>NC_056744.1:150288638-150640825 GCF_019279795.1 Protopterus annectens | reverse complement strand
TGACATTTAAATGGCCATAGTGGGACATTTTTGGGACACACATCAGATTTTACAGGCCGACACAAACCCACGGTCAGTACAAAGGATAGAACTTTCCTTTTTTGCCTAAATATAAGCTTATTCTTGTAGTAGTTTAGTTGTTTATCCTGTTTCTTGTAACATATGATATTTTAGATACAGAAAGAACTATTGTATGCAACTATTACATTACATATGGGACATAATTATGTCCTACAGTCTCAGGACATTTGCCACATTTAATATTTTTGGTCAGGACACAAGAGCGACTGTCCCTCGCAAAGTGGGACACGTGGTAACCCTATCTTTGGCTCATGTCCATAGCATATATTTGTAATAGTGTATAGGCATATACTCTCCGTATCCTTTGTTCATAAAGTTTGGTCATGGCGGAAAGTGTGATTGCTATGGTCCATGTTATACTCATATATGAACACTTCAACCGCTGTATATGGGATACCTATGGAATCCCGAACGCACACAAACTTGCAAAAGTAACACAAACATGGAACACACACACGCACACACAGACACACTGCTACCCACCACTTCCTACACTACGTATGAGCAGGTGGGCAAGCCCCCTACACCCCCTACACCCCACATGTGGGTGGCTGCACCCCCCACACCCCCCTACTTTAATATTCTACCTCCTAGATCACACAAACAGATGCTCAAAGCAAACCCACACCCACACATTACAGTCCCCCAGGAACACACACCACACTCCGAACACACACTTACACACACTACAGCCCTCAGAAACACACTTACACACAGTAACCTACCTGAATCGCAACACCAGAAGCACTGACTAAATGTCTCTTAACATTGAGATTTTAAACCTCACGCCTCTGGTGTTTCAGTACTGTGGTCTTTCTGTCTTTAAGCCTCGTGATTACGCTCGTTGGTATGTCAAGCATTCAGTATTTGGTAGGTATCCTATTTATATGTACCTCCATGGTTATGTAGATGTTGTTAACCTATCTGTATATCTACATATATATGCATATCCCCATACATCGACATATCTCTCTCTCTCTCTCTCCCTCTCTCTCTCTATATATATATATATATATATATGCATACACCTTTCATTAGGTACATGCCGGTTTGTCCTATTTCCACACATTCCTCCCTTCTGTGTTTTAACCTGTCAGAATGCACAACTGCCGTTGGTACATCTCAGATAGCTTAGTGGCAGGTTATTGTGAAGATTGAGTACATGGTTGCATGTTGTAATCCTAGCAGTGGTCATTTTACCTCTCAGAGCAGGCACTGGTAGTGCAAGGGTGATTAATGCACACTTCAGTGGTTGTGTGTTCCAAATGTTTATTATTCTGTGGAATACTACCTATATATGCAAGCTGTGGTTAAGGTATACTATGTAATATGTAAATCATCTCTGACTTTATTGGGATTTGAACCAGGACTGCACAGATATTATGCAAATGCTGTAGCCATTACACTATTGACATTGACGTTCCTTCTGCCTATTTCCTATGTCCATGAATCCTATGTGTAAGCTTGGCTACACAACAGGCGGAGCCACCCACACCCAGTGAGCTTCTCGAAATACAGACAAAACACATGAATTGAGAGACTATACATTAACATCCTAACTATATTTGGCATAGCCCCTCACTGACACACTTCAGAGGAAACCTTGATGTGTGACTGGGCAACAATATATACACCCCTGGGATCATGTGTCCTAGAAACATACAGCCAGGGTGTGGGGGAGTCACTCCAGTTTTATAGCTGCAAGACCTGTTGGGGAAATTGAATGCTGTTGGTTTGTCATGTTAACATGCCCTTTTGAGATCACTATGTGCCCCTATCACCCTATAGCACACCAGTCTTCAACAGCTTCCAGCAACTCTGCCTGGAATCACTTCATTGGCTATGCTTGACAGAGGCTCAGTTACTTCATCAATGGTGCAGGTAAAGCCAACATAGTGTAGCTATGCTTCTAAATGCCCTTGGGCAGATAGCCTCCTACCTATCTGTGAACCTCTACTGTGCAGGTCATCTCCAACATCATATGTGATTATACAGAGTTTTCTGATCACAATATACAGTGTAAATTCACCATGTAGTCAGACAACAGTTAAGTACAGCAATAGCATACAGACTACTGATACATAATCACAATGAAAGCCTATCTTGGAAGCTAATGGACATGTATAGGTTTCAGGCTTTGTATTGCTTACCAGTAGGTTACCTACAGGAAAGATGGGACACAAGCACAGATGGGATACATGCCTGCAACAATGCCATACCAACTTGAATGTGTCAGCTTAAGGCTTTGGAATGCTGGGCAAGGCTATTGGTGCCCCCATGGTGCCATTTTTAGGCAGGTCTCAGAGGTGAATCTCACCTCCATGAACTGCACAATAGTGGAACCAATGAGAGTTAGGCTACTCAACACCAGGGGTAGTACTCACAACATGCATGCACTCACAGCACCCCTCAGTATGGACAACATCTGTTCTGTGACTGGGACCTGTATAAGGCTCCTGTGAGCACACCGACACTACCAGACTACAACCCATAACACACATTTCAGCCACTATACATGGACTGGCACAGACATGGAGAGGGTTTATCCATATTCCTCGGGGATACCTACACCTCCAAGTTAGTGGGTCAGCATGATACCTCTGTGATCATCCATGTGCAGCTAACATCAGCCACGACTGCAATGCAAACTGTGAGCAGCTACAGATAACCCTCCATGACCCAGGAGCACCACTATAACTATCTGGAGACAGTGGTAAACATGACAGTCCTACCAGACACCCTGTTATTGGTCATTGTTGGCTACCCTACACTTAACTGGATAACCTACTAGAGTATTCACTTCCAGGCCCAGCACTTCCTGGGATTTATCACCTCATATGGCCTGTATCAGTTGGTAGACGGACTAATGAGAGGTGAAAACATACTAGAAGTGGTGATCACTGACATGTGAAACAGCTGCACTAATGTAGAGGTAAATCAGTCACTGTTTAGATCTGACCATGAACTATTCACTGATGATTTCTGCTCCCAACCATCTCCTCCACCCAAGGAACACACAGTGAATACCTTTCCTACAGCTAAATTCACAGTACTAATGACAGAGGTGGGAGGGTTCACAGCCCCCACGCTCAGGGATGACACTGCTCAAGATACAGACAGAATTACGAATGCACTCTATAAGCACCTACAAAGATGTATGGGTCGTGCCATCAAACCAGGACTAGCTACTCCTATACAAGGACACCAGTCTGCTGTGCCCCTGCATTATACAGGCTATACAACAGAAGTAGTACAGTAGTCCAGAACAACAGCAAATCCCAAGACATGCAGACGTCTGTGGCCAGTATTAGCAAGATACTTATGTTACTCATGTAATCATCCAAGGCTGACATCCACAGGCAATTAGGCATGGATTCGGAATATGACCACAAAGGCTTCTTTGGCTATGTCAAGGATGTAAGCAGTAACACACAGATTTGCACTGTGCTGGTGCAATATTGCACTGAATATACTGACCCTACTGATATCACCACACACTTGATGATACATTCAGAGCAAGCTTCACCCCCTACTGAGCCCACAACAATACCCAAAACGTACAGTATCCCAGACATCGGAGACATACAGTTGGTAATGGCCCTTTGAAATGGCATGACAGAGCATCAATGGAGACAGATGGTGTCCCAGACTGCAAGACATTACAAGACAAAGTGAACCCCCACCTAATATAGCAATTCAACATCAGCCTCTTCACAGGCTACATGGCCATTCACTGGCACATGGCAACAGCTATTACACTCCACCAAGGTGGTGACACAACTGACTATGGTAACTACCACCCCATAGACCTGAGTAGCCTGATCTGCACGGCTATGGAGTGCATCCTCATGGCACTCATTAACATAGACAATGGTAACCTCCAGACACTTGACCCAACCCAGGTCACCTTGATTGAGTGCAGATCATGACTACTGAACCAGTTTGACATCTAACAGCCACCTAGACTTTAGGTGTGGGGTGTGGTAGTTCACACATACTACCTGGACCTCGCCAAGGGTTTTGACACCATTCCCCACTCAGGAATTATTTCTACACTCACCAGCCAGTACATACACCCATACATCATAGGTTGGTTTGCCAACAGGCTTACACACAGAACCCACATGGTAAACCTATCAGCCTCTAGGTCCAACTCTTGATCAGTCACAACTGGTGTCCCACAGGACTCAGTCTTGGGACCCCTACTGTTTGCCATATACTTCTCAAAGCTACGGGCTAACACAGGTGGACTAGAGCAGGCCGTGTTTGGTGATTACTGCAGACTGGGAGTCATAACTGACAGTCCAGCTGTCACAGACATCCTTCAAGGGGCCTCACATAGATGTCAGAGTGATGGCCTCCAGCTAAAGGCCACATACTGCATGGTCATTCCATTTTGGGGAGCTACACACACATATATTAAGACATGAGTGGCAGACAGTATAATTCAGATGACGTAATGGGTATGTGGGGACTACATTACATAGTGATCTCTCCTTTGACAGTCATATGTGCGATGTAGTTATGACATCCATCTGTGTAGGCCATCTGATTACTTAAGGGTTCACATCTAAACAGACTTAGGTTATTGTGCCGCTTTACCCATCAGTCATCAATCCCATCATCGAGTATGATAACCCATTTCGGATGTACCTCAGAAGACACATCTGACAGCTGGAAGGGCCACGAATGTACCTCGCATAGAGGGATAATGCCCTCAGACATGTGTCCTATGCTGCCAGACTGCATAAACTCATGCATTACTCAGTGGCATCTCGTTTACTCAGAGATGATATTTGCTGGCCAGCAAAGCCATGTCCAAGTCAGGCTTAATGGATATGCTCCACCTATGGGCATCCATGTCACAGTGAACCACACACTGTAATGAGCTACACCTTGCCACAACCATAACTGGAAGATGCTGGAGTGACAGATTCCTGTCACGGGTACTCCCCATTATTTGGAACTACATCTCTGATTACATTATATGGAACCCCTCACTAACACTCCAGGGAATCCTTGCAGAGTGGGTGGGGAACAGTGGATACACCCCAGGGATCATGCAATTGGCTCTGCTCCACAGAGGGACAGTTAGTTAATCAATGGGGTGGCAACAGCAGACACATTTTGGCAATGCTTATGACTGGCCTCGGGCAGTTAGGCTTGTACCTACCTATGTATCTATGAACCTATACATACAGTATTGACACATGTTGATAGCTTAATTTACTGTTCAGGTATTGACTTACCTTGTGCCAATGGCAATTGTGTGTACAATAGTTGAGGGCTGCCTATGTAGGATGCACACAGTAGACCACCTATACATGACAATTTATAGGTGGTCGTGTGTTTGTGTGCCATCCATGTTTGCTGTGTGTGCAGGTAGAGAAAGGTGTCAGTCCATAGGTGCCTACACTGTCAGTGTGTGTGCTATATGTTCCCTCTTTGCCAAGGCATGGGCATACTGGGCACGCCTCTGTCTGCCTACTGTGGCTGGCACAGTGTGTTCGCGGTCTGAGTCCCTCTGTGCCTGTGGGGCCCTTGGCAATGGTGGTGGGTTGTGAGGGCCTTCACCATTCTGTCCCTGCTGCAGCTGTTTCCGCAGGATCATATTGTGCAGCATGGCACATACTATGAAGATGTGGGCACACGTGCCTGGAGAGTACTACAATGCTCCACCAGATATGTCCAAGCAACGGAACCGTGATTTCAGCATCCCAAACACATGCTCTATGATGATTCTGGTTTCTGTGTGTGCCTCATTATGGCATTCTTGTGTGGCTGTGTGTGCATTTCTGATGGGAGTCATCATCCATGGTTCCAGTGCATAGCCAGCATCCCCCACCAGGTGGCCATATGAGATGTCCCCCCTGGCAAATACCTGATACAGCTGTGAGGCATGCCAGATGTGGGAGTCATGATAGCTTCCAGGGCTGCCAGCACACACATCCATGATAATGCCCTGGGCATTGCACACATCCTGGCAGTTGATGGAGGGGTATCCCTTGTGGTTTATGTAGCGCCTGCCCTGCTCACTGGCTGGTGTCTTGATGTGTATGTGCTTGCAGTCTATTGCACCCAGTACCTCTGGGTAGTCTGCAACATGGTGGAAGAGACGCAGATTGCTGGCCAACTCCTCCTGCGTTCAGGGGAAGTATATGTGCTCATTGGCATGTGGTAACATAACATCCAGGAACTGGTGGAGTACTCTGGATGCTGATGCCTGTGAGATTCCCATGATATCCCCAGTTGGCCTTTGAAAGGTACCTGTGGCTACTATTCTCAAGCCTACACATACCTTCTTGTCCACTGGCATGGGTTCCCCTCTGTTATTTCTGGCTCTGAGGCGTGGCCGGCACAGCTCAACAAGTTGCTGTATGGTGTCCCTGTCTACCCTGTAATGCTCTACTATCTCCAGATCATGTAGCCCCTGGCAGGTTACCCTGGGTCTGAACACTCTTCTCCTCCTCCAGTGCCTGAGATGGTTGTCAGCATCATCCTCCACACCACTGTCAGTCTCTACCACATGCTGGTGAATCAAAGCTATGGCAGCCCCTAACATGTACATATTAAAAGTTCTCCGTCTGTATACACCAATGGTGCAGAGTGTCTGGGAATACACAAGTGTGTGTGTGGGGCTTTCACACTTTATACTATTGTGCAATGGGTGCTGCTGGTGTAATTGGGTGGGTAATGTACAATTTCAGCTGCAGGGTATCTTAATTATGGGTTTTACAGCAGGTACTGCTATTGTGGAGCCTTTGGTGTTGACTTACGCTTGGCTGCCGTGATTCATCTATTGCCCTTTACTTCACTTTTCAACCCGATTCCCTTCCCATTATCAGGCATGCATCCAGCTGCCTGCTTTCTTGTTTTGTACTTTCCCAATCCACGATTGTGTTGCGAAATGAGTTGTGTAGCTGATCTACTGCAAGTTTGCTTTGTTCTGCTGTGACAGATCTCTTTTCTTTGCAGTACGGCACCTCCCCATTCCTGTTCTGCAGGTAGCTGCTAGCAGCCCTGTTAGCTGTTGTCAATGGCCCACTGTGAGTTCCTAGGTGTCATTTGTACTCCAATTACCATGCTGCAGCATTTCCTTATTGTCTTCCCGTATCCTTCCTGTTTCAGCTATGGTGAGCACCGCACACAGCCGTTTACCAGGTTTCGAGCATGTTTTGATCCATGTTCACATGCACTTTCGGTTACCTTGTGTGCTCTCAGCTAAGCAAAGCTATGGGTACTTCCACACCCCTATCCTGCGAATTTGCTTAGCAACAGGCAACTCAGATTAGCAATGCTCCAATGTGCTTACAGCTAAGGTGGCGCACCCCTCTCTTGATGTCACGTTTATCTCCAGGCCACACCTCGGCGTTGTACCACTACACAGTGTGGTACATCCTTACGCTGGTGAGGATTTTGCAATTCAGTATTACTTGACTCATTTGCATGACATTGACTACTAATTCCTAGTTACCACACAGAACACTGTCACAGAACCTTAGCAACCCTTGCATCATGGTTGTGGTGTAGCATGCATGCCAGTGACTATTATGGGGAATTCATGAAATGTTTTACATTGCAGTTTTATGACATATAAATATATTTTCATTGTGATCCCGTTTGCGCACCGATGCACTGCGATTTTACTTTGCGTTAATGTGGCCATGACATTAAATGTTATTTTTTTATGTGTTGTGCATGTTTTTTTATGCCATTGGCTATATATTTAGCCATTGGCATATATTAACATTATAATACATAAGTTTGGTCCGCTTTCATGGCTCCGATTTTATGTTTGAAAAAATGTAAACCTTTTTTTGGTTTACATTTCTACATGCTTACGCTACGCCTGCACCACTTCATGAATCATTATATACCTTCATTTGCATGCTACACTGCTGCGCATGGGGTAATTAGCATACATGCACTGGGAGCTGAGCAGCTCTGGCGTATGCTGGTAGTGCACGTGGAACAGCTCATACCTGAATCACTTGGCGGCCATATTTGGTATTAGATTGCCGATGCTACGCCTGCGCCTGGCGCAAGCTTCATGAATCCCGGGGCAAGTCTTATATCAAACTCATATAAAGAAATAATGGAGGGAGGTTAAATGCATTTATCATTGTGACATATTAATACTGCAGTATGTAGCAATTCTGTATAGCATGGTTGTCTGAAGGCTGGGGCACCAAAGTAGGTGGATATGAGAAGCGCTGGGGGAAGCCTTGTGACATTATTGCTGCTGGTGACCTGATGATGGCATAAAAAGTGTAGAGTGGTGTTCCTCATTTTACACAAGAATACTCATCCATCTACCTACTTAACTGATAAACTACTTGAAACTTCAACAAAGTGCCCTTATTTCTATCAGAGCAAGAGTGAGGGAGAGAGTCTCCTAGATCTGGTCGCTAAAGTGATTTTATCTGGACTGATCCTTTATACTCTGTTTCTTGTTAGTCCTGTCACCATCTGGGTCACAGGTGGAATACCAGACTTCACGCAAGCCTCCTGGATTACCTTCATTTTACATTAGTTGGGAAAATGGCAATTAGTTGTGGTGACACACGTAGAGGCTTCATTAATATTTCCAGTACTGGGAAATGATAAAAGAGGCTAGGACCATGATAACAGAGGGAAGGTAGTGGTGGTAGAGTAACGTGAACTATGATCAGTGGTATAATGATAGATCAGAAGTATGATACTGGAAGTGTGCATTAGTGTTTTAATGATCACAGGCAGCACAGCTGGCAGCAGATGGAATATATTTATTCAACAACTGGAATCATGATATGTAGAGGTGGGAATGGTGTGTTTTTACAATAAGAAGTAGGATAAAGGAGTGAAAATGTAGAGAGTGGGATTACATATGATGTTTACAATGATAGCAAAATCACAAAGGGAAATCAAGAAGAAAAAATGCATATTATTCTCAATGAGATCACCAAAATGACAAGGCCAGGTGGCAGTGCAGTATTCTAATGATAAGGAACATAATCAGGTTCATGGTAACTTGAAGGAAATATCAAGGGGTTTATTTGCTGACCAGGGCACCTGTGCGAGGCCACTAGAAGATGGTAGATCACAGATCACGTCTTTGAAATATTATTCCTTGATGTCCTAATCAATTAGTCCCTTACATCAAATCTCTGATCATTAAAGGAACTGTTTGGCTGTGTTCTCTTGATTGATTGCATTAGGGGCTTCTCCTTTTTTGAAATTATTTTTACATAATTTTAACTATTCCCTTTCTCCATGGTCATGCAATTTCAAATAAGTAGTAGGGAGCCTATCTCCCCATCTCCGATGTTAAAGTGGCTTGCCCCATTGCCTTAACACTGTTTGCTTTTTTGTAGTTTAACATTTGTGAAACATTTTCTTTTCGACTTCAATTTGTTTGACTTGCAACTTTGATACATTTACAGTGGTTGGAGGAGTTGCTGTGGTGTACCATTGGTTCGGTTTTGGCACACATTCTGTTGACAAGCTGGTCATCAAATATGTATCTACTAAGATTTGGTTGTGGTTTCATTTATTACTTCAATACTACATAATTCAGTGCTCATAAGATCTAGGCCCAATAATTTTGCCACTGGCATGTGAACATTATCCTAGAGTCTATTCTTCCACTGAAAAATAACTTTTATTTTCAGAATTGTTCACCGAAATATAATCCAGAGAGCTGTGCAATACGAGGGAACTGACACTCACAATACTGTGAACAGCAGTGATAAGATTGCTCATACCACACATGTCTTCTACATAATCATGTCCTAAAAGGTACTGCACAAATTTACAAAAGAACATAACCTTTTTTTAAAAAAATGCACATGATATCCATGTTCTTTATTTTGTTGTGTAACAAGGCGCTATTGCAAAATTTGCTCAAGATAGAGAATTTCTACATGCAAAACAATCATTGAATATATAAGAACAAAGAATTAAAAAACAATAGCTGAGCATTAAGAACAAAGGATTAACTGTTTCAAGAAATGTTTTCTCAATTTGCTCACTAATAGGAGCAAAACAATAACAGCAGACAAGTTAATTTGGCAGTTTGTAAGCCTTTAATACAAACTGTGTCTGTTTTTGTGCATACTGATAATATCATAGATGTTGTGAAAGAATTAATAAACCTGAGCAACACACATTAAGATGTCACTGCATCAAAAAGTTCTTATCATGGTTCTGAATAAATATTTGATCTGTCATCATGCATTGATTAAATGGTGACGTCTAATTATTTTGTCATATATTTATTTTTAAATTAATCCTGTGTCTTATTGTGTGGTGAGAACAAAATTTGTGTGTAGAAGGTTCTGAAGATAAGATAAAGATGCATTTCAGGCTCATGTTGAGTCCTTCACAGCTAGTGTTTAATGCATTCCTGTAATATTTATAGTCTATATTTTATGTTTTACATTCTGACTTCTCAGATACTGTCATACATCTCCAAATGATACTCATCTGTCAATGAAAATCTTGCTTTGCTTTCTCTTTATTCTACAGCAAAGTATGAGACAAATAAAGTTTTGGGTTTTAACTGATTAATAAAAACAAGGCAGTGATTAACAGGATCTATATTATACATTTTAATGCATTCTATTCATATTTCTGCATTACAGATGTCTCAGAAGCAGAATGGAGGCCCGTGAGTGGCTAGTCATGGAAGCTCTATCTGCTCCAGAGTACAACTTTCTTCCATCCATTGCTTTCACGTCAGTTAGCATTTTGTGTAGTCAGCTGAGCTGTCCTGTTTTTCAGCTACCACCTACATTCCTTTTATCCATCCTCTATAGCTTTATCCTTCCTTACTTCCATCAGGTAATGCTGTGTATCCATATCATATTCTGCCACACCTTTGCTCCTCCAGTGCACACAGTGTCAGTCTCTTCCAGCTTTTCAACTCTCATACATCTATTTTCCTTTCTGTTTTGATAAGCTCTCTTGACAACTTAATCTCCCTTTCTATCTACGCAAAGCATCTTGCATGGTTTCAGAAATATTCTCTACAACTGAAGGAAGACTTTAGCATCTCTGGAGTTAACTTCTAAAACGATGATCTGAACCATTCTTTTGACATTTGCTATAGCCTTTTTGTGTTATACTGCAGGATACAACTCTAAGATAATTATAACATAGATTTTGTTCTCTTTTATTCTCTTATGGGTACTCCCCCCTAGCAAGTATATTTTTAATAGTCACAGAGTACACAGACATAGTTTTTTAAATGAATCCTTCTGCCAATTATCTGCTATCTTCCGAGATGTGTGAAGATTTGTTAGAGATTAGTTCTCTCATTCACAGCTATTGCCAGAGTGCTGGTGTCATCAGCAAAAAGAATCCTCATACTGTCCAAACTCGGTAGGATATTTAACACAAATACTCTAAGAGGCATTGATCACATTGCAAAATACCCTTTGACTGCCAATCTCTACCTACATCTATTTTTTTTATTTATAGGTTCATAGGTTCATAGGTAGGTACTAGTCTATCAGCCCTAGGGCCCATACAAGCCTAGCCAAAAAATGTACCCTGGCTTTCGCCACCCAAGAAAATTATTTTCCTGTGCCCCTGTTGAGCAGAGCCACAGAAGTGATCCCCGGGGTGAATTTCCCATTTCCCATCCAATCATCAAGGTTTTTCTTTTAGAGTGCTAATGAGGAGCTCTGTTTGACATAGATAGGTAGTCTGTTCCAGAGTATGGGAAGTCTCTGGGACAGAAATCTATCCCTCCAGCATGTTCTGTTTATTGTGGTGACAAGGTTTAGGTCCCTAGAGCGTGTAGCTCAGAGGGATTGGGATTTCTTTAAGTGGAGCATGTCCAACAGCTCTGGGTCTGACATAGCTTTGTATGTTAGGCAGAGATCGCCCCTGAGTAGGTGATATGCGATGGAGTAAAGCTGTAGTTTTTTGAGACGGTCTGCATAGGGCATCTGTTTGAGGCCAGTAATCCTCTTTGTGAGGTATTTCTGTGGTCTTTCCAGTTGTTGTAGATGTCTTGTGAGGTACATACCAAAAGGGGCATTGTACTCTATAATGGGTCTAATGAGTGATGAGTAGAGGGGAACAATGACCTCTTTTTTTCTGGATGAGAATCCTTTTGTGATGAGATGAGCCACATAGAAGGATTTCCTGACCACTGTGGTGATGTGATTATCAAAGGAGAGACTACTGTCCACCTGTGTCCCAAGGTCTCTTATCACATTTTCGGCATTAAGTAGACTACCAGCTATGTGGTAGTTCATGGGTACAGAGTTTTTACCAAAGGGGATGACAATACACTTTTTGGCATTGAGACTGAACCCTGTTGTAATGTACTTTAATTTCTCCATCAAATTTTTGTGGTGACACAGTGCAAGGTGACATGTTGAAGTTCACTATATAACATATCAATGGGGATCTCGCTGTCTGCTCTAGCTATACAAATGCATAAAGTCACAGTGCAAGGATCTCTCTGTGAAGCCGCGCTGGACTCATTTCTGAGAGTAATGTTACTTAGGAAATTTTTGAGTGTGGCTTGCAGGAAATGTTCCCATATTAACTTACATAAAAATAACACAGTCACTTTAGTGGTACATTTGATAATGTGTGAAGTACAAATGCTTCCAAATTGAAAAGCCATTTATATTTATTAACATTCTCAATACAGAAATCCACTGTAGAGAACCATTACGTTTTTGCAAATGCACCTGATATAAAGGTTTCATCAGTGAATGCAGCAGGGGAGACTAATAATAAATCTAATAATGTTGTCCTCATATTATCATTTACAGTCTGGCAAGGTACATCTCTACTGAGCAAGGCCTTTTCCACGATAAGAGAAGTGTCTGTAATGTTTCACTTCAGCCACATCCACAGCAGGATGATAATGAGAAATGCTTTTCAACATTGCTTCCAATCAGCCTAGCCTTGTGATGCTCTGAAACATTAAATTTACTAGCCCTATTAGTGATTTCCACTAACATTTTTACTGTCAAGAGCACTGAATGTCTCTTCTGGGTCAATGAACTAATACACTTTATGGCATCAGGCACATATAGATCAATGAGCACAGAATATTAGCCACACCTGAATTCCATGGTGAACAACATGAGATGCTATTAGATTCCCTCTTATGTATTTTCCGCCTAAATTGTAACAATTGCATTCTCACTGATCCCTACACCGATTATATGTTCTCTGGCCAATTCAATACCACACAACCTACATATTATACAATACAGCATTTTTTTACCTTTACTGAGGTCAACCATTCCCATATTTGGTAATCACCATATTGTCCATTACTAATCATAATTACCTTTCCCAATCATTAATACCTCGATACATCACCATGCTCTTCAAACAATCAGGCAAGAGGCGTGCTATTAAAAAAACACTTCTCAAAAGTTGTAGATATAATAAAATCAAATGAACTTACAAGTGAAATGGTCATAAAGGTTAACTGAAGAAATAGATATGTGCAGGTTACAATGTGAGTCAAATCAAAATGCAAATATGAGAAACAAAGTGAAAATGATTTGTTAACATAACGGAGACATGAAAAAAGCCATAGGGTAGACAGAGCAGTAATAAATATAGTATAGTTGGAATTCATGCATGAGTAATACCACTGTCCTGCTTTTAATAAATTTTTTGAATCTGTGATAAGAAGAATCATTTTGCAAAAATCTACAAAATAAAACAGCTGTGTTCAAAAGAATTTGCATTTTGTTGAATAGAGACATTCAAATGAGATGTACCTTCAACTGAATCTGATAGGTGTTATTAAAGTGAAATACATCAGGGGCATTGAGACAGATTTTAAGTCAACTTTGGGAAGAAATGGTCTGATTTAGAAAGAGAAATAATAAATTTAAACTAGCCAGAGGTCCAGAGTGTAGTATTCTGACTGCAGAAAGTTTGAAACATTGATTCAGAAAGCACTAAAAACTATCTCCCATCCTCCCCTTACTCATGTATACAAACCCCAGCCTTATCAGTAATCCCAGTCCTACACATTGGTTTAATCAACATCATTTCCCTAACACAAGTTTGCAGACATTGTCTATCTGTAAGTTAATGGTGAATTTTTTAGTTACTTATTTTACTGATTGCAAAATTATAATCTTCTTTCGTGACTGGTGTTAGTTTACTAATGTGTTTTCAGTCTTTTGTGCTGTCAATATGCTTACAACAGTATGTGTTTCAATGTAAGTACATTCAGCATTTAGTAATACAACTGTAACATACCGTGGTGGTATCACTGGAACAAAGGTTGAGCATGACAGGAGACAGGTTTAAGTTAAGCATGAGAGAGATACAATACTATAAAATAATGTGGATGTAGTATCTCTGTGTGGGGGGTGTAGCTTTTGTGTGAGGAAACTGCAGCAGTCAGTAAATGTGTACCAGTCCCTTTAACAAAATTCCCTGCAGATAATTGATCCCAAGTACACCCCTGTAACTTTTTAAGGACAGATCTGGTGTCATTGGAGAAAGATGAGAGACAAAATAAGGCCAGATCTTTTGACTCTGAAGATGGGACTTTTGCACAGGGAGAATATAAAAGCCAGTGGAAGCTTTGATGATAGAAGCTCTGAGTTGCTCAGACTGAAAACTGTGGGCATGGGATTTTCTTTTGTTTGCTGACTCAAGATTTAGTGTTGGAATGGGGAATGTAAGCACCCATATTTTTGTTCTTTACTTACACCAGACTGAGCAATGCATTGGCTGTTTACAGATTGAATCATTTGTCTTATTCTACCTGTTGCTTCAGGTTTGATTTGTCTCTGATAAAGTTAGACCTACTTTTTGTTGGATAATAAAAGTACTTGTTTTCCATTAAAGAGTAGGCTGTCTGTGTTCTAAAATATCTCAATATATAATGCATATACTATACATTTATATATGTGCATGTATATGCACACAAACACAGACGAGTCTCTAAATTATTTATTTAAAATGGATTAGACGTCTTTTTAGTACCATACCAGATAATTTTCTCCAGCAGACTTGATATCTGTTAGCTCAAAGTCAATCAGCACGTTATTATCTTTAAAGATATATTTTATATATTTGTTAGCTTCACTGGCTCAAAAGGTAGTACACTCCTCTTTGGTACTAGAAGACTGAAAGCCTGTGGATCCTAGCCCAATCATGCCTCTCAACTGTCCAGATTTTCAAAGAATGTCATTACTTTTGCCTCATATTTTTGATCTGTTCTTTTTACAGTTTCTGTTTTTCTTGCAAATTGTAAATTATTCAAGTCACTAAATTATGATAGTTATTTGAGTTTCAGGTCTAGCTACTCAACAGTGTAAAATATGGCTCTAGGTAATTTGGTCATGTTGACTAAATTCGTCAAATGGGCATGGGTATTTGCCAGTGATAAGTGGGTTGAGGACCTGGCCTACACTGACCTACGCAAGGAACCATGCTAACAGTGGGAGCAGTGTATGTGCCTCTGCTGGAAAGTGTGTGCCTGCCATAAAGCCTAGCAGCCCTGGGTCAATAAGCTACTGGCCAGACGTTGTTCAGTTGCCCAGCCTGGGTTACCTGAGATAGCTCTGTGGAGTGAAAGCTGGATGTAAAACTAATCAACCTACCAAACATGAATTATGAATTGCTACATTAAATGTAGGTTCACTGAAAGGACTCAGTTTGGAAGTGGATGACATGATGATACAGAGGAGGCTGAACATCATATGCATCCAAGAAACAAGATGAAAGGGCAGTGCAGCAAAGATACTTGGCTTGGAATCCAGAGTCTACTACTCTGGAAGAGGACAGGCTAGAAATTGTGTGAGAATTGTGGTGAGAGACAGAGGCTTCAGAAGGCAGTGAGAAGTATCATCAAAATTAATGACAGACTCATGGCAATCAGACTCCAGTGTAATGATAGGGCAGTGTTCATAATCTAAGCCTATTCTCCACAGCAGGTTTGTGATAGTGAGGAAAACAATGCATTCATATAGCAGCTGCAGGATCTACTAGATAAAGCAGGACAACATGAACTGGTGTTGATAATGGGTGACTTGAATGCATACATCAGGACAGACATAACATATATGAGGATTGCCTGTGTCCACATGGGTGGGGCAACAGGAATAAAGAAGGAGAGGCCATTATAGATGTCTTTCTGGCAAATTGTTTGATAGTAGACAACACACATTTCAGAAAGAGGGACAGGCACAAGCTCATATACAAGAGTGCCCAACATGCAACTCAGGTAGACTTCCTCATAGTAAGCAAAGGGCATTGGGTTAGAATCATTGATTGCAATGTCACCCCCAGTGAAACAGATGGCCCACAGCCATACCTCTCAACAATACCGAATTGACAATTTTTTACCAGTTTTGAGGTCCAAATAATGGGGTGCCACGATTCCTGACTGGCACTCCTTAATTTCTGATTTTCCCAGCTTTTTTATTTTAAATTTTTTTTTTTTAAATGTTTTTTTCGCTTTTTTGGAGCTGACGTCATCACATGCACAATGACGTCAGCTGCATGAACAGCCTGTCAGAATTGAGCTCAAGGCCTCAACATAGCGTGCAAGCATTTCCGGCTCACTCTCCAGCCAAGCTGTGAGTTTACTTTTCATCATGGATGGTTCTTCCAGGAACAAGCAAGCAGGAATGTATTTTATTATTTTTATGGTGCTGTTCAGACTTCAGGAATGAGGAGGAATGTATTTTATTATTGTGCTGCTGTTCAGACTTCAGGAACAGAATGGAGGTATTTTTATGTTATGCAGTGAGTACTGAGAGAAGGACAGAACAAGGCAACAAGCTCTTCAGAGGTATTTATAATTGTGCAAGCCTTGAGATGAGTTAGTTAGTTAGTTAATTGTGGTTCTTATGCTTCAGAAACAGAGGTAGTTTATTATTCTTCGGAAACGGAGCTTCCGTTTCTGTAGGATAATAAACTACCTCCATTTCTGAAGCATAATAAACCAATTCCATTATGGAGGTAGTTTATTATGCTTCAGAAACGGAGGTAGTTTATTATGCTTCAGAGGAGGTGTGTGTGTGAACAGCATGTGATTATAGTTAGGTTCGTGTGGAAGGCAGCATCTGAGTTTAAGGTAATGGAGGTTACTAGGAAATTCCTCATTCATTGGGTACCTAGTGCAAGTGGTTCATTGGGTTCTGTTCTGCTTGAGTGTTGCAATTTATGGATAGGGACCTGATGTGGTTGCTGAGTGATGGGATTCATCTTCATCTTAGAGACATTAGTCTGGGCATATTTAATGTGCAGTTGACATTGTTTGTTCAGAATGCATTGCATGGGTAGTGTGATTCACAAATGGAAAAGTGGAGGGAACAGGCAGCCTGGTAAGGGGAAGAAGGGATGGCTTAGTTGGCAGAGTCAAGTGAGCAGTGTTATGATGTTTAATAAAGCTGATCACAAAAGGTGCTGATTTTCTTTGGGTTTGTGGGGTTGGGCTAGCACTGACAAATATAGCTTGCTTTGTAGACTAATTAATCACTGAGCCATATGTTAGCTAAGAGCTGAGAGTGTGATGGCAGGAAAGTAGTGTTTGCTAGTGATAGGCTGGCTGGGGACAGAGGTTTTTAGTCAGGAGGGTATGAAGGAAGGAGATGGAGAGGGTGGTATGTAAGACTAGTTTAGGGAGGGACTGTCTCTTTGGCACTGCAGAACTGAATTGCCCTCCCAACCCTCCCTATCATTTAATTGTTTGATTTTGGTGGAAGTAGGTCCAGCTTTGTTAGTAAAGGGGACTGCTCCCCTTCCGCTCAAACACACAGTTTTATGTTATGTGCTGTTTCCTTGGTGTGTCAAGTGAGCAGTGTTACGCTGCTTGTAAAATTGAGGTTATGCATAATGAGACTTGGGACGCTGCTACTATTGGTTGGTAAGTGGTCTAATATGCTGCCCTGTTTAGAAAATGCATTGTTAATTTTTTCATGAAGTGTATTAGATAAGTGAGCAGTCTACCATGTTGCCAAAGATGGTGATTTATTTGGTGTAAATTATGACGTTGCAGTGGTTAATAAAGCTGAATGCAAAAGTCTTCAATGTGTTACTGATCCTGTTTGTTTCTCTGGGGTTTGGCTAACAGTGACAAATAGGGTTTACTTTGCAGACATTTGTCAGTGAAACATTTTTTATAAGAAAAGGGGAAGGTGGAATAATAGAGTTTGTTAAAATGTTTTAGGCTGGCTAAGGGGTGAGATGGGATTGTTTCAACAGAGGGCCTGCTCAACTCAATTAGATTTAAGCAATGCTAATTAATGAACTACATTTACATAAAATCCATTGGTATTTGTTGGGGCTTGCCTCATTGTTAAAAACTGTCTTCCCCTTTTGAGGCAAATCTGCCAGTTACAGTTTATCTTTGAGGAGCAAGGTATGTTTTACTAAATTTTGTGCTAAATTCTAAAACATTTAATACCAAATTATTTTGTACACTAGAAGATAGCCTCAACCTGCGGGAGAAACTATGCTTTTATTTACATATTGGCTTCAGGTAGGAGAGCTTTACTTACTTAACAGAGAAACTGTGCTTTCGTTTTACTTTTACTTTAATGGTTGCAGGAGAAAATTTGCTTTCATTTACATATTGGCTTGCATGCATTATTGGTTCATGCATTTTAATTGCTTACTGTAAAAATGTTCAAAATGTGTATCAAAGAACACATGTATGTTTTATGTGCAAGGGGCCTATGATTTAAAAACAGCCCAAAAGTAATCTTTATCCACCACTGGCCAGATGCATTTTCTTTGAATGTGGGTTTCAATGCTGTTTTAATGAATGTGAGTTTCAAGGTCAGAGAAGTTTTAATGCTAAGTCTATTTTCATTGTGAGACTGTATTGCTTTGTTTAGCAGATGTCTATTAATGTTTGTGCATTGTGCTATAAAATATAAAAATGAAATCCAAATAATCACTGTAGAAGTAAAGCAGTATGCTATGCACATTTGTGTTTATGGTAAATGGGGCAAAATAGCCAGGTAATGGGACATTGGAATATCTACAGGGGGTCTTTGGGGCCATATTCTGGTTGTCTGTTCTTCAGTTTGCATTTGAAAGTTGGTATCCCACAATTCCATTGGAGGGGGTGGGGGTTACATAATTATGTATGCAAATGTTATGTTAATCAGCATACCGATTTGTACCTATTTTTCATGGGCCTTGTCTAGATTTTTGATGTTTCCAGGTTGAGAGGTATGTCCGAGGCATAAATTACTGGTTGCCACAATCAGCTGCAAGCAGTGGTCAGAGAAGGCTCTAAGGTCAACAGAAACCAGTCTGAATTCCTGGAAGTTGACTGGAGAGAAAGCACAACAGTTCAAAGAATTACTCAGGGCTGTAGCACCCAAAGAAGAGGAAGAAATAGGTGAAGTTGAAGAAGAATGTCAGCACTTCAAAACAACATGTGTGAAGACTATAAAACAGATATGTGGCCGAGACAAGTATGGAAATAAGATACATAAAGAAAGCTGGTGGAGGAATGCAGAAGTCCAGAAAAATCATCAGGAGAAATAAGGAGTGCTGGAAAAAAGTGGGAGATAGAAAAGATGGACCAGGCTAGGAAGGGAATACTGGTTGGCTAACAAAGAAGCTTAGAAGGGAGTTGCAATAGCAAAGAACAGGGCATCAGAGGCACTCTACTTGCTTCTGAAAAGTTACTCAGTAAGTATCCCAAAGAAACTATATCAGTTTGCAAGACAAAGACAGAAAGATAAAGAAGGTAGTCAGACTCCCTTCATAAGGGATGCCAGCAACAACCTGCTCACCAGTCCATAGGACATCAAAGGCAGATGGAAGGATTACTTCCAGCATCTTCTGAATGAAGAAAATCCCACAGAAGCTGTTTTGCCTGAGACACAGCGTACTATGAGAGCAGAAGAGCCCATTCTAGAAGAAGTAAGAATAGCACTTAGGAGAATGAAGTCAGGGAAAACAGCAGGTTCAGATGAGGTCACAGCAGATATGATAAAGATGCTGGGTGAGATAGGGGAGAAATGGCTCCTGAGGACACTCATAGCAGTGTGGAGAGAAAGGCATATCCCAGATGAATGGAGAATAATACCTGCATAATTAGATTTATACACCTGACAGTAGGTCCTTTTCCAAATTCCTATTAAAGGTCTTAATCTGTAAATCTAAATTGGTCTAAATCTTTAGGTGTTATGTCCTAGGCCTTTGATTAGCTACATGGGGTATTTAAAGTTTATGTAAGGCACCTGCTGTCAATTGATTAGAATATATTCTGATGATGTCCCATTTTGAATTAGTAAGGGATGAAAGTGCTTAGAGTTGCTTTAGGTTTTAGTGATTTTAGCCCTGTGCTGGTGTGTATTAAGGTTTCCTTTTGTTTCTGATTTATTATTTTTACCGAGTTGTGGCATTTTGTGCTGGTTTGCATTTAGTTTGGAGCTGCCTTCTGAGTCCTGGGACTTCATTCCATGTTTCCTGGTTACCAGTCTGTTTTGTCCAGTGGTTTTTACATTAAACAAATGACCCATCTGCTTGATTTGGTGGTAGCTCAGGTGGATGTATAATTTCCCATGCCATTTAGTGAAAAAAAAGGGTAAGGGAAGTCCCCTTGTGCCTCGGCCAAAGTTCTCCTTGTCAGCATGAATCCCACATTATGTCCCCCCTGAAAAGAGGACAATGATGAAGTGAGACTAACCCAGTCAACAAAAAGTAAAACAAAAAAATATGTATATATATATATATATATATATATATATATATATATAAACGTGAAAACTGGGATGAGTACCTGAGGTACCTTGATTACAAGGTATTATAAGTCATATGGTACATATTCCGTTTTTAGAATGTAGAATAAATAAACATCTCAAAGCCTGACCATAGTCTCTGTTATGTCATGAAGATTTTGATAAACATACGTAAATATTTTATAGTGTGCAGCAATTATATGTAATAAAGCATGTGGTATTTTCATTGGTATTTCCTCACTTGCATACTGGGTGTTGTATGCCTGGACAGCTATGGAGTGGGATTCATTAAGGTATCATGATGTGTACACCTTTGTTTGCTCATTGTGCTATCTTTTCCTTATTCAGCAACCACTACTATGAAGACAACACAAACAGCTGGCCCTGTGGCTCTGCTGAGTGCTAGTGAGGCATTTTGGGGAGAGAGGCATATGCTAATGAGCTATCTGTTGTCTCCCCAGAATGCCCTTAAGCTAGGCATCTGCATGGCTGAGTTATTCAATAAACTATTTAGCCATGTAGATCACTACTGTTATCCAAACCATGTTATGGTATGGAACGTGGCTAGAGGGCAGTGTCCAACTACATACCATGACTGTGATACTGGGATTTGGGGGGATAGTGGAGAAAAATGCACCAGACCAGTAGGGATTATTTTACATGGCAGTGCTGTACCAGCACCAATAGCAGTATGAGGATTGGGGGGGGGGGATACACTAGATTAACAGTGATTACTCTTAAAGTGCCAAAATGGCACCAATGGCAATATGTGGACTAAGGAGAGGAAATATAATAGACCACCGGGGATTAATCTTAAAGTGCAGCCCTATACTGGCCCCAACAGCAGTATGTGAATTGGGGATGGGGGACGCACTAGACTCCAGGGAATACTGTTAAAGTGTCATGACAGCACAACAAGGATGGGGGGGGTAGGATCAACCACTACACACCAGGGATAATATTTATTGAAGTGCCATAATGCACCAACATCACAGCTGGGATTGGGAGTGGGAGGGCACTAGACACTAGAAATGAATCAAGGAGTAAAGTGCTTCACCAGCAACAATACTGGGGTGGAAGGGTGGAGGGATACACTAGATCACCAGGGCCTAATAGATATGTGCCATAATGACACTTCAACTATTACAGGAGTGAGAGAAACCACAGAAAAGCAGATAATTTAGGGAAACATACCGGGACTGTGGTGCATGTATTTGTGTTCATGTTGTATGTACTTGTATAGGTGTGAGAGGGACTGAAGGGAAGAATGCCACTACTTACACGAACAACAGTTTACTACCATGATGTACAAATTAGCAATGTGCATGTTGTAGTAATAAATGTCTTTTATAGACATGCAAATTAGCCAGTAATGTGGTCTTCCCTCATCTCAGTCTTTTTAGCATAGGCTGTATGGCTCATGCTAGACCCTTTAATGAATTCCCAAGATGTAAAATATATCTCCAGTCTTTGTATTGTTGTCTCATCATCTAACTTACTTCAATGCCTCATAAAAAGATGGTAAGATATGAAAAACATAAAGTAATAACATGGACACAGTTCAGAGCCCCTAATGACTTCCAGAAAATCCCCCAATTTTTTAAAAAAGCTATACTCTTGGTGTGGTAAGAAAATCTCCTCTGATATCATATAAAATGAAGCATGAATTGGTACATTTTTAATGTAGTTTTATATGCCATGATGCATGATGCCTGTTTGAACCCCATTAGGCTTTTCTTTCATTACTTGCACGGCATGTGATACCTCACTGTGTATAATGATTTTTGTTAATCATACTATCCATTTGTTTACTCTTATATAATATAGAACAACATTGTACACATAAGAAAATACAGATTGAATTTATCTACAGGTATAATGACAAACTTGCCAAATTTCCCTCACCACATGTGTCAACCACATTTTTTTCAGAGCATAGTGAGACTGCTTTATGTATTTTGTTATGTTTACAGTTAAGAAGACGTCATTTAGTCTTAGCAAAAAGCACTTCCTCAGGCTGCAGCCTTAATACCTTGCATATATAGAATGCAATGTAACCCTCACAGCTGTCCAGTCAGTGGGACTTCCCAGACTGGATAAAAGTGGCCTCCTGATATCATGTCTCTGACACAACAGCAATATGGCAGAGGCCACAGACTGTGACTGTGCCAACAGGGAGGTGAAGGTAAGGCCTCTACATGATGCACAGTATTAGTCTGATATCTGGAAGGAGGTCACGGGGTAAAAATTTTGAAACACATGGCTGATAATCATGTCTATGCTAGATGACAGTTTTTATTAATGGTATTATAACTTGTATTGTTAATCCATTCCCAAATTAATTTATGTGGCTATGTATATTATGAAAATTGTAAGTACTACAATGAGTTCAATGACACTAAAACTTAATAGGTACAAGCTTGTTTTTTTATATTAACTTACACCTGTTTCTTTGTATGGACTTGCCTTTTCAGATTTCTACTCAAAGAAACAGTACTAGTCAGGAAACAGTAATGCATAGTTCCAAAAGTGCTGACCACAAAAAACTGAAAGTCTGAACACTCCTTTGCCCTTATAGCCTAGTGCTCAAACTACTTTTCGGTAGTCAGAAAACAGTCAGGGTTCAAATATTTCAACGGTGTTGCATGTAGGTAAACTTTTCAGTTCTTTTGGCCATTCATCTGGGTTTCATTCAACAGGAAAATGAAACACAGTTCCCACTTCATAACTCCAAGGTTTTCAGATTTAGAAAAGTGGGTATCATAGGTTCATAGGTTCATAGGTTCATACTAGGCTATCTGCCCGAGGGCATTTACAAGCCTAGCCCATCGTTTTGTGGCTTACGCCACCCCTTTAGTATGGGGAACTATACCCATTATTTTGCTGTGCCTCTGTCGAGCAGTGACACTGAGGTAATCCCTGGGGTATATCTGCGATCTCCCATCCATTGGTCAAGATTTCTCTTGAACAAGGCCAGCAAGGTGCTCTGCCTCACATGTACCGGGATTTTGTTCCACAGCATAGGGAGTCTTTGGGTGATGAATCTATCCCTCCAGCACGTCCTATTAATAGCCGTGTCGAGGTTTAAGTCTCCCGCCCTTGTGGCTCTGATGGATCTAGATTTTTTGAGGTGAATCATATTCATCAAATCTGGGTTTGACATGGCCTTGTATGTTAGGCAAAGGACACCACTGAGCAAAGGGTGAGCGACTGAATAGAGCTGGAGTTCTTTCAGTCGGGCAGCATAGGACAGATTTTTGAGACCCTTTATCCTTTTGGTGAGGAACTTTTGTGGCCTCTCCAGCTGCTGCAAGTGTCGGGTCAGATACATCCCGAATGGGGCATTGTACTCAATCATTGGTCTGATGAGTGATGAGTAAAGGGAGACTATGACCTCCCTTGATCTAGATGAGAATCCCTTCATGATAAGGTGGGCAATGTAGAAGGTCTTCCTAACTACTTTAGCTACATGGGTGTCGAATGACAGACTACTATCAACCTGGGTCCCCAGGTCCCTGATAACTTCTTCTGTGCTCAGTGGATTGCCACCTATTTGGTAGCTAGGGGTAACCTTGTTTTTCCCAAAGGGTATGACTATGCATTTTTGGCATTTAACTTCAGGCCGTGGCTCTGGCACCAGTTATCCATTTCTGTGAGACCCTTCTGAAGGATATCTGTGTCAGATGTGTTTTCTACTATGGCCCAGTTTGCAGTCATCTGCAAACTTTGTCAGCCATAACCCTCCTGTGTTTGCTTGTACTTGGAAAAGTAGATGCCAAACAAGAGTGGGCCCAGGACTGAGCCCTGTGGGACACCACTTGTGACAGGCTTTGAGTCTGACATGGCGCCAGCAACTCTGACCCTGTGGGTTCTGTCACTCAGCCAGTTTGCAACCCATCTTGTGATGTATGGGTTAACATTTAAGCTGATGAGTTTTCAATGATACCCGAGTGGGGTATTGTATCGAAGGCCTTAGCCAGATCGAGGTAGGCTGTATGGACTGCCTTTCCCTCGTCAATGGCTTTGGTGACTGTTTCGAAGAAGTCAACCAAGTTTAAAAGGCATGATCTGCCTTTGACAAAGCCAAACTGGGTTGGATCCAAAGTCTGCAAATTCCCTATGTCTTTATTTATGAGGTCCATTATGATCCTCTCCATGGCTTTGCAGATAAGGCTTGTCAAGCTAATGGGCCGTAATTTCCAGGGTCGGTGGAGGCACCGCCTTTGTGAAGTGGGACCACAGTTGCAGTGCGCCACTCCTGGAGTACGTATCCAGAGGTAAGACTTTGATTAAACAGCTGCCCTAGCTGTGGGTTTAATTCCTCATTGAGTTTGTGGAGCACACAGCCGGGGACACCATCAGGTCCCATGGATGCTGTGTTTTTTGCTTTGGAGAGAGCAGTTCTCACTTGGGCTGGAGATGTTTGGGTGCTGCAATCGTTTCGTATAGATATCTCTGCTTTTGGGAGAAGTTTGCACTGAACATGTCAGCCAGTATGTTGGCAATGTCTGTAGGATCAGTAATCTTCACATCATTTTGAACTAGTTCTGAGCATATCTGGGAGTTTCCTCCTAGGTTTCTAACATAGCTAAAGAAGGCCTTATGATTGTCTTTTGAGTCTTTAGCTATTTTTCTCTCGAAATTTGCTTTGGATGATTTTATGAGAGTTCTTAGTTTTTTACTTATAGTGATCAAGGGTGTCTTACCTTTTAAGGATTTTGCTCTATCTTGTAGTAGCTTCCTCCTTTTATTGTAGAGTTTGTTTATGGCTGGGGTCCACCAGACTGGACGCTTGCCTTTGGTACTAAGAGTCTTTGTTTTGTTTGGGATTGCCTTATCCATGCAGTCCTGCAGGTGCTGGTAGAAGGTGTTTGTAAGTGATTCAGCGGCTTGAGTACTGTTTTCCGGCTCGGGGCCTTAAAGGAGACCACACTAGTCTTTAGAAGTGTGAAGTCGGCTTTTGAGAAGTTCTTTACTGTGGTCTTTTTATTTCAGGTGGGGTGGGATGAGGACCTCCAGCGAGATTAGTTTGTGATCTGATCTCACCAGTGAGGGTATACTTCGGTGTTGAACATTTTGCTCCCATGTTCGTGATGATGAGATCAAGTATGTTATCTCCTCTTGTGGGATGGTGACTAGTTGTTCCATGGCATTTGAGTTTATGAATTCCAGGAACTTTTGGGCTAGGGTGTTTGGGCTTGAGTAGTGTTCCCAGTCTATATTAGGGTAATTGAAGTCACCTAGTATGATGGTGTTTGGTGATACATTTATCCCCTCTAGTGTTTTCAGGAAGGCCATGTGAGGTTCCTGAGTTTGTGAGGGTGGCCTGTAACATGCTACAATTTGCAGAGCAGTCTTGCCTATGGTTAATTGCACCTGGATGGTCTCCAATGCATCGTGCGTTGCCAGCAGTCTTGAGGTGTGGGTGTCCTTGATGAATATGGATACCCCCCTCCTTTCTTGGTATTGTCCAGATTTTGGGGCGGAGCATGATATGAGGTAAAACCTGATAGCGCTGGGGTGCTCTCAGGAGCCTTGAACCAGGTTTCTGTCACAGCACAGACATCGATGTTCTCCATACTGAGAAGGGCCTCGAGTGCGTGCATTTTGAGATTTAGACTTCTGGCATTGAGCAGCATTACCCTTAGTTTTTCCTTTTTGTGTTCTAGGGTGGTAGGTTTAGAATTTGAGCCTTGCCTAAAAAGGCACTATGGGGGTGGCAAGAGCCTTTGCCAATATCCGGAATCCCAGGGTGACAGGTGCAAGCCGTCCCTTGCGAAGCAGCGTGGCTTGTCCAGCATGTCATCCCAGGCAGACAGATACTGGATCCCCTTTGAATGACACCAGTGTTTAAGCCAATTGTTAAAGCTGATCATCTTATCTCTGTATTGTGGCATCACTCTTGGTGAAGGTAGGATACTGCTCAAGGTCAGGGTCATACCTGCCTTGGCTACATAATCAGAGAGCTCCTCAATGTCTCTTTTCATGTAGTCCAAGGAGGTACGTCTCAGGTCATTTACACCAGCGTGGACAATGACTGAGTCATATTTGTACTTGCTGTTGAGAGACCTGAGTGCTTGCGTTATGTGGCGGATTCTAGCGCCCGACAGGCAGCTTACTGTGACCTTCTCCTTACTCAGTCTGGTCTGCGGGGCGTCAGTGTGTCTGACTATGGAGTCACCAATGACTAGTGTGTCTGGCATTGTGTTTGGCCTTAAGGGCTGTGACTGTTTGACACTCTGACTGTGAGGTCTATGTGTTGCAGGTGTTGTGTTCTGAGGTGGTGGTTGTTTAGGTGTCTGCTTTGGTGGCCTCTGCTGTTTTGGTAGATTTTTGAACAGAGCCTACGAGTATGTCTTTGTGTGTTTATGTGTATGATTTGAGGTTGTAATGGTGCTATGTGAGACTGGGTCTATAGTGTGTGTGGTAACCTTCTCCTCCTGACTGGTCTTGCCAGTCCTGTGTTGAAGAGCTCAGCCTCCAGTTTGGCCGTATAGTTGCATCTCTCGCATGTATTTGTGTTTTGTGGGAGGAGGAGAGGGTTGTCTGTGTACATGAGGCAATTGTAACATTGCCTCAGTATTCCCAGGTTCACCAGCTGAGCAGGAGAGGACACTAGCAACTGATCCCTCGACATGCTAGAAGGATAGACCAAAACTTTAAAAAAGATTCAGGGGCGTGGGTGACCGAGAAATGGGGGTTACCTTTTTGGGGTACTATCTATGACAAGAGTGCCGTATCAAGGTAATAAGTACTGTAGGAGCAAGTGCTAGGTTTAACAGATAGAGAATAGTCTACTTGGAGTCAAGTGGAGATGATCTTTTTAGTTATAGGATACGCTGATTAGATCAGTAGTATAGTTCGAGGAAGGTAGTTTTAAGGGAAAATTTGAAGAGTGGACTTTAGGTAACCCGAATAGTTTAAACCTGCCTAACCGGCACTGCTCTAGTGTGCAACAGTGGCAGCTCCGCTCTAAATCAGCTAGCAGCGTTTACGCGTTTTATACCAGGGGGCTGGAAAAAGCTAGAAACTGGCCCAAAACGACCAATAAACTACTAGTTACTGGCTGAAACCTCACAAAACTGGACAAGAGGCAGCTCAATGCTTCCCACTCCCACTGGTAAGCAAGGTAACTTCCTCTCCCCCAAATAAGGCAAGGAAACAGTACACAGGAACTACAACCAAAGCCCAGGAATCAGCAACTCTGAAACTGGACTAAACTAGTAAAGCAGGAAAAACAAGAGATATTTTTTTCTTTTTTTCTTTTTTTTCACAAAACAGGCAGAAACAGGTACAGCAAACACTTATAAATGCTATGAATCAGCTACTACAGCTTACACAGAAGAATTTGCTACAAATACAGTCAAATAGTGCACAGAAAGAACAAATGAATAATAGTTTTAAAATTCATAAGTAATATTGAAAGTTAGAAGGAGCATTGGGTTCACGTGCACTAAGTGAACATGAGAAAGGTGTGTGTGTTTACTCAATTTGGATTCATACTCCACATGTACTCTGGCCTCATATATGAACTTCCTAGTGAAGGTGATCAGAGGCAGCACCAACAATCATAATTAAAACCACAGACAAACTGAAATTAGGAAACTTTTGATCTGTTTTCAGAGTAAACATAGTCTCATTATATGCCAGAGATGTGCCAAATGTTATGATATAATGCATATCTTATAATGAAACTTTAAAATGTGTAGGAAATGGAGTTTACTACCCATCATCTCAGTCTCAAAATCTGGTGAGTCACAGAACTTACTGGACAGTTCACCTGTGAGATAAGCATTCTGTAAACAAATTCTCCAGACAGTAGGAATTCAGAGTAGGATAGCAGCTTTCCTATATGTCCTGAAAGGGAAAGGACAATATGATGAAGGTGAAGTAGGAAAGAAGGACCTTGTCATAGTTCTGCTCTCACCTGTGTAAGTTAGGGGAGTGTGACACCAGGGTGGGACACTACTGATAAATCTAGGAAAAGTTGAAGGTGGCAAGTTGAAATGGCAAAGATAAACATAAACAGGCAAATCTATCTCTAACAAAAGCAAATATGCAAAATGGTTAATGTGAGAAAGTGTTGCTGTATTAGCATAGCATTAATGGAAAACAATGTTTTCTGTGTGATTCTATTAAGTGGCATGGGAGGTGTGATAAAGACAGAATAATTTCTAGTGCTTACGAAGCCTGTTTTCAAACTAATACACATTTTTGCCTGATGTACATTAACAGGGTAGGTAAGCTTGTAATCATAGGCATGCATAAAACTTCACATTAATTATTGCTCACTGATCAGCTATTTGCAGGCTCAGTTTGCCCTCAATCAGGCAAGGTTGTAGTTATCTGAGTTGTCAATTGCAGTACTAAAATTTAGTTATCAGAAACAAAGACACACACACACACACACACACACACACACACACACACACACACACACACACACACACACACACACAGACACACACGCACACAATAAGGAGAAAGAAGAAACACAACACTGTAAGATACTAAGTGGCAATGAGTTTCTGCAAAACAACTTTGGCTTGAATAAAGGATAGGCACTGACACGTAGCTGTTCTCTGTACAGTAAAACAAAAACTTCTTTTTTTGGTGGTTTTTTTTTAACTAGCTTACAATGACCGAGACACTCAAATCGTCAAAAGGTCATTGGGTGTGCAATTACTTTTTGCCTGACAAGCCACTGACATTTTTCTAGAAGTATGCATTTTAAAAGCCGCAGCTCTGCATAGGGCTGTCATAAGAAGTGACTTTATAGAGTGAGGCTAGCTGTTTTGCAATAACATCTACAAACCCGTACTGAAAGTGGTTCTTTACAATTATAAAGCATTGTCTCTTCAAACTAGGCACAAAAGTAAAAAAAAAAATTGCCTGTGCATATCTGTGTGCATGTTTGTGTGTGTGTGTGTGTGTGTGTGTGTGTGTGTGTGTGTGTGTGCATTTGTAGCCTCAAATTTTACCTGTTTGTGAGGATCTACTTCAAGCGTTTGCATGCTACTAGCTCAAGACACACTTGCTTACTGTCACTTACATGGCAAGTGCCCTAACTCCCAACAGCCCAACAACACAATCATAGCAAATCTCTCTTTTTCCCCTCAGCTGATCCTATTTATCTATATAGCCCTACCAGAACCCTAACTATAACCCTAGAAATGACCAGCCTGTCTGCGTCTCTAATCACAGGAATTCCATCTCTAACCCAAGTCCCCTATCCCTAAACCTAAATTTCCATACACCCTTCCCTGAAACATTAGTCCCCATTCACTCCGACAGTAAAACAGCACTCCTACTCCCTAACCCTAAGTTCCCTCCCATTCCCTTATCCTGAAATCCCCTTCCCGCTCCCTAATCTTAAAGTCCACAATCACTTCCTAACCCTAAAACTCCTATCTCACCCTCTAAATCTAACCTCCGCTTCCTAAACCCAAATTCTTGCCTATGCCCCAAACTTAAAGCTCCCTCAATTGCCAGCTGAAACCCCAGTCTGCACTCCCATCACCAATACCACTACACTAACCTTATCCAAACTTGAATACTGATTTTGGTTGAGGTGTGGCAGCTCCATTCTCTCCCGCCACAGCTGCCACACCTCAACTGAGCACAGTATTTGAGTTTGAGCATGATCAGATGGCCATACAAGCTACAAGTCATCCAAGTCCCTCGCTGTAAGGTGCTGGTATTTGAGCACCAAGGTTTCGGGTGGCTATAGTTGATCCATTTGGGAGTCTTGTCAGGGTATACATGGCTAAGCAGATGCACAGCTTAGAGGGAACACTGCTCTGTGCTGCTGTAATAAAAAAAAGAGTAGCTCAGACATTTACACTCTGATCCTAGTAAAAGTACAATTTTAACAGTCCAAAGAAGAGGATCAAAGAGGTAAAATGTAGGAAAGACTTCATTATCTCAATGTAAAACAGATTCTCACACAAGCTTTCACACTGTGAGGTGCTTTCTCAGGCTTCTGTAGCACATCCCACAACACATTCTGGGGGACACTGTCAAATGTTTTCTCTTGAGCCATAAGCATTATGTAGGCACTACTAAGAAAGTCCAGTGACCTCTCCAATTTCTGTGCAAGGACAAAATGTTGACCCACTGTTCCATGACTAGTGTAGAACCTGCATTGATCCCCTGAATCAGATGTTTGAGTATCAGGTAGTGTCCTCTCCAGCATCCTATCACAAGCATTCTCAGTTAAGCTCAGGGTCGTGATCCACTATAAATGGGACTTAACCATCAATCCATCTTTTTGAAAATGGGAAAAAATCACTCTGCTTTGCACATCAGGGGTACTATATCTGCCTTCCATGCAACACTGTTGAGTCACACTAACCCTGGTTATGTCTAGCACCTTCAGCATTTCCAGCCAGATGTCATCCACTCCTGCAGCTTTGTGATAAGAAAAATGATTAATCACTGCAGTTATCGCATCTACTTCAACGGATGTAATCCCAGCAATTTCCTCTATCTTTGCTTTGTCAGAGGATGACACATCCACTGGATTCTTAAGGTTGTTCATAGGTTCATAGGTGTGTACTAGGCTAATGGCCCTGGAGCCTTTACAAGCCTAGCCCATAGGATTACCCTGGCATCATGCCACTCAACCTTAGTTCTTAGTGCCTCTGTCGAGTAGAGCCACTGGAGTGATCCCTGGCTGAATTTTCTATTTCCCATCCACTCATCAAGATTTCTCTTGAAGAGGGCCAGTGAGGTGCTCTGTTTGACATGTATGGGAAGTCTATTCCATAGCATGGGCAGTCTCTGGGTTATGAATCTGTCCCTCCAGCATGTTCTGTTGATTGTGGTAATAAGGTTGAGGTCTCTGGAGCATGTTGTGCGGAGGGATTGGGATTTCTTTAGATGTAGCATTTCTAACAGAGCTGGGTCAGACATGGCTTTGTAAGTCAAGCAGGGGTCGCCTCTAATTAGGCGATATGAGACAGAGAATAGTTGGAGTTTTTTGATTCTGTCCATATAGGACAAGTGTTTAAGGCCTAGGATCCTCTTTGTGAGGTACTTTTGTGGCCTCTCCAGTTGTTGCAAGTGTCTAGTGAGGTACATGCCAAATGGGGCATTGTACTCGATGATTGGCCTAATGAGGGAAGATTAGGGGGAGACAATGACCTATTTCTTTCTGGATGCAACACCCTTAGTAATGAGATGTGTCACATAGAAGGACTTTCTGACCACAGTGGCAATGTGGTGGTCAAAAGAGAGGCTGCTGTCAACCTGTGTTCCCAGATCTCATATAATGCCTTCTGTGTTCAGTGGACTACCATCAATGTGGTAATTCAAGGGAACCGGGTTTTTCCCAAAGGGGATGAAGACACATTTTTTGGCGATGAGCTTAAGGCCATGGTTCTGACACCAGTCGTTGGACTCATTGAGGCCTTTCTGTAGGATGTTAACATCACTTGGGGAGTTAATAATAACTCCCAACTTGCAGTCATCTGCAAACTTTGTCAGCCAGAGTCCCTTCATGTTGGCCTGGACTTCGAAGAAGTAGATAGCAAACAGGAGAGGACCCAGGACCAAACCCTGTGGGACTCCACTCTTGACTGGTCAGCAGTCTGACTTGGAGTCAGCTACTTTCACACTGTGGGTTCTATCTGTGAGCCAGTTTACAGCTCACTTAGTGATATAGGGGTTGATGCCTAGCTTAGTAAGTTTTCCTATGATTCCTGAGTGGGGAATGGAATCAAAGGCCTTGGCCAGATCAAGGTAGGCTGCATGAACCACCTTACCTTCATCCACAGCTCTGGTGACTGACTCAAAGAAGTTGACCAAGTTGAGCAGGCATGATCTACCCTTCACAAAACCAAACTGTGTAGGATCCAGAGTTTGGAGATTCCCTATATCCTTGCTTATTAGGTCCATGATGATGCGTTCCATAGCTTTGCATATCAGACTCATCAGGCTAATGGGGAGATAGTTCCCAGGGTTTGTAGTTGTTCCTCCTTTGTGGAGAGGGATGACTGTAGCAGTGCGCCATTTGGTAGGGACAAAGTCTGAGGTGAGGCTGTGACTGAACAGGGCACACAGCTGAGGTGCCATTTCACTCTGTAGTTCATGTAGAACACAGCCAGGGATACTGTCAGGTCCCATAGAAGCTGTATTCTTGGCCTTGGACAGTGCTGTTTTAACCTGTGCAGCAGTAATACTGGGTGCCTGGAAATCTACTGGTATTGTGATTGGTCCTTTGGGGGGGTAAAGGTAGCACTGAATCTGTCCGCCAGTATATTTGCAATATCTGTTAGCTCAGTATAGGAGGTACCATTGTGCAGTAACTCAGAGCAAATTTGGGTATTGCCATGGAGATTCTTAACATAACTATAGAAGGCCTTGTGGCTGTCTTTACTATCTGCTGCAATTTTGTTTTCATAGCTAGCTTTAGAGGATTTGATGAAGGATCTCAACCTTTTGTTGAGGCTGACAAGGGAGATTTTCCAGTCTTGGGACTTCACCTTATTCCACATCAGTTTCCTCCTTCTGTTGTAGAGCTTGTTTATGGCAGAGGACCACCAGATTGGCTTCCTTTTTTTTGAGGAGAGCGTCTTAATTCTATTGGGTATGGTGGGATTCATGCATTTGTGTACATGTTCGTACTGCACATTGGTATATAATTTGGTGGTCATGCAACTATTCTCCATTTGCATGGGTGCCGTGAAGTAAGCCACCTCTGTTTTTAGGAGCCCAAAGTTAGCTTTGTAGAAGTTTTTCATGGTAGTTACCTTTTTTTGGGGGGGGGGTGGAAGCGATGTGGATTTCCAAGGCGATTAGCTTGTGATTGGATCTGGCCAGGGAGGAGTTCACTATTGGTGTAGAGCAATGGTCACCCATGTTACTAATGACCAGGTCAAGGATGTTGCTACCTCTAGTGGGGGTAAGAACAAGCTGGTCCAGGGCATTGGAATTAATCAATTCCAGAAATTGTTGGGCAAGTGTATTGGTGCATGAGTAGTTTTCCCAGTTAATGGAGGGGTAGTTGAAGTCACCCAGTATGAGAGTGTTAGGTTGAACCCTAATATTCTCCAGGGTGCTTAGGAATGTGGAGTGTGAATCTTGGGACATGGTTAGGGACCTATAGCAAGCTATGGCCTGAATCACTGTCTTACCAAATGTTAGTGTACCTGAAGTGTCTCAGATGCATTGTTGTTGTTGTCTAAATGTTTCTTCAACCTCTTGGAAATGTCTTTAGTGAAGATTAACATTTTTCCACCCTTACTGAGAACAACATGTAAAATTCCTCACTTTCATCTCCTGCTTTGCTGAAAGGTTTTCCAGAATCTTTTTGAAATCATCCAAAAGTCCTTCACCAAGACCTTGCCAAAATTATTCCACAACCACATCTACGTGGTCCTTCACTTTAGCAACTGCTATTACTGTTGCCTTCTTTTTTTTTCCTCAAAATTTTTTTTTTATTTTTCAAATACATTTGAATGAATTCCATAGTATTTATACATAACATCTTAAATAACTATGAACACCATTTACATTATTAGCCTGACATTATAACAGATCTTAATGCATACAGTTGCTTTATAAGTATGTCCAATCCATTATCAGACTGTTTGATCAATTATTGCATAGTGTCAATCAACGATAAGATTTTTCCCCAAGGGTTGTTGCTTAATGGCTTTGGATAATTTTTAGATCTCTAATTTTAATTTCCAATAATGCTGTGATCTTCAGTAGGCTGTAGAAGTCTTCCAAAGTCAGTATTGTGTTTGTATTCCATCTTCTTGTTATACACTTCCTAGAAATTGCAAGTATAGTCCATACTAGATACATGTTTGACCTATTCAAATGAGGACCTTCATTCACATTTAATAATACAAGAGCTTTAGTTAAATAAAATGATTCATTAAATGAAGCTTGTAGAAAGTTATTAATGCCATTCCAAAATGGCTTAATTTTAACACAAAGAAGATGTGGTTCCAATCTGCATTGTGTACTTGCTCACATCTCCAACATATTCCTTTTATGGAAGAACTAATTTTACTGATACTATCTGGGGTTAAGAATGCTCTGTGCAAGCATTTCCAATTAAAAACTTTCCAGTATTGTGTAAAGGATATCTATTTTATTGATAATAAGATATTTGTTTTAATATCCACAGTTAACTGTATTGAGTGTCCTTTTGTTATATATTTCCAATATGAGGTTTTGGGTGTTGTTTTATAGTTTATCAATATTTTGTAAAATTTTGAAATACTGTTTCCCATGTCAACGTCATTATATGATTCCATATATGTATTTCATAAATGTAGGTATTTCTTTAAATGAAGAATTGTTAATTATTCTACTTAAATCTCGCGAATATGACAGAATACTCTACAAAGTTAACCAGTCCTGTTGTGGAATTTTGTATGTTGTTTTTATTACTTGCATATCTGAAACATTTAGTTCTTTGATACATTGGAGCCAGCAAACAAATCCTTTCTGTTCCCAAGAATTAATAATTTCTCTATATATTTTATGTGGAAAGTTTTTTGTGACTATAAATGGTGTTAAAAGATCAAACCAAATTTTTAAATCTATGTGGTGTAATTAATATCTAAGAAGAACTGTAATTCAGATAATAACCATGGTTTGAACTTTTTAATTTTAGTTATATATGCTGGAATTCTGGAGTTAAAGATTAATGGTTTGTACCCATTTTGAAGTTTTACTACCAATTAATTGTGGTCTGAAAAGGGGCAGGGGGTGATTGAGAAATGAATGATTTTAGAGTGTAAGTCATGGGCAGCAAATATTTTATCTATTCTAGTTTGGGTACTAAATCTGTAATCTTGATGGGAAAACAATAAAGATTTATTTTCTTTAAATGTGAAAGTATCTACAAGATGAAATGATTCTACCCACTTTTTTAAAGTTTTTGATACAGTAGATGTACGCAGCGGTCTTTTATTTCTAATTTCAAAATTATCAAATAGTTAAAAATCTCCTCCTAATATTAAGTTGCCTTTAAAATGATTGGAAATGAAATCCAAGTGTTTTTAACAGTTCCTGTTCAAATGCCTGGCAACCAGTATAGATTGGCTAGGGTCCATAGTCTGTTATTATATTTAACTATTACTAATGCCATAAGGCCTTCTTTATCTTCATACTTACAAATGATTTCTGGATTAATTACACTTGTTTCCATAAAATTTTGTCTTTGTCTTATAAGTGGATTGCGCCAATATCATATATTCCTTAGGATTCCATTTGTAATTGTCATTTGTTTTGAAATGGATTTCTTGAAAGAAGACAATTTGTGCTTTGTTCAATTTTAAATATTTCAGTATATTTGATCTCTTGCTAGGATTGTTTAAGCCATTGGTATTTAAAGATAATAAAGTTAAATCCATCTTAGGTTATTTAGACTATGTATTTTTTGTTTTATTGTGACTATTAAACATTTTCCTCTGATAACTATAAAGTATATGTTTGAGCTTTTAAAGGCAATTATCAGTTTTATACTTTGAGTGTTTACCAATCAAGTAATGTTTTGGTCATGCATACTAAAAATGTTTTTTGGAAATAACAAATTTAAATTAATAAATGTTAACAAAACTAAGATCCGCACTTGCCATGGAATGAAAATCATTCCTAATCTGATGGATAAACCTAAGTCCATCGGATTATCACTCATACCTTGACAATCCAGAACATCTGAGCTCCATAAATTGAATTATCACATGGAGAATATTTGTAACAGGAATAAGCAATATTTATATTATTTTGAACAGATATAATACTATTGCAGATTAGACATAATTCTAATACAACATAAATGTCTACTTATTGTATAAGCAATTAATATTTACATGAAAGATAGATGACAAGTAATTCAGAGTAAAGTAGTATGTATCATATATAAAACCTCAGTAAAAGATTATAGCACACAGTTATTTAACATATTCACCCTTATTGATGAAATATTTTAAAAGTATTACTTAATATAAATAGATGGTAATAATATTTATATCTAATGTTTATAATACAATGCATTTTACTGGATATTTCAGAAGTTATATTTCATTGTTTGCCAGCATTTAAGTAATCACTTTGTTTGTTTCTAACTTACTTAAAGCATCACGTTTGTTTTATGTGAACATTGATAAAAGTTAGTGCATTTTAGTTATCAGTGCAAACCTCTTCCCCCCATTTCCTGTACGTAAGGATTTTCATATCTGTCATTTCTTATTATAAAATGAGTGAAATTATAGGTTAAAAACAACAAATTCACTTATTGTGATTAATGATTACAAGTTCCCTTTCCATATTCATAAATTGCCATTTTATGGCATATACTGAAAGTTTTTAGATTTAAATGGCAGCATTCTATTTTGTATAATCAGCAGAAGTTAAACTGAGTGATTACTGTCAATTTAATACTATTTGTTCAGAATGTGATTGTTACATTCTGTGACATTCCTAGTTCAGGCTTCTATTGTTTTCCTTGAACAACTTTGTCAGTTTGATGCCATATATAAAACTTTAGTTACCTTGGTAACAGCTTAAGTATTATGTATGGTTAAAATGGGTTACAAAACCACAATTCAAGTTAAAGCAATTATATGACTTGCTATGCACATTTATTTATATGAGAAAATCATCATGCTTCCCCTTGATGTTCAATATAGTGTATGTCATTTATGACAAGTTAAAACAGTAGTGTTATTATACACAAGCCCATGTTATTAAACTGAATGTCTATTGTCAATTTAATACTATTTGTTCAGAATATGATTGTTACATTCTGTGGCATTTCAAGTTTAGGCTTTTATTATTTCTCTTAAACAGCTTTGTCAGTTTGATGTCATGTATAAACATTAGTTTACTTGGTAACCGCTTAAGTATTATATATGGTCAAGATGGGTTACAAAAACTACAATTAAAGTTAAAGGAATTACATGACTTGTTATGCATATTTACTTATATAAGAAAATCATCATGCTTCCCCTTACTGTTCAATGTAGTGTATGTCATTTATGACAATTTAAGACAGCAGTGTTATTATAGACAAGCCCATGTTATTAAATCCTGTCGTTAATATCTAAATTCAGCAGACTGCTTCATCTTATATGACGATTATATATTTTATGTCTAGATTTACTAAACTCATACATTTCATAACTATTGTGTGTGTGTGTTTTTTTTTTTTTTGGGCTGTTGCTTAGTTATTTGAGAGACCATAAGCTGTAATGTTTATTCTTATTATTAGCGCCTTCCAATCAAGTTTATACAGTCCATAGACTTTGAATTATGAGACCCTTCTAGTTTCTTATTTGTTATAAGTATATTTCCATCCTTACATACACACATATCAGTACTTCAAGCATGGGCAACAATACCCATCCAGTTTTGCCAGAATACTATTCACTAGTTCATGTGGTGTGTTTCCAGGCTGTTCTTAAAATAGCCAAATAATATTTGTCCTGTTCATTTTATCAGCCTGTTCCATGCAGTGGCCACTCTGCCAGTGAACCACTCAACACACCTTCCATTCCCACAGATATTTCCATGAAGGAAATCTGATGACTCTCTAGCACTTCCCAGTAACCACCAAACACCCCTAGAATCAGCTATCCCCTAATGCCCAACACGTCCAAGCAAGCTCACCTCCCAGACCACTGCAAAAGGTTCTGCACAAGACTCTTAGTCTTTTACAATCACTCAGACTTCCACTCTTATGTAAGTCCTTAATGTGTTTGGACCAAAATACATTTTAAATATAAAATTGTGCTTATTATTATTATTTTTGTTTTATCAATAATCAACTTGATGAGCCAAACAAAGGGTTGGGAGACCATGAATTTGTGTACATGTGGTTTAAAACAGCATATATATATATATATATATATATATATATATATATATGTATATATATATATTTTAAACCAAAACATTGCCGATAATCATCTCGGAGGCTACTCATAGCAGTTAAGCATTATCATCACTCTGTCTCTGTTACCATAGCAACCTGGGAGCATCTTTTCTGTTAGTGTGTCTGTGTACTGCATACCAGGGGCGTCACTTCACTGCAACTTCAAGCCGAAATTCCCTCCCTTTCAATGAGGCAGCAGCCAAGAAAATAATGGAGAGCAAACAGGTCAAAAAAAAAACTCCCAACAAGCCACCACAAGAGACAACACATTCCTCCAGCCTTCCCACCTCTCACTCAGCAGATATATAAACAAACTATTCTCTGCCAAAATATCCCAAATCATAGCTCCATCCACCCCCTTCCCCTGGATCCAGTCTAAAACACCAAATGTCTCTTCCTAATACACAAGCATCAGTAAACCTTAATCACAAGCTGCAACCCACAGCTTCCAGGAGATGAAAATGGCAACATACAACAGCTGCCAGGGACAGCTGCATCCACACACACCATGTCAGGTTTAATCAAACAGCACTCAAATCTATGATACCTGCCATAATTGATATTAACTATGTTTAGACAGAATAATAATGACATTTGTACTAGCTGCCAGACACAGCTGCATCCATGCACACCATATAAGTATTGATCAATCAGCAGTTGAAGCTATGATACCTGCCGTAATTGATATTAGCTATGTTTAGATAGAATAATAATGACATTTGTACTAGCTGCCCGACACAGCTGCTTCCACGAACACCATATCAGGATTGACCAAACAGCACTTGTAGCTGTGATACCTGCCACAATTGATATTGACTATATTTAGACAGAATAATGATGACACTTGTACTAAAAGCTTGCTACTATTATTCAACCAGGATATACATTGACATTTCTAAATCATACTTTAACTGAAGAAGGCATTAGTCTCCATGACAGCATTTTTATTTTTTCAAAACACTCTATTGTTACTGCTATTTTATATGATGTTAATTTGTTACATTTGAGCCTGAACTCTGATGAATGGTACCTTGTTGAATTAGTTAATTAATTACTTAAATTATTATAAGAAAAACAATGAAAAATGAACAGGATAAGTATTCATTGGGTTCCAGTAGGGGAATAGAAACTTCTATGTTTATATTATATGTTGTTTTGTTTGGCTTATATATAATGTAAATAGTAAACCATTTTGACCTACGTTTGTTTGTGAAGAATTACTGGACTCTTTGAACATTCTGAATAATTAATTACTGTTTCTTAGTTGTTTAAGAAACCCTGATGACAAGTGATATACCATATCAGTTGATACTTTGAGAGATGTAGTTGTAAGAGTTATTTTTTGGGACAGCTATCTTGGAATCAGTTTTTTGTTTGTTTCTTCTTTCTAGCATCAGTCCAAAGATTTGTTTCTTTTATTCTTTTAAGAGTAGGGACCATCCATTCCATTTCTTCTGGGATAGACACTATGTTGTTGTTTTTGATGAATATAGTAGCTTCTTCTAAGTCATTAAAGGTTCTCATCTCATTGACAAAAAGTATTTTTATCTTGGCTGGAAAGGCCAGCTGTGCTTTAATGTTGTTTTATTTCAACAGTTTAATTATTGGCCAAACTTTTTTCATTTGTTCTAGTATTCTGGAAGAATAATCATTGCCAAACCTTAATAGCCTTTGATTGTATTGTAAGGGTTATTTTCTCCAAGCAGATTTTAATATTAGTTCCTTGTCCAGAAATGAAAGAAATTTTATAACTATGGATCTAGGTGGAGTACTTGTTGAGTTAGAAGCAGGTTTCCTCATTGGTGTATGTGCCCTTTCAATTCCAAATGAAAGTCCATCTTTCAAGTCTAAAAATTCAGGAATCAAGATTGTTAAGAATGAAATAATGTTTTCTCTTTCAGTGTTTTCAGGCAGACTAATGATCCTTATGTTGTTTCTCCTTTCCCTGTTTTCTAAGTAATCTTTTTTGTTAAGCAGCCATGTATTCTGTTTAAGCAGAAATTCTTTTTGGAATTCTTCCTCTTTGAGTCTCCCTTCAATGTTATTTAGAGAAGTCTCTATATTTGTTATTTTTGTATGGTGTTGCTGTAATAGTTCCTTAAGCGTATCAGTCTGTTTTTGAGAATTAATTTGAGGTTTTCTAAGTCATTTTTAAAGCCATCCATCTTCAAAGATAGTTCTGTAATGTAGATGTCATCAATTGCAGTTCTTTCTTCAAAGCAGCATCTGGATGAGAATTCCTTGAGTTGTTCATATTCAGTGACTCAATATATCTCCAAGTTACTTGACAGGAAAAGTTTTGTATATCTCCACCAAAACTGATATTTATGTAGTTCAGTAGTTTATCTATAGATTTCTGATGTTTTAAACTTGAAAATAATAAATGTTTCCTATATTATTATACTAATTTATGGAGCTCTCAAAATTCACTGCTCTCAGATGGCCATCTAGGCTCCACCCCCTACTGTTGCCTTCTTGACTTATCACATATGCAGATCTGGAATTCTTCTCTAACTATAAATAATGACTCCTTAGATATTTCACACATTACTAGACACAATACAAAGAGTGACAAAAGTCTAACTTACATCAGGTAAACACACTCACTTGAACACAGGTATTGCATACATACTACCCTCACCCTCCATTGCAGGTGTGTTGCAGGTCTTGCCTGATATGTTCCCAAAGGTTTTTCATAAAAATAGAATTATCTTAGGTGATTCAATGGTATAGGCCCCAGTACTCAACATCTAAATAATCTCCAGCAACACAGGTTAGAACAAATTGATAACCACCTGACAAGACCACATCTACAAAAAAGTGAAAACTGAACATTAGATCTTATAATAACTAACATAAGACAGAGTTGTCAACAAGTCACAGTCCTTCCCAGCATCTTTAATTACCACTGTTCCAGAATCTCTTTAAGGTCATTTAAAACCCATACCAAATTGGCTACAATAAAAGATACCATCTTACTAGTGATATGCAGAAGTCTTAGAGGAAAGTAAACTCACCCATTAATACTCTGGACTTTCCATAAAATTGGGAATCAGTGAAACATGAGACCCAAATCCTTTTTGGATGAATGCTATACTTGACAGACTGGTTATATCATAATACAAATATGTGCAGTACTTGAAGCAGATATTATGTTTGCCATAGGTAATTCGTAAACCATTATTTTTTCTTAAGATGTAACAAAGTTATTTCTGCTATTTGCACCTGTTTGGTTTACTGCTGTTGTACTTAACTTAAGCTAATGAAAGGCTTGGTTTGAAAATAAATGTTTTCTACCCCCCATACTTATTATTCTAACAAGAGTGTGTGTGTGTGTGTGTGTGTGTGTGTGTGTGTGTGTGTGTGTGTGTGCGCCTGCTGGGAGTGGATGAGTCTTTGGTCTCTTCTGTCAGGTCGTATTTATCCTGGTCTAATAAGTGGTGAGACATAATAAATAAAACCTGGGAATGCCAATAAGTGATCGAACACCTCTCAAACCTCACACAGACCTTCTGTTGAATGCCAAACTTATAACAGTTAAAGTAAAATGAACTGGCTGTTGAATAGTGCCTAATTCAATAATAACAGTCCCAAAACCAACCGTATACCAAATGGCTTGTCTTCAAAACAATTTCCACATTGTTGTCGCTATTTCCATAAGTGTATGAAGCAGCACTCTAATCCATTTGAAAGTCACTGGTTTATTGATGAAAAATCACTAAAAACAGCATAACCTCTGCATTTCCAGGTCCGAGGTTAATACAGATCAACACTAAAAGTGTGCCTCATAATAAACTTGACATGACACTGCACAATAATGAAATACTGATATAAAATAGTAAATAGATAATAACAACGGACTAGTTGGGCAACGGTTTAGCGCTTTCACCCATAACTCATGGGCTTATTCAGAACGCCATAATTTTAAACTGTCCGCCTCTTATAACATTTTTGGCGCCAAACTGAAAATTCTCTTCCAGCTTTTTAAAGTGACAATGCATATTAAAATGACAATTTGCAATATAACAACTTGCAATATAAAACAAGGCTTATACTCAACTGCACTTGTGATCGATTGGCCTCCCATAACTGAAAGGGCAAACATCATATAATGTTGTATAATAACAACAATTTTAAATGATGTGTCCTATTATTTCTATCTACAAAATTAGGCACTTATTTAAAGTTCATCCGACTATTAATAGATAGTATGAGTTTAATGACCTACCCCTCACTGTTGTTCTACTGCTAAGACCCTAAAATGTTCCATAACGTAACAATGTTATATAACAATTAATAATACTACAGATAACACATAAATAATTATTACAATTCCCTAATATGTTATAAATTATTAAATACATTTTTTTTAAATATTAAAAATCTATAAAACCATACAGATAATGTAATCATGTTAAATCTATTCGATTGAATAGCAGGTGTTATCAATTGATCTACTTTTTCACTGATTCACCACAAGGTGCCTCTAAGTGGGAATACTAAAAACACTTAATAAAACACTTAATAAAACACTTAATAAAACAGGTAGTGCTACTTGTACTACTGCTGATTTAATTTGTAATATTAAATAGTAAAATACCATAAAGTATGTATTCATTAACCATAAATACATTAGTCCCTACTCACATATATACCTTAATTTTAGCTAAGTGTTATCCTACAAATTCGCCTCCAGTATAGGCTTCAAAGAAATACTATCGTTAAGACCCGGAGGTGTAGTGGCATTTAGAAATAGTTGCCACCATACTTCATGATAATTTAGAAATTTCTTGTTATCCTTACCTCTCGGGTCATTTTTAACTGTTTCTAACAAGGCAAATTTGAAATAATGATTTGTACCATAATATTCTATGTGTTTAAATAATGCACTTCTTTGATCCTTTTTTCCAATATTGTATATATGTTTGTATATATGTTTCTTTAAACTTCTTTCTGTTTTTCCCACATAGTAACTTTGACATTCCTGGCAGCAACTTGTGCACTATCTCTCTCTTCACAACATAATAGCAAACTGTCCCAAAATACCTTTAAATACTGTAGAAACTTGGTTTTCTGACGGTTTCTCTGATATTTAATGAACTGCATATTGTAAATAGCAGTATAAATGACCATCTTAGTATAACAGTTACCTTTAGTAAACTTAATTTTTGGTCTAAATATATTTTTTAATATAATTTCCTTCTTGTCATAAATATATTGATACTGATTACATATACCACATTTAGTGGTATGTTGATTGATAACTTTAGTTTTTTTGTCACCAAATGTACTTCTCTTTTCCAAATTTTTTTTAATATTAGCTCCCATCTTGTATACAACATCTGGTTTATCTCCTACACAGTTCCTTATTGTCCCATCACTAGATAAAATATACTAATAGTTGTTTATAATATGTATTACATCCTCAGATTTCAGGCTATGCAATAAAATAAAGGCCCTTTCTTTGTTTCTTGATGTGTATTTATTAGCTGACCTACTGTTACTAGAATGATTGGACATATGTTCTTCATTGCCCATCCCTAACAAGGGTTTATATGTCTTACCCCATAAACTTAGTACATAAGTATCCACTTCCTTCAGTACTTTCTGGGGATAACCCCTATCATGAAATAATGTGTGTTATATATCGAATTTCGTCTAGTAAAATTTCATACTCAGTGGTCATTCTCATAGCCCTAATGCATTGGCCCTTATATATATTCTGTTTCAACTTGTAGGATGATAACTGTCATATGCCAAATAATCATTAGAAAAAGTATTCTTTCTGTAAATTTTGGACTGTAAGGTCCCTTTTTCACAATAAACTAAAGTATCAAAATAAGCCTTACCTTCCCTATTGTACGAATATGTGAATTTTAAAAATTCACTGCTGTTATTAAGGAACTGAATAAATTCTAATAATAATTTCTCACTAGAATTCCAAATTATATAGATGTCGTCTAAAAATCTGACATAGTGTACAATATGCTGAAAATAATGACTAAGGAAGATCGTACTTTCTTCCCAATCTAGCATGACTAGGTTGGCGTATATGGAAGCACACACAGCTCCCATAGCTACCCCCCTAGTCTGCCTAAAATACTCTCCTTCATAGTAAATGAAATTATTGTCTAAAACAATATCTAATATTTCCAAAAATAAACTTGTTTCTTCCCATTTAATTCCAGCATACTTTCTAATACTATTGCCAAAAGCCTCAAGACCTTGGGTTTTGGGAATGCAGGAAAATAAGTCTACCACATCAATTGTCACAAATAAATATCCCTCATTCCATGATGTTTTTGTTAGGTAAAAAATGAAAGAGTATTAATAGTATTAAGATAGATAATGCCTATTTACATAAGTACATTTCTATGAAAATTGTTCCAAAAGGGTTAAGGTTTTTCAAATTACCTATGGGGGTTATGGTTAATGATACAGTAATTAATGAATTTAACCAGTTCTTTGATGACTGTGGAACAAAATTTATGAGACTTATTATTAAACATAATGATGAAAAATTAAGCAGACTTATACAAGAAACTGAAGATTTAAATATGAAAATTAGTACAGATGTACTTTTTACGGAGTGGGAAAGGATGTATAACAATCAATTTACTTTAGCTGAAAAATTAATATTAACTTTAAGTGAGAACAAAACAAAAAAAGATAAAAGGGGATGTAGAACAATACAAACAAGGTGGAGCTTATTATTGGGGCAGGAAACATGTGGATTCAGAGGAAGAAAACAGGAAGGAATCCAAGAATCAAGGGATGTATCAACATAGGGAAAACCACCAGTCACATTTTTCGAGGGAACAGGCACATCAGGGGGAACCTTACAGAAATCAAAAGAGGAATTATTATCAGAAAGACCAGTACAAACACAGGTACTGGGAGAATCGCAGGTGGTGAATGAATGAATGAGTGAAAGACTTATATCTATGGACAGCAAGACAAATGGGGTAATTCATTCCCGGAATGGTTTTAACATCTACAACCATGCTAATATCAATATCACAGAGGCCCATTTTACACTTTTGTCAAAAGGAATGAAGTTCATACCCACCCCCAAATTCAATTTGGTAGATTGTTTGATAGAGTTGAAAAAATACACAAGGAAAATGAATTTAGCTTTGATGTTCAATAACACTGAACCTAAGACTAGTAATATGATTGGACATAAGAAAAATTCTAATCTTACAGTTCCCAGTACTTTTGTACCATTATCCCATCCTACTATTGAAATATACGAACAAATTGTGTCTAGGGATATTTATGGATTGTTCAAAGACAGTAGGAATATGGTCAATCCAAATTTAACCAAAGACGAAATGGACTTACTCATTAGCTTGCAAAAAGATAATAGCTTAAGGGTGATGAAACCAGACAAAGGTGGAGGGGTCGTATTATACGACAATTTGGAGTATATCAATAAGATACATAATATTTTGTATGGATCAGGAAAATATGCATCAATATCATTGAATGAGATCAACATAGCCTACCAGAGAATTGATAGCTATATAGAAGAATTTTTGATTGATGGTAGAATTGACTTTGATACATACAAGTACTTAAAAGTGAAACATCCCAGATTAGCCACTATGGTAGGCATACCCAAAATCCACAAAAGTACCATTGACCCTCCTTTTAGACCTATAATATCGGGAAGTAAGTCCAAAACTTTTCCTTTGGGAAAATTTATTGATATTAAACTTACACATATTTATGGAAATATCACTTATTTAGTTAAAGACTCATGGGAATTTCTTAGACATTATCCTACACAAGTTTGGAATGAGGGATATTTATTTGTGACAATTGATGTGGTAGACTTATTTTCCTGCATTCCCAAAACACAAGGTCTTGAGGCTTTTGGCAATAGTATTAGAAAGTATGCTGGAATTAAATGGGAAGAAACAAGTTTATTTTTGGAAATATTAGATATTGTTTTAGACAATAATTTCATTTACTATGAAGGAGAGTATTTTAGGCAGACTAGGGGGGTAGCTATGGGAGCCGCGTGTGCTCCCATATACGCCAACCTAGTCATGCTAGATTGGGAAGAAAGTACGATCTTCCGTAGTCATTATTTTCAGCATATTGTACACTATGTCAGATTTTTAGACGACACCTATATAATTTGGAATTCTAGTGAGAAATTATTATTAGAGTTTATTCAGTTCCTTAACAACAGCAGTGAATTTTTAAAATTCACGTATTCGTACAATAGAGAAGGTAAGGCTTATCGTGATACTTTAGTTTATTGTGAAAAAGGGACCTTACAGTCCAAAATTTACAGAAAGAATACTTTTTCTAATGATTATTTAGCATATGACAGTTATCATCCTACGAAGTTGAAACAGAATATATATAAGGGTCAATGCATTAGGGCTATGAGAATGACCACTGAGTATGAAATTTTACTAGACAAAATTGGATATATACACACATTATTTCATGATAGGTGTTATCCCCAGAAAGTACTGAAGAAAGTGGATACTTATGTACTAAGTTTATGGGGTAAGACATATAAACCCTTGTTAGGGATGGGCAATGAAGAACATATGTCCAATCATTCTAGTAACAGTAGGTCAGCTAATAAATACACATCAAGAAACAAAGAAAGGGCCTTTATTTTATTGCATAGCCCAAAATCTGAGGATGTAATACATATTATAAACAACTATTAGTATATTTTATCTAGTGATGGGACAATAAGGAACTGTGTAGGAGATAAATCAGATGTTGTATACAAGATGGGAGCTAATATTAAAAGAATTTTGGAAAAGAGAAGTACATTTGGAGACAAAAAAAACTAAAGTTTTCAATCAACATACCACTAAATGTGGTACATGTAATCAGTGCCAATATATTTATGACAAGAAGGAAATGATATAAAAAATATATTTAGACCAAAAATTAAGTTTACTAAAGGTAACTGTAATACTACGATGGTCATTTATATTGCTATTTGCCAGGAATGTCAAAGTTACTATGTGGGAAAAACAGAAAGAAGTTTAAAGAAACATATATACAAACATATATACAATATTGGAAAAAAGGATCAAAGAAGTGCATTATTTAAACACATAGAATATTATGGTACAAATCATTATTTCAAATTTGCCTTGTTAGAAACAGTTAAAAACGACCCGAGAGGTAGGGATAACAAGAAATTTCTAAATTATCGTGAAGCATGGTGGCAACTATTTCTAAATGCCACCACACTTCCGGGTCTTAACGATAGTACTTCTTTGAAGGCTATACTGGAGGCAAATTTGTAGGATAACACTTAGCTAAAAATTAAGGTATATATGTGAGTAGGGACTAATGCATTTATGGTTAATGAATACATACTTTATGGTATTTTACTATTTAATAGTACAAATTAAATCAGTAGTAGTACAAGTAGCACTACCTGTTTTATTAAGTGTTTTTAGTATTCCCACTTAGAGGCACCTTGTGGTGAATCAATGAAAAAGTAGATCAATTGATAACAATTGCTATTCAATCGAGTAGATTTAACATGCATTACATTATCTGTATGGTTTTATAGATTTTTAATATTTAAATTTTTTTTTATTTAATAATTTATAACATATTAGGGAATTATAATAATTATTTATGTGTTATCTGTAGTATTATTAATTGTTATATAACATTGTTACGTTATGGAACATTTTAGGGTCTTAGCAGTAGAACAACAGTGAGGGGTAGGTCATTAAACTCATACTATCTGTTAATAGTCGGATGAATTTTAAATAAGTGTCTAATTTTGTAGATAGAAATAATAGGACACATCATTTAAAATTGTTGTTGTTATACAACATTATATGATGTTTGCCCTATCAGTTATGGGAGGCCGATCAATCACAAGTGCAGTTGAGTATAAGCCTTGTTTTATATTGCAAGTTGTTATATTGCAAATAGTCATTTTAATATGCATTGTCACTTTAAAAAGCTGGAAGAGAATTTTCAGTTTGGCGCCAAAAATGTTATAAGAGGCGGACAGTTTAAAATTATGCTGTTCTGAAGAAGCCCATGAGTTATGGGTGAAAGCGCTAAACCATTGTCCAACTAGTCCGTTGTTATTATCTATTTACTATTTTATATCAGTATTTCGTTATTGTGCAGTGTCATGTCAAGTTTATTATGAGGCACACTTGTAGTGTTGATCTGTATTAACCTCGGACTTGGAAATGCAGAGGTTATGCTGTTTTTAGTGATTGTTCATCAGTAAACCAGTGACTTTCAAATGGATTAGAGTGCTGCTTCATACGCTTATGGAAATAGCGACGGCAATGTGGAAATTGTTTTGAAGACAAGCCATTTGGTATATGGTTGGTTTTGGGACTGTTATTATTGAATTAGGCACTATTCAACAGCCAGTTCATTTTACTTTAACTGTTATAAGTTTGGCATTCAACAGAAGGTCTGTGAGAGGTTTGAGAGGTGTTTGATCACTTATTGGCATTCCCAGGTTTTATTTATTATTCAGTTTCACGTTGTGAGTATTACCTAGAAGTGGTGAGACATATTTGTTCCCTATTCTTCTGAAGAAACTGACAGTAGTCATGTAGGAGAAAGGACTGAGTCATTCAGTATTAGGATGATATTATTTTCTGTCTTAGGTGTCCTATCAGTTACTTAGTTCATTTCAGTCAAAGTTTTCTGAAGGCTGCTCATATTCATCATTTTCACTGTTTGCACAAAATGTCTCATGAATGAGAATGTGTTAATGACAGGCATTACATAAATAACTACATTTTACCTGTTTTAGTGGAACATTAGCTTTAAACCCATTTGTTACTTACCTCTGAATCTGCAGACATTGACAATAGGTACAAAAACCCTTGCAAAGTTGGTACCTCCAGACAAAAATCTGGAAATCTAATTAGCATAAATTTGAATACCAAATAGAGTGTAACTCTTCCGATTCCAGTAGGAATGAGGGATACTACTCAAAAGCACTTTTGAAAAGCAGAGTGACAAAATGATGAAAAAAGTAATCACATTATCAAAGAGTATGTAAAATTTGTATACTTTAATGAGCTGTAGGGCAAACATCTAGCACACATGGTCATTTATTTTTGCTTCTGAAAAAGGGAGATATCGGGGAGATATCAGATGTGTGTCCTCTTCCTATAAATTATTGCTGGCACTAGTATGTTGGACATGTAGTGTGTTTATCTGTGTATTAGACAGCTTCAAAAATCACATGAGATGAGGAGAGATTTAGAAAATTTTGTGAAGGGGTAAACCAAGCCTGAAAATAGGGACATACTCTCCATGCTGCATAAGTTGTGAGCAGCTTACTCAGGAGGATGTACACACATGGAAGAGTGCATGCATCTCGTGAGAGCAGTGATTGTGGAGCTGGCAAGGCTGCAATGATGGGAGGGAGTTAAAGGCTGGTAGCAGTATGATGTTGTTGTCATTGTGCCACTGCCCTCCATCTCCTCACTGGCCCCAGAGGTGGGTTGAGCTGAGCCCAGGGGAGGATAAGGCAGGTCCACTAGACCGTGTGTTTCAGAGGAAGAGCTGGTAGCATCTGATGGTCAGCTGCAGAAAAAAAAAAAGGTACCTCATCCATAATGTGATGCCCTGTGGGCTACAAACTAAAGCACTGGTTTCCAAATCATGGTCTTGGATCAACAGTCCATTGTTTTAATTCTTACTCCCAAGGATTCAGAGAAAAGCTACTGAAGTGATATTAACCTGTAATGCAACTGACCTCTGAATCCGTCCCCCACTCCATCTAATAGAAATTTATGATCTGATGTGATTCAGAAAAGGCCAAAAGATCTACTTTCTCCAGAGTGGAAAATGGACACTTTCTCAAAGTCATATACTTAGGTCAACCTTCACTAATCTTCATTTATTATGTCAAGTGGAATACTAAGACCTGCTACGGACATTTAAATTCTGATATCAGATATATTATTTACATCTTCAACAGTGATGAAATTAGGTTGATGACCCTGCTGGCAGGCAGTTAGCACAGAGTCCAGGCTCTAAGATGTTAAACAGTTTTCTGTAATCAAAAGGTACAGGATTTGATTTCTTCTGTCTACTGCCTGATTCTGAGCATATCACTTACCCAGGCATTGCTCCTGAAAAAGGGACACTTTGCCAAGTAGGCTTACTTAGTTAATATGCAAAATAAACAGCCAAATTTTGTGCAATACATTGATTTTATTTTACATTTGTTAACCGGGGGTATCTGACTGAGCTGAAAAGGCCCTTTTTCAGCAGAGGCCTGGGGAGAAAAGCTCCACAAAGAAAAATTGCAGACACATTTAGTTATTTAGACATGATCAGTATACACACAAATTACACGAGACATGTTTTTACAGTGGTATGCTGCACATAAACAGTTACAGTGGAGAGAACAAACAAAAAAATATTAATTTTAAAAATAAAGGTAATTAATAGATTTGTGGTGTACAGCTGAAATTTGGAACATAGGTAGAATACATACATAGTACACAGGTACAGTACATACATTGTAGATTAGACAGTGTTTGTGAGTAAGACTGAAAACTATTATCAAGTGCTCTAGATTTAGTATGTATGTGTTATCTGCTTTCACTAGTCTGGGGAGCAATCATGGCGCTGCCAACTTTGCTTGAGATGTTGCCTGATGAGGACTTTAAAGGAGGCTTTGGATGATGTGTTTTGAATGCTAGTGGGGACAGTGTTCCATTTTTTACATACCATAAGTTTATAACCATTATGTTACACAGGGCAAATATGCAGCTGTAGCTATAACAAATAAATTATTTGGATTCTACTTATTACAGTATGCATTACATTTATTTTCTGTTGCTTAGTAAATATCACTTGTTTTGCTATTGTATGGCTTCAGACAAGGTTATATGAAGTAAATAAATAAAATAAGCAAGAAAGAAACTTTGGCTCATACTGTACTATGTGACTGTAAATGCTGATAATAAAATGATGAACTATTGAAAACCTGTCTGAACCCAATCAAGCAGTGTGATATCAAAGGTTCATATGTTCACAGAAGTTACTGCCTGTGCTCTAAACAGATACAAAGATGCAGGAAAAGGGAAACTGCAGATTTCTGTAAACAGACGGGTTCAGTCACTTAATAAGAAAATCCTTGAACACAGCAGACTGCTAAAGAAACCAGATTAGACAGGTTTGTACAAGTGAAAAAGCAAAACAAGTCATGCAGTTCACATGCGTTCAACTTTTCACATATTCAGTGAGCACAAAAACACAGTGTAGTTATTGCTGTGATGTAAACAATATCTGCTTAGCAAGGCTTCTTTAGAAATTAATTCACATAAAGGCTAACTTCTAGTAAGTTTTTATGACAGGATTCCCAAAAAAGGAACTTAGTACAAGATGGTATATTAGTCAAACAGGAAACTAAATGTTGCAAATAGTGCAGTAGTGATGTCAAGGCAGAGAATGGCTCGAGATGAAACTGAATTCACAAAGAGGCCATCTACTATTTTATTTTCAAGCTTACTACATCCTATTGCAATTTTCACACAGCCACAGTAAATATGAGAAGTTATTAAAAAAGTAAAATTGGTTCACAACACATGCTAGTATGATTGACTGTATATTAATATACTTCTTATTTTTTAATTGCCGTTAGGTACTTTTTCAGAAAACAGAAACTCTGGTGTCCTTTTAAGTTGCAACACTAGCAGGAAGGGGCCCATAGGTTGTGTGAATTGTCATATAACAGCCAAAGCACACATATGTAGAAAAGGCCTACACTTACAAAGACACAGTAGACACCTCTCACCACACTGACCTTTGGGATTTAACCCTCTTTGTCAATTTTTCTTTTACAAATAAGTTATAGCTGAAACATTGTTCAAGTAAAATGTAATGCATTATTTAATTTTTATTTTACATTACATTGTGTTCACTCAAAGCTAGATGGAACATCTCTCTAGTATGTCCACTAAGTGATTCTAACAATCTACTTCTTGTCCATTCCTACCTTCCTCTACACCTTTTATCTACTTGTATCATGCCCTCTTGAATGCTTCTGTGAATTCTCTCACCACCACCTGCTGTAGTAGGGAATTCCATGGGTCTACAACCCTCTCTTTGAAGAAATACATTTGCAACTCCATGGAGTAAGTTAATCCTGCAATCTGCTCCTTTTGCCCCATTTCACTCCTCTTCTCTTTCACTTCAGGATGATCCCCTTTACTTATGTCTGGCATGATCTTGTACACCAGTATCGTGCTCCTACTCCAGTCTGTTTTGGTTTCAAGTGAGGACAGCTCTAATTTCTGCACTCATGTCTTCCCTCTCTCCCCCTATCTCACTAATCATTCCAGCATTCTGATGTCCCCTTCCTTTTACATCCTTCAGAACTGCAAACAGTCCTCAAAGTTTTGTCTGACTAGGCTCTTGGGAGCATTAAAATTTGCTTCTGGAGTCCATCTCACTGACAATACATTCTAGTATCCTGTTTGGTGCTTCCTCTGCCCCCTCACTCTGCTTCAGCTGTGAGCAGGAACCCAAGGTCCTTTTCCTGTTGTACTGCCATCAGTTCTTCCTCCTCATCTTACATTATATGCCAGCCTTCTTGTGGCTCAGGTGCGGTACTATGCATTTGTTTGCAAGGAACATTAAGTGCCAGCTTTTTATCCACTTAGTTAACTTTTCCAAACCTTTCCTTAGACTCTACTCCCCCATCTTAAACTGCTGTGCTTATCTTTCTGTTATCGGCAAAGAGCTTGCTCCTGTCTTCTATTCCCTCAGATATACCTGAGACAAACACGAAGAAGAACATTGGTCCTTGAATTGACCTGTGGGTACTCCACTAGTAACACTGTACAGTGCTTCATCATCTACCAACTTCTTCTATGACCTCATGTAGATCTATCTTTTTCCCTTATTTCCATACATAATCCCTTTTACTACAACCCTCTGTGCCATACCTCTTTCTGTGTAGCAATACATTACCTCAGCGTTCATCCTACACCCCAATACGTCTAATTTTCTTATAAGCCTCCTGCATGGGAGTGAGGTAAAGGTCCTGCCGATGGCAGTGCAGGTCATGTTTGTTGGCGCTCTCTTCTCAAGTTCACTAATAGTCTAATTGAGCAATTTGGTCAGGTTTGATTGCCTGCTCTTTCTAACCATGATCTCATGCTCATTGCTGCCCTGGAGGTTGTTGCTCTCTAGAAGCACATCCAGCTTTTCCTTTAGAATTCTCTCCCTAACTTTCCCTACCACTGTTGCTAAGCTAGTGACCCCTGTAGTACCCTGAAGTTTCCTTACTCATCCCATCCTTATCATAGGTTACCACATGTGGTGTTTTCTAATTACCAGTCAATTCTGCACTGATCTGTGATCTCCACCACTAAAACCATACCATGATATGATCACTGCTGGATAATGGCACATTAATCTGGACATCCATGACTCTGTCTTCATTGGTTATCACTATATCTAGAATTCTATCTTTCTGCTACTGTCCTACTTTAGCTGCCTGATTCCTCCATGGTCCAAGACTTCAAACAGCTCCTACTTCATTTCCATTCTGAAGCTCAGAAAGCATTTCTCAACCTGCTCCTGTAGAATTGGGTTCCCTTCTTCTCTTTCTCTACCTCACTCCCTGTTCCCTTCTCCTGTGTCTTAACCTCTTATCTTGACTAGCATAGTACCATCTCTCCCTTTCTTCTACCTAAATTGACAGGGCACATAACCTGCCCAATCCCTTAATTCCTTTTCTCTGACCTCATATTTGATGCCCTCCCCCCATGTAGAGTGCTACTCCTATTTTACCTCTCCGTTCTCTGTCATTCCTGACAACTTGTACCATGGCACCTTGTTGTCCTAACCTCACTGGTGCATGTTTTCTGTATTTCAAGCAATATCCACCCTTTGACATCACTGTTTGCAGCTCCACATCACCTCCTTACCCAAAATCCACCTTGCACTGCAAATTAATACCACATTGCCAAGTTCTGTCTGACTGTCCTTATTCCTCTGCTGTATTGTGCATCTCTTCTTACTGTCTACTGTTTTAATACCATCTGCTTCTATCACACTCCCTACCCTTTGTCATATTAAAGGTATGATTGATGAGAGCACTTTCTCTTTCTTGACCTTTTCTTCTTAATAGTAAGAATGGTGTTAATAATTTGTATAAGATTCCCCTTATATCTTATAAGAGAGGTAGGAATGTTAGGGACATGGTAGCACATAACACATTTCTTGTTCCTAGTGATGGTTTGGATGTATCACCAAATATCTGTCGAACTTTCCCTTGTGGAAAATGTTCAGTATGCAAGAATATAGTGAGATCTTTTGATAAAATCAGCAGGGTAAGGTTTTGCCCTGTAGCATCCTATAACTGCATTACAAAGGGTGTAATACATGCTCTTTCTTGCCCCTGTGGTTTATTTTATATAAGGGAGACTAAAAGAGTTTTTAAGTGGAGACTGCAGGAACATATTAGAGACATAAAAAATAAAAATTATGAGATCCAGTTGCTTTGCATTTTAATTTGGTACATTTACGTGGATCTTCTGTTCTAAAAGCATGTATTTTGGAACAGATTTTGGCTAGAGATGATGTATTGCTAAAGAATAAATTACTTTACAAAGAAACAGTTTTTATTCTTAAATGTAATACTTTGTCTCCACATGGTTTGAATAATGAATGTAACTGGAGAGTTTCTTAATGAGTATTGCATTTTGATAGGTTAATTTTTAATTAACTCTGAATGTGTGTGGTATATATAACAGTGTCTTTCTATCATTGCATATTAACTCCTGGAAAGCTGTGTTGCCGAGGCACTAGAGTTTTTGTATTAAATATTTATACAATTTCGTTTGCATATTTTTCACTGGCAAGTGTTTTTTTTTTCATTTTCTTCTTACAAGTGGTTTATTGTGGTTTATATATGGCCAGTGATCCTTCTATACAGCTTCTATACAGCTGCCAAGCATTTTCCATGATGATTCCCTGGATTCCACTACTATCCAGTATTTTGGTTTACCAGCTAGAGACTGTTCCATGGAAGGCACTTTGGGAGCTAGGAACATGAAGTCAATCAGGTCATGGGAACGACTGCTAGAAGAAGGCAGAACTAAAAGGACAAATAACGCATGTCAAGGAGTGGGTAAGGCTGAGTCTACATATTTTTCTCCGGACATTCATGCTCATGTAGACTCTTTGGAAAGGCTGCTTTATAAAGAAAATGCCTTGCACTTTAATATCTTAGGCTTAAGGAGGTATCTAGATATATACATTACTCCTCATGGTTTAAGGTTTATTAAAAACCCTACCACTCCATTTGATATCTCTGATGCTACTGAAACTGCTTTTGAACTTAGATGGACTGCTGCTGCTCACAAATGTGTTAAAGAGTGGCTACATATATTAATTGAAAGAGATGCTATTAAACAGCGTAAACGTAGAGAGGATATTTCCGCCTCTTGTTCTACTCTTTCCGGCCAGTTAGGTGTCACTCATTTTGAACAGATACTTTGTTCCTTTAATGGCAAGTTAGAGGAAGTATCGAGTGAAATCATTAAAAGAAAGATTTACAAACTGGAAAGAGACATTTGTGATTACAGCTCGGGAAAAGCTTTTAAAAAATCAACCAATCCTGAGGATGGAGGAAGGCATAAAACTGCTTCCGGTAAATGGAAAAAACAGTTTAATGTTTCTTTCGCCTCTTCCGAAGTGACTAATAGTACATGAGAGTCGGAGGGTGAAGACGATGGTTACCCTCCTTTACCACCACCCAGGCAACCCAATTATTGGAAGGACAATTTTCGTGGACCAGGCAAGCATTTTGAACAAAACAGAAACGGAAAAAGGAGACGCTATGAAGGGAATAAGGGCAGACATTATAACAAACAGAACAGTAAGAAAACTAAATATTGACTTTGACAATGTTTGTTATGAAATTAGATAAATGGCTATTAAGGACTTTAGAAGTTTTTTTTTGTTAATTCATCTGGTAGGGATTTTTCTGATGCTGAGTTTTCAGTATTGCAACGTATATTGAAATTTGTACCTACCTGTCCTAGAAAACAATTTTTTAAGCTAGAATTCTTCCAACTTGTTATGAAATTACATCTATTGCATCATTTTGAATCTAAAAGGAAAGTTTATGATGATATTCCTTCTGATATATCTGAAAGTGAATATGATTAACATGATGTATTTCTTTCCTGTAATTCTTCTACTGATTCAATGGATAATGTGAATGCTTACTGTTTACTAGATACTACTAGTGTACCATATAAGAGCAAATTTGTCCCGCCTCTCTAATGAAGTTATACAACAGTTTTCTTATATGATTAATTATGTGTTAGAAATTAAATTAGAAGAATTTATTTCTGTAAATGAGAATGTGCAATATAATTTAACTAGAAATGAATGGAAGGCATTGTTAAAATTGAGTTAAATACATGATGTGGTTATAAAACCTTCAGATAAGGGCCAAAAAAGTTATTCTCCATTATAGACAATATCTAAAAATGTGTATGGATCATTTGTCTGATGCTAGTGTATATAAACAGGTAAGGGAGAGTGACTATTATTTGGCCATTTCTAATTTCAAAGAATTGATAGAAAAAGGCCATAGGTTAAGTTATTTCACAAAACAAGACGTGGAGGTAAAGTTTAATTCAGAGGGTAGCTCTTTAGCAAAATTTTATTGCCTACCTAAAACACATAAAAGTTTGACCTCTCCCCCAGGTCGACCAATAGTAGCAGCTGAAAAATATTTTTTACACAGTATAGGGGTGCTGCTTCACTCTTTTTTGTTAAAATATATGGTAAGGCTGGAATGTTATATAAAAGACTCTTTTGATTTTCTTGAAAAAGTTAAGACAGTAAAATGTGAAATAAAAAAATTTTTTTTGGATTGTTATAGTTGTGAAAGGTTTGTACACCAGTATTTCACACATGTTAGAGTTAGAAGTTCTAAGTTTTTTTTCTAGGTGCAAGTCCATTAAGTGATTATGTTATTGAATTAACTCATTTTTGTTTAACTAATATTTTTTTTTAATTTAACCAGTGCATTTATCAATAACAACAAGGGACAGCTATGGGTGCATGGGTTAATTTGAAATTGAATATTTGTATAAATTAAGTTTCTTTAGAAATTTTGTAGATTTATATTGTAGATATATTGATGATTTTAATTTTTTAAGTAAGGGGGTGAAGATCTGGTATTGTCATTTGTGAATGATTTACAAAGCATTTTAATTTACAGTTTGATGGTTTACAGATGGGTAAATCTTTTATTTACCTGGACTTATAACTTGAAATTTCAGGGAATATTATAAGTACAAGCATCTATAGGAAATTGAGTGATGAAATACATTTTTTAGATGGTAAAAGCTGTCACTCTTTTCATGTGATAGGGGCCTTACCCTACAATGACAAAAAAACACAAAAACTGAAAAAACTGCAGAAGACCAATGTGGAGCAAGCATGTAACACAGAGGAGACCCAGAACTCAAAATGTCAACCGTTAATGTAAGCGCTTTCGTGGAGGTCAATGCCCCCACTTCTTCAGACAACTTCACAACATAACTGCCAAGCTTTTTATATGCTTGGTTTACATCATTGATTGTTTAATTGCCAATCAAAAAATTGCTACATTTAAAACAGCTGTAAAACCCATACTGTTAAACTACCCTTTTAAAAATTAGCACCATGTGTGCATTGTATATATAAAAACATCAATATAAAAAAACTACATATAAATACATGTATATTTCTTCTTAAAAAATCATATGCATGTATATTCTCCAAATAATTAAAATGTATTAACATGTTTTAACTTCCTAATTAAGGCAAACATTTAGTACAAACATTTAGTGACTACCTGCTTATCTTCCTTTTATGTTGCATATACCCAACCCTTATCTAAGTAATGCCCTAAGCTTTAGAATACTTTTGATGGACATGAATTCATTTAAACCTGGAGGGGAATATGCTAGGGTCCTTATTTGCCAGGAAGTTTCCTGTTCTTCGAGGACAAGTTGCCAAGGTCCTCCTCTTGGGTCTAATGGGCTTTTTTGTAATAGAGAGAAAGTGAATTTGTGCATTGGGTGAACCATGGTATGCTTAGCTAATGCGTTGTTCATATCCCCCTTAAGAATACTGTATTGATGTTCATATATTCTTTGCTTAAATTTTCTTTCAGTTTTACCGATATAGAAAGAGGGACATGAATCAGAAATCACAACATACACTACTCATTTTGTTTCACAATTGTATCTCCCATTTAAAATGTATGACTTGTCCCTTATTTTAATAGACATCCCTGTTTTAACATACTTACAATAAGAACATGCTCCACATTTTCTCATTCCAATATTGTTGGATTCTATGCTTTTCCCTTTTGAACTATTTTTTCTTTCTACTATACTTTTTAAATTTGGACCTCTTCTAAAAGTGAACTTGGGCATACTGCCTAATGTTTTATTAATCATATGATCTTCTACTATAATGGCCCAGTTCTTAAGGAGGATTTCTTTGATTTCTTTAGAGTCAATACAAAAAGTAGACAAAAAACTCAGCATGGGATTATTGTTGTTCCTCAATCGGCCCATGCTACCCATGTCTTCTTGAAATGATGTTATCTCATTGTTATTTACATTCACGTGACTAGAAACTAAAGGCCTAAATTGTCCAGTTTCCCTCTTGGCTCTAACTTTTAATATAACATCTGTCAATAATTTATAGGGATTCCCAATTTTAAGAAACATAGTTCTTAGTGTTTCACATTCCTCCAAGAAATCTACATCGTCAGACACCATCCTTGCTGCCCTTACCAGTTGGCCTTTAACCACAGATTTCTTTTGGTGGTAAGGATGACAACTGGAAAAATGTAAAAGGGCATTAGAATGTGTAGGTATTCTGAAAATTGTGTTTTTTTTGCTGGGATTTATTATCTTTTGTTATTTTTACATCAAGATATGTTATAGAATCAACCCCAACGTTGTAAGTAAATTCCAGGGAATCAGTCATGGCAGAGATGTCACGAATGAAACCATCTATAAGGTCAGGTTCTCCTTGCCATACTAAGCATATGTCATCTTGATAACGTGTGTACCAAAGAACATTCTGCTGGAATAATTCATTCTTAAAGAGACATGATCATTCCCAGTGGGCCATAATGCTATTAGTGAAGCTAGCCCCGCATAACCCCATGGCCACCCCTGTATTTTGTAGAAACAATTTGTTATTAAACATGATATATTTATTTGATAATACTATATCAAGCAGTGTCTCAACCAAATTCACCTTATTGTCATCAACCTTATGATGTAACATAAATTCCCTTGACCAAGAGATACCCAAGGTTTGAGGAATGACTGTATATAAGTCTTTTAAAATGTATTTGTCGTTAAATTGTAACTTATTAATATTTTCCAAAAAGTTCCAAGAATCCCTACATATTTGTTGTTCCTTACCTAGTAGGAGTTTTAATATACTATCTATGTATTTGGCACATGCATAGGTAATTGAACCTCTTCCATCCACTATAGGCCTGAACGGTGGGTCCTCTAAGTTTTTGTGCAATTTTGGTGTGCCAGAAATTATTGGGATTCTGGTAGCAGACATAGTCAAATACTGGAGGGTGTCAATGTCTATGGACCCTTCCAGAAACAAATCGTCCAGCATTATTCTAATTCTTTTATAGGCAGTGTTGACTTCATTACGACTAACTGCAATATAGGTGTCTGAACTCAAATATTGGGACATTCTTCTTTCATATTCAGATTGGTCCATGAAAACTAAACCACCCCCCTTGTCCAGATTCATAACTCTAATGTTACAATAATTCAACAATTTTATGAAGCCCCATTCATCCTTTCTAATATTAGATTTGTTGACACATTTTTTCAAACATGTTTAAGGTAGCTGGTAGGGGCAGGTTGAATACACTAGATACTCTAAGTGTGTTTATTAAAGAAGAATTAGTACCCATAAGCACTGCCAGATTCTACTTGCGAACATACAGCTTGAGGTCAATTATAGTTTTTACAACATCTCCTATTCGATCTGGGATGAAAGACAAACCATTTGCAAAAAAGTCAGTCATGCTCTGTTCTATATTAAGCACTGTGTAACTGTGTAATTGTAAATTTTAAAGTCACCTTGGGAACTTAGAAGGATGGTGGGTCCTTCCACTTCATTTATTGTATCTCCTTCTCTAATTCTTGCGACCTTTTTTCTGCCGTTGGTTCTTGTTGCTGTTCGGATTGTCGGATCCTATCCCATTGCCTCTCTGAAAACCCTGGTCATTATTGCTTCCATTTTGATCATTATTATTCCCCCTATCATAATGGGGAGCCTGTCCTTGAGCATTGTTATTCCTGATTCTCTCACTGGGACTTAGTGTGGGAGGCAGGGAATTCATGTTATCAGCCCCCAGGTAATTTTCTTCAGATATTATGTCAAGTTCAGAGTTATATGTACCCTGATGTTGGTTCATATTAGAAACCTTCAGTGGTGGGGGATATGTTTTATTACTAGCATATTCCTTAAGGTCCCTATCAAGTTTCCTTTTCTTATTAGCCAATAATTTGTTCATGGTTGCATCAATGCTAGTATAAATTCTAGCATAATCATATTTGTACCTGATAAACTCCCTATTACCGCAAATGTCATGTTCCAAAACTTCAAGCTCAGCTTTGAGTTTATTAATTTCCCCATTATAAAAATTACTTAGGCATGTAAAAAGTCAAAGCCTTGTTTATCAAAAAGGGCCAGTAACTCCTGATGGAAAGTGGAATTTTCTATCAGCCCAACAGGGTATCTCCATTGCCGCAACCCTTTGGGAACAATGTTTTTCGATAAGCATTCATGAAAGTAAGCAGTCTCTAGTTGCAATTTGTGGCACTTAAATAATTTCTGATTGAAACTATGAAGTAAATCTGTGATGTTACTCACCATTGTGCCGGTATTATGTCCTTCCTCATTACTTGCTGTTTTGGTGAAAAAAATCCTGTTTTTTGAGGAAAATCGACATGGAAGGAACACCGCTAGTTATAGATGCCTGTTGAGAGTTACCCAATGTATTTATTGGCGTACTCACAAATGTAGTCTCGGTAATACTTCGTCTATATTCATTAAGCCCATCTCCGTTAGTTGCAGTATGGATCGCTCTTACTTGGCCGTTAGTATGAACCAGAAAGAAAGGCTGCGACTCAGGATTCAGCCTAGACGGACGCCGCTGGGTCCTAACTTCTTGGTCGAGCTTCTGTGAGAGAGCATCAACTCTCCCTAAAAGTACTGTTCGCAAGTTGAATCTGGCAGTGCTTATGGGTACTAATTCTTCTTTAATAAACACACTTAGAGTATCTAGTGTATTCAACCCCCCCCCCCCCGCTACAAGTTACCTTAAACATGTTTGAAAAAATGTGTGAAATTGACTTAAGGTCATTAATGGACGTGAAAAGGTAAAAAAACTCAACAAATCTAATATTAGAAAGGATGAATGGGACTTCATAAAATTGTTGAGTTATTGTAACATTAGTGTTAAGAATCCGGACAAGGGGGGTGGTTTGGTCTTCATGGACCAATCTGAATATGAAAGAAGAATGTCCCAATATTTGAGTTCGGATACCTATATTGCAGTTAGTCGTAATGAAGTCAACACTGCCTACAAAAGAATTAGAGTAATGCTGGACGATTTGTTTCTGGAAGGGTTCATAGACATCAACACCCTCCAGTATTTGACTATGTCTGCTCCCAGAATACCAATAATTTTTGGCACACCAAAATTGCACAAAAACATAGAGGACCCACCGTTCAGGCCTATAGTGGACGGTAGAGGTTCAATTACCTATGCATGTGCCAAATACATAGATAGTATATTAAAACTCCTACTAGGTAAGGAACAACAAATATGTAGGGATTCTTGGAACTTTTTGGAAAATATTAATAAGTTACAATTTAACGACAAATACATTTTTGTAGTAATAGATGTAAAAGACTTATATACAGTCATTCCTCAAACCTTGGGTACCTCTTGGACAAGGGAATTTATGTTACATCATAAGGTTGATGACAATAATGTGAATTTGGTTGAAACACTGCTTGATATAGTATTATCAAATAACTATATCATGTTTAATAACAAATTGTTTCTACAAAATACAGGGGTGGCCATGGGGTCACCATGCAGGGCCAGCTTCACTAATAGCGTTATGGCCCACTGGGAATGATCATGTCTCTTTAAGAATTAATTATTCCAGCAGAATGTTCTTTGGTACACACGTTATCAAGATGACATGTGCTTAGTATGGCAAGGAGAACCTGAAATTATAGATGGTTTCTTTCATGACATCTCTGCCATGACTGATTTCATGGAATTTACTTACAACGTTGGGGTTGATTCTATAACATATCTTGATGTAAAAATAACAAAAGATAACAAATCCCAGTATAAAACCACAATTTTCAGAAAACCTACACATTGTAATGCCCTTTTACATTTTTCCAGTTGTCATCCTTACCACCAAAAGAAAGCTGTGGTTAAAGGCCAACTAGTAAGGGCAGCAAGGATGGTGTCCGACGACATAGATTTCTTGGAGGAATGCAAAATACTAAGAATTATGTTTCTTAAAAGAGGGTATCCTTATAAATTATTGACGGATGTTACTTTAGAAGTTAGAGCCAAGAGGGAAACTAGACATTTTAGGCCTTTAGTTTCTAGTCACGTGAATGTAAATAACAATGAGATAACATAATTTCAAGAAGACATGGGTAGCATGGGCTGATTGAGGAACAACAATAATCCCATGCTGAATTTTTTGTCTACTTTTTGTATTGACTCTAAAGAAATCAAAGAAATCCTCCTTAAGAACTGGGCCATTATAGTAGAAGATCATATGATTAATAAAACATTAGGCAATATGCTCAAGTTCACTTTTAGAAGAGGTCCACATTTAAAAAGTATAGTAGAAAGAAAAAATTGTTCAAAAGGGAAAAACATAAAATCCAACAACATTGGAATGAGAAAATGTGGAGCATGTTCTTATTGTAAGTATGTTAAAACAGGGATGTCTATTAAAATAAGGGACAAGTCATACATTTTAAATGGGAGATACAATTGTGAAACAAAAGGAGTAGTGTATGTTGTGATTTGTGATTCATGTCTCTCTTTCTATAGCGGTAAAACTGAAAGAAAATTTAAGCAAAGAATATATGAACATCAATACAGTATTCTTAAGGGGGATATGAACAATGCATTACCTAAGCATTCCATGGTTCACCCAATGCACAAATTCACTTTCTCTGTATTACAACAAATCCCATTAGACCCAAGAGGAGGATCTTGGCAACTTATCCTCGAAGAACAGGAAACTTCCTGGCAAATAAGGACCCTAGCGTATTCCCCTCCAGGTTTAAATGAATTCATGTCCATCAAAAGTATTCTAAAGCTTAGGGCATTACGTAGATAATGGTTGGGTATATGCAACATAAAAGGAAGATAAGCAGGTAGTCACTAAATGTTTGTACTAAATGTTTGCCTTAATTATGAAGTTAAAACATGTTAATACATTTTAATTATTTGGAGTATATACATGCATATGATTTTTTAAGAAGAAATATACATGTATTTATACATAGTTTTTTTATATTGATGTTTTTATATATACAATGCACATATGGTGCTAATTTTTAAAAGGGTAGTTTAACAGTATGAGTTTTACAGCTGTTTTAAAAGTAGCAATTTTTTGATTGACAATTAAACAATCAATGATGTAAACCAAGCATATAAAAAGCTTGGCAGTTATGTTGTGAAGTTGGCTGAAGAAGTGGGGGCACTGACCTCCACGAAAGCGCTTACATTAAAGGTTGGCATTTTACTGTTCGAGTTCTGGGTCTCCTCTGTGTTACATGCTTGCTCCACATTGGTCTTACCCTACAATGAACTTTAAAGAGTTAGCAGGTTATGCAATGACCCTGATGTGCTCAAGAATGAAATAATGCATACATGTTTTGATTTTAAGCAAAGAGGCTATGATGAAGAATTAATTATTTAGTCTTTAAAAATGTTGCTTCAGTTATATGAAGGAGTAGATAATAAAGTTAGCAGTAAAAATTTTGAAGTCAAAACAGATTTTAAATATAATAGACACACATATGGTGGGGACAGAAAAGTTTATTTCATCACCACGTTTAATATTTTTAGTCAAGACATGGTTGATATTGTTAAACATTATTGGCCTTTTCTTCTTAATAGTAAGAATGGTGTTAATAATTCGTATACGATTCCCTTTATATCTTATAAGAGAGGTAGGAATGTTAGGGACATGCTAGTACATAACACATTTATTGTTACTAGTGATGGTTTGGATGTATCACCTAATATCTGTGGAACTTTCCCTTGTGGAAAATATTCAGTATGCAAGAATATAGTGAGATCTTTCGATAAAATCAACAGAGTAAGGTTTTGCCCTGTAGCATCCTATAATTGCATTACAAAGGGTATAATATACTGAATGGCTTTCTTGCCCTTGCAGTTTATTTTATACAGTGGAGACTAAAAGAGTTTTTAAGCTGAGACTGCAGGAACATATTAGATACATAAAAAATAAAAATTATGAGAATCCAGTTGCTTTGCATTTTAATTTGGTACATGGAGGGAATCTTCTGTTCTAAAAGTATGTATTTTGGAAAAGATTTTGACTAGAGATGATGTATTGTTAAAGAATAAATTACTTTACAAAGAAACAGTTTTTATTCTTAAATGTAATACTTTGTCTCCACATGGTTTGAATAATGAATGTAACAGGAGAGTTTTTTTATGAGAATTGTATTTTGATAGGTTAATTGTTTAATCGTTTAATTAACTCTGAATGTGTGTGGTATATATAACAGTGTCTTTCTCTTATTGTGTATTAACTCCTGGAAGGCTGTGTTGCCAATACACTAGCGTTTTTGTATTAAATATTTATACAATTTCGTGTTGAGCATATTTTTCACTGGCAAGTGTTTCTTTTTTGTTTGTTTTCTTTTTATGAGTGGTTTACTGTGCTTTCTCTTTTCCCTGCCTTGGTGGATAGCTATGGATAACAAAGGTCCCCAGAAAGCCTATGCCAAAATGGGCAGCACTACAAAAGTAATTTTATTTATTTACCTTTTATTGTTCAGATCCTGCTGTAGTGGTGCTGCGGTAGCGTTGTCGCCTCACAGTAAGACGCTGTCTGGTTCAATTCTCAGCTAGAGCGTCTTCTGAGTGGAGACATGCGTGAATGGGCGTACCTTCATTGGAGGTTGTGCCGTGCATCAGGCCTGGCAAGCTGGTATGTAAAAATCAACTGCCAATAATTAGCAGACTGGAGTTCCGCTGTGGTGACCCCTAACCAGGAAAAGCCGAAAGACACAAAAAAACTTTTATTGTTCGGACTAGTCCCACAAGACTAACAACCAGTTTCAGGTGGAGAGCTTAGATGGCATTTATACCATCTAAGGGCAGTTTGGACACAACAGTTGTGAACATTCTCTATTCTTTTCAATAACTGCAGTGGTATCTTTAACATCCACATGTACTACTACTATCCAGAAAATGTGATGTTAGTTTCACATATCATGCAAAGGACAGTATCTTAGCAGTGCAAATCACCCACCCCCCTCATGTCACACTATGGAGTCATTGCATTGATGCATGAATCCAAGTACCTGCTGTCGGATCTGCAAATTATAACTCATATTATGTCCTTCAGAAATGCAGACTGTAAAGTATGGAGCAGAAAGAGGTGCAGCTGCAGAAGATGTACTCATTGGGTTAAGAAAGCACATGTTTGCCCTGCACCTGATAAAGAACAGCTATTTTAGTCATGAAGGGTCTCAAAGAGGTTACATTGTTTTTTAGTTCTTGAAGTTGTAAGATAATTCACTCAGTAAAAGATGGTTTTATAATTGACAATTTTCATTTTTTAACCTGACAGTCCAACTGCTTTTTTATGTTAGTTTATAAATACAAATGTCAATAATTTGCATAAATGGCACAGAACTCAGTTTTCTAAACTGAATGTGAACTCTTTTATTTTTCGATTAATATGCATGTTTTAATCTTACCAATTAATTCTAAGTTTTCAAAGAAATTATTTTAAATTGACAAAGACCAGACAAGATGCTGCATATTTCAAATGAACCGCAATGTTGTATTTTAATAGCATTTTAAAAAACATTTTCATCCTTTGAATTAAGCACAATATCATATTACTCTAGTCCATGGATACAGGCATAAGAAATGTTAACACATAGCATAAGATTTTTTCCTCCAGTCCCCCACTCACAACTGAGCCTCTCCCCAGCACTTTATTGGGCCACTTATTCTGTGGCAGCCCTACAGCCTTCTTATTCCCTAAGGGAGGTGGGTTGAGCACACCAAGAGTAGTGTTATCACCTGAACAATGGTTGTGAGGTACTGAGGTTTTCTATTAAACCTCAACACCCTTAATGTTCTGGCTTATGCCACATACTCATGTGAGTTTGCTATGGGACACTATAATTGGATCACTTCACCACTGTGATAATGAATCTCATGTCTAGGATTCCATATAGCTACCAGGCACATGCCAACCTCCATGATTTCAGTTCTCACTACTGCAACACAGGAATGCCATGCTTCTTCTTCTTCCTCCTTCTCCTCCTCCTCATCTACATCCCTCCCCACAAACACAGGCAAACAGATGAAGCCTCATTACTCCTCTCCTCCTCCATATCAGCTCCAGCAGGTGTCTGAACCACCGATGGAACTCAGATCATCTGGGTTGTAGTCGGGTCTATATGTCTTGTTCACCTGCAGAGTTTAACAAATAGCATTAGCAAGGTGAATCTGCAGGGGATTCTGAAATCTGTTTCTAAAGTTAAAATATATTTCAAACTAGATTGGTACAATGACATATATTATATTCATGCATCAAATTTTAGATGGAAATGTTTATCGCATGATCTCATACAAGGGGGAAGCAGCTATATAATCTGAAGAAGCTTCCTGAAACAAAAGCTTACAAAAATAAGCATAATCAAGTTGTACATCATGGTTACAATAGTTACTACTGTAACTTTTAGTACGTCTGCAAATGGACTCCTATAAGGAGGTTACCATTCTTATTTCCACAACATACAGAAAACCTAAAACAGGTGATATTAGTTAAGAAGCTGCAGTAGTCGAAGCCTTCTAGATGAGGACTAGCATTACATTAAATCAAGATTTAAACTGTATCCTAATCAGCATTTTTGAATGCAAGTGACATATAAAATATTAACGCACTTTGTTATGACTTTGCACCTATAATGCGTAAAGCTTAGTAAATCTGTGGAATTTTTGAATTTGTATTGCTTCATGTATATGGTTACCTTATCACTGGTCAGTTTGAGTTGCATAGTTCTCATTAGTAGCCAATGTTGTCTTCATTTTTTGTTGTAGCAGGCATCCCAGTAACACACTGAATAGCATTATCTCTTTACAATAGGAGAGTATTTGGATCAGTTCTTAGTTAAGGCACTTACTGTGTGGAATCTGTTTCCTCTTATATCCCAAAACATGCTGTAGGTGTCTTGCAGAATCTTAATTGTCCCTAAGTGTGTCAAATGCTGAAGTTAAATCTATATAAATTACATCACAGCACAATTTTTCATTCATAGCTGTTATTATATTGTTATAGACCATCATGTTTCAGGTGCTAATAGATCTATTATCGACATATGCATAGTGCTATATGGATTCAAGTCTCAACTTTTCCAGTTCTGACAATAACTTATTGAGCATTACCTTCACCATTATTTTTCAGGTCTATATTAGATCAGCGAATGCTTAAAAAAGCGAACGCTGATTGATCGACCTTATGTAAGTGAAAGCTTACAATCTCGAACTGTCAGATCAGCGATTTTTTTCCTAGGGAAAAAAAAATCGCTGATCCAAAACACATACACACAACACAAGCACACCAAACAAACAGAAATCCACACACATACACCTAAAATCTGACACCTAACTCTACACTAAACTATGCAGGCACTACTAACTATCCACTTACCTTAACCCAAACCCTAACCATAAGATCCGTCACTATCGCACACTCACCTCACCCGCTCCCTAACCCTAACTCACCTAAACCCACCCTAACCCTCATGTCCACACAATCGCACACATACCTAACCTGAGTCCTAACCCTAACTCACCTAACCCACCCTAACACTCACATCCACACAATCACACACTTACCTGAATCCGACCTGTAACTTTCCACCACAGCACTGAAAATACTGAAGCAACAGAAACGGACAACCAAATTCTTTCCCTAGGAAAAAAATTCAGGTTTCTGTTGCTTTGATATTTTGAACATTCGCTAAAATAAGGTTGATCAATTAGCATTCGCTTGTTTAAGCATTCGCTGATCTAATATAGACCCTTATTTTTCTACACAATGAAAGTAGACTTAAGGATATGTTGACTCTGGATTTGCCCTACCCCCCTTTCCCTCAAAGACAGGTTTAATAAGAACATGTCTCCAGTCTTGAAGAATCTCCACATATGTATATGACCTAGTAAATAACATACTTGCTGAAGTGTTCTCAGGTCATTATTACTTATTCTATCTCCTCCCAGTACTTTGTTTAGATGCAGTTTGCATAGTTCTTTTTCAATATAATTTATTTTGATTCTAGTATCCGAGGTTAGCTGGATATCACTAGAACATCACCCCCTTTGTGGAGCCAAACTGTTTTGCATAAGATTTTGTAAATATATCTATAATCAGCTGCTTTTGAGAATAAATTTTAGAATCTACACACAGTTTATCAATTTGTATCTCTTTACTCCACATCTTATGTATCTATAAAATGGTTTCCTATTATGCTCATTATCTTTATATAAATTTTCTTCAAATTTTTCATGATCTTGTCTCACACTATAGTATGCTTAATTTGTTTGTCCAGCTTATTTCAATTTTCAAAGTTGTACTTCAATCACTTTTCAATTTATTTATTATTTCAATTTATTATATTTTCTGTCTCTCACCTTAATCAGGTATCTTGCTCTTATGGAAATATATTTCCCTGATATTGTATGCCTAGATCCTGATGTTACACATTTTTTGTTTTTATTTTTTGCACTCAAACAATTTCTCTTTCAAAACTTTTCACATTCCTTCTGCAGTTTTTCACTGAACACATAACTCCAATTAGTTACATGGTGACTGTTTTGCTTCCATAATATCTGTAATTAATCTTCTCTGTATTGATTTAGATTTAAGTTTGATAGAATTATCTAGCAATAAATTAACCTTTCTAACCCCATGATCACTGTATATCAACATTGGTAAAAGGTGACATGAAGTAACAGTGATTTCTTTAAGAACACAAACAATGTCTATTATGTTCCTTTCCCTGGTAGCTTTTTTTTTTTTTTTTTGCAAAATGAAGGAATTGCTGTTCATGATCATACATTGTGAATAATTTCCTTACTGATGTTGTTGAATCAATTTTATTCCAGTCTGTTTCTGATAAATTTAAGTCCCCAGCTAATATTATTCTTCCCTCCTGTGCTTCATGCAAGAAATGTATGAATTCCTCTAGGTTATCGGCACTTGACTTTGATGGCCTATACACTCCAACAATTGTTACATGTTCCAGGGTTGTCTTTGTTACAGTTACACAGTATATAGTATTGGTGTTACCACTGAACATGTAATAATCACAGGTCTCATAACTATCTTTTATCCCTATCATAACACCTCCACCTGATTTTTTGTTAGAATGTCTGTTACAGTAAAAGCATTTATACCATGACAGAACTGGTTTCCAGTCATTGTTCTTTAACCATATTTCACAAACAATAACAACATCAATCTTGTAGAAATGTAGCAAATTTTCTAATAATAAAACTATTATTAATGCTCCTAGCATTAACAACCATCAGAGATGCATTGAATGCTGCTATCTGCAAACTTTTTCATCCTGACAAAAATACTGCCTTGTGTTTGTCAAATGTTGTAAAATATTTGCTGCAAAAATTATCTTCTCTGATCGTGACAAATGCCCACCATTCTGTCTGAACACACCTATGCCCCAAATTAGGCTTGGATGCTCTACACATTTACATTTTTTTTTTAAAAAAGGACATTTTTTCCATGTAGGTATTTACCCGAAAAATCTTTTCATTCACAGTGACCCGACTATCCTTTCTATATGTGATTTGTGAAAAAATATGTCCTAACACCAGTACAAGCTATACTATCTAAGAGGACTGTAAGTTCCCTTCTGACAGTCAAAGAGTCCTTGCAGATGATTCGTACCAACTTGAATAAAAACAGATCCGTACTTCCTTACATTAAGGCATTTTAAGGCATGTCTAGCATCCTCTATTTTTGCTCCTGGCAAGCATAACACAATTCAATATTCATTATCTTCTCTGCAAATGTAAATATCAGTTCCTCTAATAATTGATCTCCAATTACAAGGATATATTTTCTGACCAGATCTGAAGAATCTTCAACTTCTAATTCAGTAATATCTGCTTTATCAATTTTTACAAAGGAATGATCTTCATCACCATTACACTTATTAATCCCACTGTTTCACTGCATATTACATTTGCAAGTATACAATTCAGGAAGGCATTTTGATGTCGTGGCCTGAATCGAGATGTGAAGTTGACTTTTGTTGATAATTTGAGCAAGACTACAGGTGGTATTTATAGTTGTTGTTCAAATGAGGTAGGGTTATTTCCAGTGTTTGAGAGTGAGTGTATCTAGCTAGTGATTCATAGAGTCTGTTTATGGTAACGGAAGATGTCCATGAACGAGTGTAAGAAAATTAAGTACTATGAGATGTAAATGAGAAATCGTGTAAAGCGGAATATGCTAATGAAGTGTTCCTGTGATTTATAGTCCAATAAGTGCACCAGATGCACTTTTGTTCTTAAAAGCATTGCTGTGTGTTTTGTATCAACTTTGCAATCCACAAACCATGTATGTACAAGTACTTATATAACCCAAAATGAATTATTCCCCCCAGTGACCACTTCACTAGTTTGACCATGTATGCAGAATTACTTCAATGACACCAAATGAAACATTTCCCCTAGTGACCCCTTCTGTAGTTCGCCTGTATATACACAAGTACTTCAATGATACCAACTGAAACATTTCACTCAGTGACCCCTTCAGTAGTTTGATCAAGTATGCACAAACACTTCAATGGCACCAAAATGAAACATTTCTTCCAACAATTGCTTCAGTAGTTTGATCATATACAAGCAGGCACTTCAATGAGTCCACATGAAACATTTCCCCCAGCACCTCCTTCAGTAGTTTGACCATGTATGCACAAGCACTTCAATTAACACCAAAATGAAACATTTCCTCCAATGATCCTTTCAGTAGTTTGTTCGTGTATGCAAAAGCACTCAAATGACAATAAAATGATGCATTTTCACCACATTTTAGCTCTGAGTAAATCCACTTATTCATGGTTGTGTTACACATTACTAGCATAAGTTCAGGGTTCTTTATGTGTTTTGTATGTAAATGTTTGTTTTTCTCTTGTTTTTCTTTCGGCCTTTAGGGGTCGCCACAGCAGAACTCCGGTCCGCTAATGATTGGCAGTAGATTTTTATGGTGCCAAGGTGCCAGCTTGATGCCCAACCTTCAACGAAGGCCCGCCCTACGCATGTCTTTCGAACGCCACTCGACCGCAGGGAGGGCATGCAGACTTCACACAGATGGTTTTGTATGTAAATGAGGCCCTTTTAAGTTTATCTCTATGAATTAGAGTAATACAGTAATGTGTAGCGTGCTTACTCCTTGTAACAATTCTTATGACTTTTGTATGTTACACTTTTGCCATAATGAGGTGTATTTACCAAAACACCTCCAAGTTTCTGTAATCAGCATGGTTCACATATGCTTACTATACTTACATATCTGCCTACCAGAGAAAGGCTGGACTATGAATACCTCCATACTTCTTTTTTGAAATTTTCTCATGTTCTTAGATGTTAGAATTTGAAAAGATTTTGATAATTCCAGTTTCCACTCTTCTGTATTTTGTACTTTTTCCAACACATACTTGGCACAGGCTTAGTTGTCACCCATTGCCATTAGAAATGTGGCATGATTAAAAAGGTAAATGATTATAGAGTATTGAGACTGGTATCTGTTGACTCACTGTCTGTACATGAAATAGATGTTTTAAAAACATGTTTTACAGCAGGGACTGTGAATCTGATTTGGTTTATCACCTAGCTGATACTGTGTTTGAAAAAGTGGCAGTAGGTTTACACGGCCATTTTATAGGATACTAACTTTTCTGTACCCTTAAAAGTTCAAAGTTTGGACTCAAAAAAGTGTGCATTTATTACAAGTTTTAGTAATGATGCCAGAAGACTGTGTGACATTCTTAAGTCTAACTGGTTTAAGACCATTAATGCAGCATTTTCTTCTGCTTTGGCTACAACGCTGATCTCTGTATTTAGAAGGAGCATTGATTTAAAAATGCTGTTGGAAAAACCCACATTTAGGTTTGTTAAGATGTAGAGTAAAATGTTTAAGTATGGGAGCCGTAAACAATCCAGGTTCATTTTAGATGTACCTAGTGCATCTGTCATCCAATATGAATGGGTTCTTTTTTGTCCTAGTTGTCACAATTGTGGTACCAAGGCAGTTGTGTATCTTGCACAGTGCTTGTCATGCACCACATTTTATACTGTCAAGATCGAGCATTCTCTCAGAGAAAGAATTTATGAACATTATTTTGACATCAAGAAAAATAATAAATGGTATGCATTATACAAACACACTTGTGTATGTACATCTTTTAAGAAATGTCTTTTCTTTATTTTGGGTAAAGCTGACTGCAGTGAAAGATCCAGACCATGGTAAGACAAATTAGAGACAGCAGTATTATTTTGACAGATGAAATCAAATTCTTAGAAACCACCAGGCCTTAATAATCCTATTTCAGTGCTTCCTGTTTTAAAAAATGAGATTTAATTACTTGTAAATTTGTGGATTGTTTGATTTAGTTGATTTATAACATGTGACTGAGTTAGTGTATTTTAAATGTGGGTATTTTACTTGCACAAACAGTTTTGATAAAGTCTGATTGAGTAGATGAAAGTGCTTAACTGTTTTGTAAATTTCATTAAACAGACATCTTGTGGGGGTTCCTAGCAGTGTCATCTTATTATTTTTAGTCATAAGTACTTGACTGGAGGAAATAGGTTCATAGGTTCATAGGATGATACTAGGTTATTGGCCCGGAGGCCCTTATAAGCCTAGCCAAGAATTTCACCAGTGTTCCCTCAAAGTTAGCACCTGTTTCCCCTGTCCAGTAGGGACACAGGTGGGATCCCAAGGGCATATTTTCTGTTTCCCATCCAGTTGTCCAGGTTCCTCTTAAAGAGGGTTAGAGAGGTACTCTGCTTGACATGGAGAGGGATTCCAAATGTCTAAATGACGCTGAGATTACAGACATACACGCAGATACAGAGAAATTCCTCTACTTCGGCACTGTTAGAATCATAGAAATGAAAGGATAATATAAGCTCTCACTTGTGAGTCGAACTGAAAACCTCCAGCACACCATGCTGGCGTCACTGCTGCTGGACCAGCAAGACCCTCTATAGAGGTAGGTGTTGAGTTTTCTCATAAAAGCTTTATTGTCTCCGCAGTACAAGAAAGAGAGAAGTAGCCTATTGCAACATGAAGCAACAGTAAGTAGGGCAAGAGATAAGCTGAGCAAACACTACAGTATGTGCAGAGTAAGAAAATAAAGTAACTGGTTAAAAAATATATTAGCAATGCACTGTCAAAGGAAAGTCAGACTGCCATAAACAAACATAAACATGCAAACAGTCCAGAACTGTGGCAAGGCAGTCAAATATTTTATCACATTGCTTCTCCCCTTTTATAGCACTATTTCAGTCTGGTAAACTGCAAAGAAATTATTGCCAACAGTATTGCAATACAAATATATACATGAACTACAATGTGAAGTAACACATTAAAGCAAAAAATTAATGGAAAACCATTTTTCGGAAAAGGATTGTGTCCCTGCACCCTCAATTATCAGAAGAAGTAGCAAACTACCCTCTGTACTGGGTGCTGGGGTACATCTTCTTAGGCTGGAGGGTGTAAGAGACACAGCACTTACTAAATATACTGACGCTGGGGTCCTGCTAATTTGCTGTTAAGAGGCATAGCTGTTTTTGTTTGTTTTTTAATAAAAAACTGGTTGCCTTACTTTGCAGTTGCCTGCCCTCAGAGCTGATATAGCAGGTATGCAGAGTATTAGGTGAAAAGCCCACCAGCACCCAACCCTGCCAAAACATAGATCTCTATATTTATGACTTTATGCCTTAGTTTTTCTTTACGCTGTATCCGAACACAGAGAAGAGAAATTTTACTGGATTATGTCAGTAAAGGGAGGTACTCCTCTACTTTAAATTTTAAAATTTTCTGTATGATAGATAATACTACATTTTATTTTTTGCTTAAACATGCTCTGTAGATACTGGTTAAGTTAAGTTTTGTTTTAAAACACGTCTCTGTTTTATGTGGCACAGTGGCAATACAATATACAGCATTACTAACCAATCAATTGAAGGAAATATAGACATGAAGGTCAAAGATCACAACAGATTTGTTTTCTGTGGAGAGAGAGTAGGTCTGAATAATATGAAACAATGAGATCATAGCACTTTGGTATTAGAAAAACTGGAGGAAAAAGTTCAGTACAGGACAGAGAAAAATGATGCAATTTCTGATTAAAGTAGTATGCCTATGAAGTAATTTCCCTTTTTTTAAGGTGTATATGGAACTCAGAATATTTGTATTAGTACATACAAGAGATTAAATGGAATAAAGATAGACATGGAATCCAAAGTAGATGGACACCTACAAATTACATAAATTGCAGATTAGATTAACTAGACAATCGATCACTTCTGCCTACTGCAATAGACAAACGAGGTATCTTTAAAATGTGAAAATGATGATGTGCATGCATTGTTTAACTTTTAGAGATTCCATTTTCTTATCAATATATATTGTACAAAGTATGTAGCTCAGTGTTCAAATCAGTATACCAACATATACAATTTCTTTTATGTTAAAAGCAGATACTATTGCAGTTACTAACTTCTTATGTCATATATGTGAGGTTTAGCACTTTGGTAAACAAAGCTTCACAATTGTTTTACATACCGTTACAATGTTTTACAATGCAGATGCATCCATTTCATAGAAAAGAAAATGACAGACAAAATCATGAATAACCAAGGTTGGCATTATGGAGTACAATGCTGGAACAGTTATGACCAAGTAGGAGGGCTGGAGTGGACTAGGCATGGTGGTTGTAAGAGTCACGCTAATGCATTATTATGGTGACAGCACAAATTGCCGAGCTAGAAATGCAGTTATCAGGCTGATCATTGAGTATAATGCCCCTTTTGGTATGTATCTGTCCAAATATTTGACACATCTTGAATGCCCTCAGTGCTTTCTTAAAAAGAAAAATCAAGGGTCTAAATTATAAAAGCTATGCAGACCATCTCAAAACCTTGTCCCTTTTCTCAGCGTTATACAGGCCACTGATCGGCAATCTCTACTTCGTGTGCAAAGCCTCAACAGTCTCTATCCTGTCAGACTTACTGCACATTTACAAGTCAAATGGATGCATATACATCTGCTCCACAGATCTAAATATCTTTTGCAATAGCAGTAGAATATAGAAGGTAAATTGCAGAAGGTAGCAAGAGAAGTAAGATGAAGGAAGGAAGGTTAGGATAGTAGTAGGAGCACATAAACAAACATATAACACAGATAAGACTGTGAGGGGAGATGGTGACACAATCAAGGTGTAAGAAAATGGAGAAGAGGGCAACAAACACTAGGAGGGAAGACAGTGGTGTTGCCAGGTTGAGGGGGGGGGGGTTGGAGGCAGGTGTAGTAATTGGGGACACCACTGCCTATGATGTTGCCAGTAGTGGTGCAATTTCCACTTGTAGTGGTGTGACAAGGCTGAGTGGTAGCAGGGATGCTGGTCTGGGTGCTACTATGGAAAAATTTCTGAAAAGAAAAAGAAAGCAACACACATATATAGAGTGGAAAGGAAAGCATAAAAGAGGGTGTGTGAGAGAAAAATTATAAATACAGAAAAAAATGTAGGTAAAACATCATTAGACTCTGACCACTTTACCTGTAGTATAATGCAAAGGTCATGAAACAACCACACCATACCTCTCAACCTGGAAACATCAAAAATCTGGACAAAGGCCCATGAAAAATAGGTACAAATCTGCACACTGATTAACATAACATTTGCATACATCATTATATAATCCCACCCACTCCAGTGGAATTGTGGGATATCAACTTTCAAATGCAAACTGAAGAACAGACAACCAAAATATGGCCTCAGACCCAGACCTTGTAGTAAATGGTAACCATTTTTTTAATGTGTAGCAATGATGTTTACTGAGCAGGGAGAAGATGATGAACCATAGGATTTTGTTTTTGATGACTTGCAGTATGTGGGTTTTATGGTAAAAGTGGGGCATTTAATGGTAGGCAATATTCTAATCTTAGCAATTGAATATTATAGTTTGCTAGGACCTTCAAAAGTCATTCTCCATGGCCTACTGATCAGTGGCGTAGCCCTTTGAGTTTGCCGCCCTTCCCCCTCACAAAATCATGGTTGAATGGGGCCTCCCCATACACAGCCCTCTCCCCTGCAGCCATTCCAATGTCCCATTATTTGGCTATTTCACCCCATTTACCATAAACACTGTAATGTGCATACTGCTTTACTTCTACAATTACTTGGATTTCATTTAAAAGTTTTATTTTACATTTTACAGCACACACACTAATAGACATCAGCTAAACAAAGCAATGCACTCTCACAATGAAAATAGACTTAGCATTAAAACTTCTCTGCCCTTGAAACTCACATTCATTGAAACAGCACTGAAAACCACATTGAAAGAAAATGCATCTGGCCAGTGGCAGATAAAGATTACCTTTTGTGCTGTTTTCAAATCATATGTCCCTTGCTCATGAAACATACTCGTGTTCTTTGGTATACCTTCCTGATTGTATTAAATTATATTCCTTGTATAATACAGTACAGTTGTTAGAGGGCATTTTAAATTTATTGTTTTGAATATTTTTCCAGTAAACAATAAAACAAAATGCATGAACCAATAATGACAAAACTGCCTAATTCAGGACATTCCCATCATAAAAGTTTACTCAAATTTCTACAGTCCACCAGTATCAGTAAATGTGCACAATCTCTGCAGAAGTAAAAGTCATTTAAATAATTCCACATTAAAGAGATCTGTAACTAATGAAGAGGATGCTGCTAGCAAACAACTTTATATTTCATTGTTTCATCTAGAAATAAAATGCCTGTTACCCTTGAGGAATAAATTGCCTATGTTGCATTAAAAATAATAAGCTAGTAATATTGCAATAGAGAATGGATGGAAAACTGATAACAGGTCCATACTAGTTACTAGATATCACCGTCAAAGAGGACATTTTCAGGACTGCAGCATCTACCCCCTTTAAAAGTAGAACACAGTACAGTATCAGCAATGCATCTACATACTGTGGGAGTAGAACCCACAGCCTTTTGCATCAGAAGCAAGTATTCTACCTGTTATGCTACTAACAATGCAAGTAGATTTGGCATAAATAGAACTAAACTTCTCTTCCCCTGAAGCTCTCAGCTCCTTCTAAACTCCATTCAACACTCAACTATATCTCTCAACTTTGCAGCACAAGAAATCTGGAAAAAGACAAAATTTATTGAAGGGGGGGGGGGTACGACAAAAGCCCAAAGACCAGAGGCACATTTTAACATTGCTTGTATAATCTTGGAAAGTTGCTAGAATAAAATGTTGTGTTACCACCATGTGTTTCCTGAAAGATAGGAAGACTGAAACTTAAATGGCTATCATTTAGTGAATTCAGTTCTCACCATAGCTCTCAAACTCTTAGCACAAAAAGCCTAGACAAAGCCAATAATGAGGGAATACAGCCTCAAAAATAGAGGCAAATTTCAAATATTTATCTCATAAACTTAGAAAATTGCTAGAATAAAACATTTTGTGTTGCCATATATTTTTCTGAAGAATATGAATTCTGAAATTCAAATGCTTGTCATTATTTAGTGAATAAGCTTTTATAAGGAACGGAACAAAAATATGAGGCAACAATCTGGACAATTTTCACAAGGGGTGGTGGGTAGGGAATTCAGGCTTTTGCTACTAGTACCCAAGGTACACGGTTTGAGCCTGTGTAACTCTAGCCACCAGGGACACACACATCGTCCTTACCTGGCTTGCAGCTGAAATACCATTGTGGAGGAAAAGCCTACTTGAACAGACGAACTGCTTGAAAATGAGTACAGTGCATCCATGCTTAAGGTTGCAAAACACTTCTTTTACCTGCCATGCTACAGTAAAATAAATAAACAACAACAGGGAGAGAATCAGTCCCAATATGGAGAAAAATGACAACAAGGAGAGAATCAGTCTCAATATGAAGAAACGCAGGCTAATTGTGTGCCACACACTTGCAGAATGAAAAAAATAAAAGTTACAACAATTACTCAGGAGTCTACCTTAGGGATATAAAGATTACTCAAAACCATAGATGATGATGTAATAGTTTGCAAATAGAAGTGATTCAAACTTTGAGGTAATATTAGATTTCCTCTGTGCCAACTATCATGCCTCAACACTGAGCTCATTCATGTGACCGGTGCTGGAAAAGGCCAAAAGTAGTTGTATATAATATGTAGAGATGCAAAATATGGCAGCCTATTGCTTTTGTATATGACAAGCAGTAGCAGTACTTTTCAGTGGTACATGGGGTTTGATGTTAGTTTTGCAACCTATTTAAGAGATATTTTCTTCATGCAAATGAAGTGATTCAGAAACAATGGGTTGAGTCCTAATTAGCATGATCATTGTGCCCAGCCAGGTGGATCTGCATAACATAAGCACAAAGTCAGGTAGAGAGCCTTATCACGTTACAGAAGAACCTGCAGAGCAGGTACTTCTGAAACTGCAACAGCATCACAGCTGCATCTGTGAAGAATTGCTAAGGCAAGGTTCACTTATCTCCTTCCCAGTTCCCCAGGTGTTTTTTTTTTTCAATGTGGCCTCCAATACCTCATGATAATGGACTATATCATAAAAATCACACTTGGTGTTGGCTTTCTCTTGTGTGGTACATGAGAACCACAAATGATCCCCCACATAATGAAGCATGGCAGTGAGAATCTGATGGAGGATTCTCAAGACAGATGCCGGAGAAAGCTCTACTGTGAACCCAGTATGTCACTGAAAGACCCCTGTACATAATATATGAAAAGCCACATATACCTTCCTATCCACTGGAATAGGTATGCTATTACTCCCACAGGGCTGGAGACAAGGCCCACAAAAGCCTCATTTCTTGGATGGTGTCCCTAACTACTCCTTTCTGGTCTAACATAGCGATAATTTGGAGTCCTTGAAACATTAACCATGGTTAGATGTCCTGGCACTTCCTAGGGAAAAGTCACATACTGTCAGGCACAGCAGTGACAATAAAATTGTCTTGCATTTACACATTTACTAATTATGTATTGAGTATTCTCATTTTTTCAATTTTATTATTTATTATTAAATATTTTTATACCTTTCATTCTGGCTGGTCTTTTAGAAAATACTTCTAATGTCTTGAAAGTAGTTGCACTTATTCTAGTGATGCCTTGGCCACTCCCAAAAGCCTGGCTGCTTTGATTACACTCTATCATTTATGTTAGTATTGATTTTACTCAGCATAATTGGATACCCTTGTAATAGCCTAAGAGTGGTTGACTGGTGGCAGCGTAGTTACCTTAGAATCTGGGCAGATGGGGTACAGTTAGTAAATCTGTACCAGCCTTTCCCAGGAGTGTGTGTGTGTGTGTGTGTGTGTGTGTGTGTGTGTGTGTGTGTGTGTGTGTGTGTGTGTGTGTGTGTGTGTGTGTGTGTGTGTGTGTGTGTGTGTGTGTGTGTGTGTGTGTGTGTGTGTGTGTGTGTGTGTGTGTGTGTGTGTGTGTGTGTGTGTGTGTGTGTGTGTGTGTGTGTGTGCAGTGTCTTTGTGTGAAAATCAAATACCCAGGTTTGGGTGTGTCAGCTACTTGGAACTCTTGGAACTGGGGCACAGTGCTCAAAAGTGAGTCTTGTTTGGGATCTGGAGAGACAGAGCGTCCAGTCCCAGGTCTGGAGCATGCTCTTGGAGGAAACTGTGCTGCATGTGAAAATACTGTGTAAATCCATTCCTGTTCTTAGTGACCATCTCTCACCAGTGTCAGTGGTGAGGATTGAGGTTCCTTGATTACTGGCCTGGGGTAGACAGGTCATCATTGTATGTATAAAATATGTATGAATATAAATGATGAGCACCTAATACATAGTAGAATGCATAAATAACTAGATGAATAAATATATAAGTATATTATCATATTATAGAAATATCTATATAATTTTTTAACCATAAAATATAAATAGACATACCAAAAATAATCTTGTTATTCACAACTGTAGGACGGAAAGTGTCAGATGTGAAGAAGAAGAAAAGACTTCCCACTGATATAATATGCAAGAAACATTAGTAAATAACTCACATTGATACATTTAGTTTGAAATAAAAAAAACTTTAATACAGAACTATTACCACTATGCACATTGTTGAAGGGCTTTCATACTGGACTTGCATTTCAATTACACCAAATGCACCAGAATGCAAAACCTAACCTTTCTGGCAGTCCGATGTATACAGTGATTTTGACATGAATAAAGCAAGACATGTATTAGTGTTCTGCTTAGAAAAAGAGAATATTGGCTCCCCTCATTTGTGCCCATTAATACAATGCACTGCAGCATTAGCCCTCTAGTGACACCTTGTACAGTTTGCAGATGTATTCTCCCTCACACAACCATCATCCAACTTTGGTTAAGAAACAGAACAGTTTTCATAGTTGTTGTACATGTGCACAGCATATATGAGAGCTGGTTACACATAATTACAGATGAAATGCAATTCATAAAGTATTGTGCTTATGAGCAAGCTTGTAAAAGTCATATGCAAATGAAGGCATAGTTAAAAGTAAATGTGGAGATGACTGTGAATGCTGCAGTTGTTATAATGCAATGGGTAAGTTTGCCTGCTTTCTGCAATTCAGTCACATATTGCTAAGGAATTGTGCAGTGTGGTTATAAAAAGACAAGCACTATCCAGTCTCTTTGCAAGTGGTGAAGATGCTTGGTTTGGCTGCAAGTACCATACTCTCTATAGAAGACTGCATAGCACCACCACTGCCTTAATCTCCTTTACTAACACTATCCTTCAGCATAAAAACAATGGCTATCTCTCCTCTGCTACTTTCCTAGACCTATCTAAAGCATTTGACATGGTCCCACACAAACAACTTATCTCTGTCCTCAATAACCTATCCTTCTCACAATCTGTCACCAACTGGTTTCAGAGTTACCTGTCTGACCGCCAACGATCCGTTGTATGGCAGAATGACATTTCTCCCCAACTACCTGTCTCCATAGGGGTTCCTCCAGGATCCATCCTTGGACCCCTACTCTTCTCTGTTTTCATCAATAATCTAGCCTCTGCCACCAAACATGGCACACTCATACAATACGCAGATGACTCAACCATCATCTGCTCAGCCCAGTCCCTACCCAAACTGCAAAAAGTCACACAGGAAGCCTTTTCCTCTGTTGAAACTTGGTTATCCGATGCACAATTAATACTCAATCCAAACAAAACTAAACTACTCATCTTCCAACCCACCAAACATACTCAAAACAACTCTCACTTTAACATCACAGCAAAAGACAACACCACTATATACCCAACTGAACACTCCAAATTGCTAGGAGTGGAAATAGACAATAAACTAAAATTTGACATTCAGATATCCATGACCATAAAAAAAGTTCACAAAAAACTAGAAGCGCTATACAGAAATAAGCAACTTCTCACCAAAGCAGCAAAGATTTCAATAGCAAATTCCCACCTTATCTCCACCCTACTTTATGCCTCTCCAATATATACCAACCTAAGGCAATGCGATCTAAACAAGCTAGAGACCTGCAACAACAAAATCGCCAAATTCGCCACAGGGGCATCCTACCATAGTCACCACTGTCTCTCACTTGCTGAACTGGGCTGTCTTGAACTCCCTCACCTCCTTCAATGGTATCAACTCTCACTCACCCACAAACTAGTAAACCATCCACTAAATGTCCCATCCCTCCAGAATCTACTCCAACCCTATCGCACCACCAGACCACTAAGATCCAGCAACAAAAATCACTTGCAGATCACTAAAGCCAATAACTCTGCTGGTGAAGCACTATTCTCTTGCACCATAGCCAAATTATGGAACTCCCTCCCACCCACAATTACCTCCATACCATCATGCACCCACTTCAAAACTTTACTAAAAGCGCACCTAAAAACATGCTGGCTATGCTCTTGCAACTCCCACTCTAATATCACCCACCCCATCCAAACAATAAATTTCTTTTCATTTCACTAACTACCTTGATTATAGCAAGCTCAGATACTCATAAGCCAGTACTTATTATACAGCAGGAACTTCTTCTTGTAACATTTGTTAATGTCTGTTATGTACTTCACAGATAAAGATTCTAGTTGTCTACTGATGTACTATGTTCTTCATCTGTAAATATGTTTTAAGTAATTGCAATGTAAATTGTTAATCGCTATGTAATCCAATGTTACTACTGTTTGTTTATTTTAACTGTGGAGGTTTTCTCCCCGGGCCTCTGTTGAAAATGGACCTATGTCCAGTCGGACACTCTCGGTCAACAAATATAAATAAATATAAAATAAATAAAGTTTATGTTTCTCTTCCTTTGAGTTGCTTGCTTCTTTGGTACCACAAGAAGATGCATGGAGAGAGGCTTAGAGATCTATGGGAAGGCATTGCCAATAACAGGTAATGCATTACAGTTTTGAGGAGAAGTAGGTTGTCAAACACTTTAGAGTGGGTAGGAAGATTATAAGGGTTTTGCTGAACTTATGTGGTCCACAAAGTGGAATTTTTTTGTGACAGTCATTTTTTGAATATGGCTAGCAAATTTATGCACCTAAAATATCGAAGAACTTATTGAATTTGCAAGAAGGTCACTTCTTTGTTTTTCAGATGTTTACATCGGTCAGCAGTTATTAGAATGTCTACTTTTATACTTTATGTTATGTATTTGGAAACATTTGTGCAAAGGATGTTATAAAGAACTGGGGGATCCTTGTGAATGAATATCACCACTGGTGCAAAACAAAAATTGAGATATTTGTTTAGTTGAAGTCATCAAGAAAATTTGTCATGGTCTTTGTCAAATTATTCACAGTCAAGTCTTGTTGCTTCTCATCTGTACGTTTGGGAACAGCCCTGAACTTTATTGAATTTTGATAGGTCATGTGATACTGCTGGTGGCATGTTCCATTTTTACTCTTTTTGGAAATGAATTGTCAACACTGTCCTCCATTTTGGATACACAACTGTTGTATTCTTTGCGAGGAAGGCTGTGCTTACACAGTTCATTATTAGTTATTAACAACTTAGTACAAGCAGCATTTAATTCACAGTAGTAATCATTTATTTTATTAATCTCAAGTTGATGCTACGTTTCAGCAGATATCTGGTGACCACACAAGCTGAAAATAAATGTATTCTCTACCAAATAGCAGTATTGCTGCTTATGCATGAACACAAATGTAGTATTTGTATTTTATCCTGCAGTTTTACTACTTAGTCTGGCTTTCAGGCATTAAGCTATTTCTTGATCTAGTCTCAAGCCAATTTGTTTTCCTAATGGTATACATGAATACTGCTGATCCAGTGTCCATCTCTCTGTATATTAGCATTCTTGTAGCTTTCAAAGACAACCTACTTGAGTACTGAAAGACTTTTCATTCCTTCTAGTCACAGGAAAATAGGAATAATACTAGGCAAACAATCACATGGACCATAAGAGGCCTAGCCCTTTACACCTTTAAGGAGACCCACTTAAAGTTTATGCACCACCCTTTATGAGTACTAATTAGTCCTTAATTCCAAAATCAAACAGGACTGTAAATGATAACCCTTGTGTAAATTTATGTCTACCCATCTAATCATCAAAACTAGTCACCAAGGCAGTCAAAATAGTACTTTGTTTGATTTATAGTGATAACTTACTCCATAGGTTGGGAATACTCAGAGTTAGTAACCTATCGCAGCAGTGAATCTTGTTTATTAGTATAAACTTAGGTCCCTAGTGGTGATGTTTGTAGATTTACTGGTTTTGCAAAACAATAGGAGGTCATGTATAGCCCAAAACCCACATATCCATTTACTATGCCAGCCATCTCTTCTATGTTGTCTCATATTGGGCAAACATTTCCTTCTGTAACTTTGATTCCTCCTACCTATTGTTCTAGCTTTTCTACCTGTACCGTCATCTCACAAGTAGCCTCTCACCTTCCCTTTTCCAAGATTCATGCTTCCCCTTTTTTTCTAATGCCCACTGTTTTATTTTCTTTACTGTATATAAATACTAGTTACTGTATACTTGATAAAAATAATTTAAAAACTACAGTAAAATGTATGTAATTTTACTGAGCAGTACTACAACTAAATGCATACCCCCATTCAGTCTAAATGCATACTAGTTAGTGTAAACGCTCCTGTATATTGTGAGCCAGTATGTTGCCTTCCTTATTCTGTACCTTTTCTGTACTCATTAGTTTCAGTCTGCAGTATGTACTGCTCAGTTTTTTTCTATAATAATTTGCTTATGACCCATGTCATAGCTAAAAATGATTCCACCTGGCTCAATTCACCTATCAATTTAATAAATAAATAAATAAACAAATAAATAAATAAATAACAAGTTTTAAAGCACTTGTGCCAATGTGGCATAACAGGCAGCACACTCACCTTTGGTGCAGAATGCTGTGGGTTTTATTCCCACACCAGGTGGATGGGATTGCTGACAGTGCAATGTGGCTTAATAGGGGTGCTGCACTTCTCAGTGTGTTGCCCTTTGGATGAGATGTTAATTTGAGGTCCCATATGCTTGAGCTGATGGGAGCTGGTGGTAGCACAGGTGGATGTAAAAGATCCCATGGTACCTACTGAAAAGAGTATGGGAATCTCCCATTTCCCTGGCAAAAATTTCCCTAGTAGTATAAATACCACCTCAGGTTTCCCCTGAAAAGAGACCACTATCCTAGTTGAACTAACCTGGTCACCAAAGGAAAAATAAAAAATGAGGACAGGCTATTCTATATATTTAAGCAATATAATACATTTCATTTCACATTTGCCAGGCTTCCATTTACATATTACATCAATACAGTCTTTCTTATTTTACTTTTACTAACTTTTATTTGAAGCAGCATAAATAACTTAGTATGAACCTTGACGTCAAGAAAAATGTTAGTATTTGAATAAGCTTAGTGATTACTTTATTAATAGTACGCTCTCACATTTTTTGATGTAGCTCCATGATATTTTATGCAGTTTTCCCATGGATATGACTATTTATGTTCTTTATGTAGGTCTGATGTCAGCAGCATCTATTAAATATGTTAACATAACGTATGCCATGGAGTACTCTGACTGCTCTGGTAATGTATGAAATTCTGATGCATAAGGAAGCATTTTTTTATTCTTCTGTTGGTTTCTGCTATGAAATATGAAGTGTTAAACTTTTACATAAACCTTTGGATTCAAATGTTTCAGCAAAATGCTTACAGACTCTTAAAACGGTAGATAATAAAAAAATGATGAGAGGACTTCCACGGCTGATGCAGCAGCTTCACATACTATAATGTCACATGAAAGCAAAAACAACAAACAGAGACCATGTAAAAAAAAAAGTCGAGTGCTTTCACAGTCTATAATATGACTTCTTCTTCAGATTTAAGGTTTCCTGAATCCAGTAAAGTGGACTTCAAGCTCTATGTCCTATGTGCTGTAGCATTAGGTACGATTAAGATGTTTGTATCCTCAGTGTTGTTACAATTACAATATATCACCATGCTTTCTGTTTATGTTTGAATACCTCTCCACACTACATTAAAACTACCCCATGCCAACATTTGCCATTTTTATTCAATAAATTATTACACTCTCATACTCTGGATTCATGGGTCTATATTAGAACACCGAACGCTTAAAAAAGCGAACGGTGATTTAATCGACCCTATGTAAGCAAAAGCTTACAATGTCGAAGTGAGTTCCAATAACAAAAAAAAAACAAACAAAAAAAAAAATTTCAAACATTATATTAAGTGGGGGGCTTTGCCCCCACCCCCCTACTTAAATATACCAACTCTGAGACTGCACTACAGTACCGAAAACGGCATATGTACTGAAGCGGCCAAGCAAATTTTTTCCCAGGGAAAGAATTTTCTTACATGCCGCTTTGATATTTTGCCGTTTCAGTCTTTTATGTTTGACCAAGACGCATTTGAAAGAATGCATCTTCAGTCTTGTAATATAGACCCGGATTCATTAATGCCTGCACTAAGTGTAGACCATTCTGAGTGAATAGACAACACAAGCGTAACTCACACCTTCTTCCTCTTAATTTTAGTTTTCCTACTGATTTTCTTGCAACCTTAAATATTGAGGAGGATTAATAAAGGTTACCACAATGTGCAGACTATACCTACATTTTGTGTAATCCTTCTGAGTGAAGAGAAAGTGCAAAAAATGTGGTAGGAATGTTCTTGAATACAGATTGTGTACACTTAGGGCCAGATTCAATAAAGCCTACACTAAGTGTACACTAAGTGTACACTGTTCTGAGTGAACAGACAACACAGACATAACGCACATCTTCTTCTTCCTAATTTTAGTTTTCCTACTGATATGCTTGTAGCTTTAAATATTGATAGAGATTCATAAAGGTTACCACAAAGTATAGACTACATGTACACTTTAATCTTTCTGAGTGACTAGAAAGCACAAAAAATGTGATAAGAATTTTATTGAATACATATTGTGTACACTTAGTGTAGGCTTTATTGAATCCGTCCCTTTAGTGTAGGTTTTCATGAATCTGGCAGACTTTCCTAGAATTCACAAGTTTCCTTCTGTTACAGAATAATTCTGCAGTATTTACAAATTAGTGCACATTATAAACAGGTAGAAGACAGGCATCACTATGTGATTATTGAGTTGTTTAGGTAAACAACTTTTGAAACCCAGGCTTAATTGACTTACTTGCTTAATACATTCTGCATCCTTCTGTATACTAGAAAAATACATACTTACTTCAAATAATTTGATCCAATAAATATAGCTGGATTAGCATATCATGGCCCCAACAATTTTGCCTGTGATAAGATTTGTAGTCAATAAAATGCCTTAGATATAGGATAAAAAGAGTGCAGAATGGGTGCAGGGTAACACCAGGTTTGCAAAATGAAATTTTTCATATGCTGACAAAATGCGCCTAATATGCTGCTCCAAAGGAATTTAGAAGGTGACCAGTTATCTTACATGGCATGACATAACAGGTCATGCCAGAGGTTCCACATGTCTGCTGGAGGCACAGTCTCTGATTGTTTGTTTTTTGATAATTCCTTCAGAAAAAAAAATATCATACAAACTGATTGCTACTTACCTTTTCTTTCTTTTGAATGAAATAAGCAAGACCGTTAAAAAAACTCTAGGACAGATTTCTTGCAAACTAACTGTGGTGACATTATTGCAGTTGTCTAGTGCAAAGCTTCAATGTTATAATAATTATTTACATGTGAAAACTGCCCTCATAGTCTGTTTATCAAAAGGAGGGATTGTCACATAATGCTCTGAACTATACATCCATTTTCATCCTTTCCTAGGAAACAGAAACACAAGTAACTTCCAGATTCCAACACAGTTTGAAAACAATATTACTATTTGTGTTATGGTTACAGTTCTGTTACTACCACTCTGTCTCTATCACCAGCTACTGGAACACAGATTATAACTTGCTAACCAGGATAGTATTTTCTGATCCTCTGGAGGCCTTCAGATTGGTTATCTATACTTCTCCATTATCTGAAATGTGTGGGCTTCACTGATGGACCCTCTAACTTAAAACTACATAATAAGCAGACATCTTATTGTTAAGGTAAAAAATCCTGTTACTTTCTTCCTCGAAAAATGGTGAATTGCCTTAGGACTTCACACTTGGCGCTTTATTTTTTTATAGTATTTATCATTTTTCTGATTTCTGAAATTTATCTATGATCAATATGAAGATCACGGTCCGGTCCTTTTATGACCATATATTTTGGAAACTGTAAAATGGTCACCTCCAACCAAGATGATAAAAATTGCCTTTCTTTATACACAAATGAAAGGTTTTAGAGTTAGGTGAGGCTGGTATCAGAAATATGAATTCTCGGATAAACATGCCAGTGATGACATCTGCATTTGTTTTGTATGGATGCATTGAAATGCCTTATTCAAGGTACGCTGTGGGGGTGACTAATGGGATATGGAAGAAATGGAATGGAGAATATGATTCCATAACTGACTTTTAGGCTGGAGCTGGAACCTGATTGCATATAGCTTTTTTTGAAAATCTGCAAAACAAAATATAGTGAAGTTCAGAAATTACTTTTGTTGCCTTGAAATGAATGAAACCAAAATGTTATAGTACCACCTTTTGGCAAGATATGTTAAATATCAGCATGGTAACATCTCTGGGCCTTACAGCCTCCTGGGAGAAATGTACAAATGTTTAAAGGAGTGCTCTTTACAAATTTTATTTCAAATAGCAAATTTTAATTTTGCCCAAGATGGTCCTTCTACTCTTTCATGTATAATGTATGAAAAGGTTACCCAATGAAAAATGATGTCTGGGATTCCTTATCAGACTTAAACCTTATGCAACTGGTAAATGAACCAACCCATCCCAACCTAAAAACCTCACACTCTTGACTGGATATAGTAATGACAAATAAGCCCATCAGCCTCTCTCTTATCTCATTGCACGCTCAATCTTTCAGTAACAACTGCTCAATCCACTTATAGTCCCTGCAACAAACTTCCACTTAAAATAATATCTTATAGATATAAACCAAACACCAGTATAAAAAAACTGAAGCACATACTTTTGACTCTTGACAGGCCACTATCCTAAATTCATCAAATCTACTCAGCAGAATTAATAATTAGTAGTCTATTACAGCTTCAAGGTACCTGTTTTCTTTTAATCAAAAGACTGTACAAACCAATGTTAACTCATGAACTTAAAGCTTCACTAAAACTAAGATAAAGCACGGCATGACTGAACAGGCGTCACCACACCCCAGTCAAGGAAACACTTTCCACAGCTTTGTAACCTAGCTAAATAGTGACTATGATGCCATAAAAGCCAAATGATGAAATCCAATCAAATTTCAATAGTAAATACTGCAAAGAGCTTCTAGAATGAAGTTAACCAATTCACAGGGGGATCCAAAACCACTTCCTGCCAAGCAGCTACGTACCTGATACTTATTTCCTAGCGCATATTAGCACACTTTCACATACACCCTCCTCTACTAAATCACCAGAACCATGTATCCTTTTAATTTAGTTTAAAATAATTAAAGCCTCGGACATATTAACACTCACTGAAGAAATATCACTTGATAGTCCATCTAGCTCAGACAACTTGCATCCTCAGTTTATCTATCACTGTTGATAATTCATAACCACCCCACTTCAGCACATCTACAATCTCTGCATCTCATACTGCATTATGTCTAATATATGGAAATCAGTCACAGTACATCTATTTTCCAAACAACCAAACCCTTCCAAACTCTTCCACTACTGACCAATGGCCATACTTTCCACCTTAGACAAAATATTAGACAATTTTATTTACACTTAACTGTCACAGGACATCAGCCAGTAACACCTTCTGTTCCACAAACAACATGTGCTCTGATCAGGATACAGTACCATTACTACACTCTGGACTCTCACTGTTGAAATTCTCATTGACATGGACACAAGTTTGTTTACAGAGGACATTTTCATAGATCTGAGCAAAGCATTTGATCTTGCATTTCACACCATCCTAATGGAACATCTCTCTGAAATAGAAATCAGCAATGACATATCCAGTGATTCCACAACTATTTCTCAGACTGGATATACAGTGTCAAAATTACCTCTTCAACTTGTCTTCCATTGCCAAAGCTAAAAAGGTATCCTACAAAGCTTCATCCTTTCCCTCTCGTATTCTCTTTCTATATTAAAGAACTCCTGTCTGTTCTTCCTAACCTCTATCTATGTGCTTTACAGTGATAATATGGTCTTTCAATGGTCTAATCACTCCCTCTTTGCACTGTAACAAGATCTCCAGACAGACTTCAAGGGCCTCATTCATTGGATAAGCAGTAAAAAAGACTCATATTTGTCTCCTTCAAGACATAAACAATGTTCTTTAGGACCAAGAAAACAAAATTTCTACATCCAACATCTTCATACAAATCACAGAAAGCATTGGTAGGCATAGAGTATGACACAACTTTTAATTATCTTGGGATCTAGCTAGAACTGAATCTAAATGTTCAGTTTCTCCTGGACTATAGAAGGAAAAATGGTTAATAAACTATTATTTTGGAGTAAAAAATTATTCTCTTTTCCTCTCAGATGTCTGAGAATCAGAGAGCCACTGGTGAATTCTCACTGCTTTCTCATTTAGAATATTGCATCTTTTCTAGTGCTTCTGCATCTGAAAGGAGAACCACTATCATACAAGCCATCTCTAATAGCATTTCCCAGTTCATTACTCTTTCTCCAAGGAATGAACACCACTGATTGACCATTGGGGGAAAAAAGCTGAATGTCTCACTGTTTTATGGACAGCTGACCTCCTTCTTGACTCATAACTATTCAAAATGCTTCATGAGCAGTCAGAGCCACCCTTGTCAGCAAAACTGATAAACACACTCAATCCTGTGATCTCAGAATGCACCCACTCCAGACCACATCTTTTCACATCTATTTACAGACTTTAGTGTACATATACCCAAACTATGGGACCCCCTCCCTTCTTTACATCTCCTCATAAACTCCAAATTCTGCTCAAAGCTAAAGCTGTACCTTCAAGAACATGCTACATGCAAAGGGGCTCATTTAGGGCCTGTAACTTAAATACTATCCTCATTTCCTCCCTGTCTACTTCCATATCTCTTACTTTACTTATTCTATGGAAATGCAAGTATGGATTTTACACTCAACTGAGAAGTGAGGTAGGATCTGGGAGTAGTGGCATAATCCTATATGGCCATTTTTTCCCCGTCATCCTAAGCCCCTCTCTTAAATGCTAACATCAGTGTTAGGCTGGGCAGGCAATGGTAAGTAGCCTGAGTGTGTGCCCTGCCCAGGTCCATAAGGTGTCTTTGCCTACTGTTGTCCTCCTGCCCACCTCAGCTTGGAATCTTTTCAATGAGCTCTATATCCTCCACTGGAGAGACACTTAGCAATGTCTCTCTTCCCCATGATAGGTACAGTCATCCTACTTGCCAATCCCATCAAGCACATAAGCTGTTTAAACCTGGGTCACCTGGGCTGCAGTTGGGACTTTTGTGACTTAAACAGAACATGCTGGAGATGGGTATGTGTCCCAGAGACTGCTCCTCCTATGGACAGGTTTCTAACCTATGTGAAGCTGAATGGGGAACAGGAACTTTACACGGGCCTGGCACCCATATCCCTTATGGACAAAAGTAGCTTATAAAATGCCTAGTTCTCAATGTTCTAATTGGATGCAGGACATCATTATTCTTTTGAGAAAACTTGGCTTGACTTAGAAAGGCCCCTGCATTGTTTTCCTAATAACACTCTATGAAGTTTTTGGTCCCTTACTCCTAAAATGTGGGCTTTGTAGCCAGTCATTGGGGATTGAAGCATACCTCTCAAATGACCAGATTTTTTGCAGAATATCCAGATTTTTGCCTTATATTTTTTGCCTGTTCCTCATAAAAGTTTGTTTTTCTGGCAAATCATTGGCTAATTATTGAGGATTGAATTCAGAAAATAATGATAGACATTTGAGTTTCGGACTTACTTTGTTTCCTTCAGAAAATTCATACTAACACAAATCTTGTTATTTAAGCAGCTTTATAATTTTATAAGAGATATGTTTAATATCTGTTCCTATTTTTTAGCCTTTGTTCCCCATTTATTTTAGGCTTTATCCATATTTCTTGATCCTCTTTACTGCTGCTGCCAGTGGTCCATCAATCTCACTCTCTCTCTCTCATACACACACACACACACACACACACACACACACACACACACACACACACATACACACACACACTCTTGAGCTCAGAAAATGCATGCTAACACAGATCCTATTTTTCAAGCAATTTTGTGATTTCATTACAACACTATTTAAAATATGTTCCTATTTTGTGCCTTTGTTCCCCTTTACTTTAGGTTTTATGCAGATCTCTTGAGGTAAGAGGTCGAGAGACATGCAAACCTCTTACCTGCTGCTACTGCCAGTGGTCAATTGATCTCACTCTTCACACCTACTCACACACACACACACACACACACACACACACACACACACACACACACACACACACACACACACACACACTTCCACTTTCATGCATAAAAACACGCTTACACTCATACATGCAAATAGAAAAACTCACATACTCTCACACTCTTCTTTGTCTCATTTATTTTTACACTAGCTAAATGTTTTTATTTTAATTTTTTTATTTTTTTAAATTTTACACTCACTAAATAGCAAAAGCACTGCTTAGTGAGTGTAAAATAATGGCAACTGTTAGGTTACTGTATTTTCAGTCTGAGCTCTATGGTAGCTTAATATGCTGCCATGTAGATCGAGGTGCTATAAAAAGATGTATACAGTGAATGAAGAGAAGTTAAGCAGTCAAGCTTAAAATGAGAGGTGCAGCCCTATTTCAGTGAGACACACCAGTCTGATACAAGTGCACAGTTTAAAGTAAACAAGACAAGGTGTTTGTTAACATATAATAGGAACACTGAAGCAGTTAAAAACAAATTTGTAAGCACTGGACAATTTTACGAGATGTTCAAGGACTAGGTGATATAGTTGAAATCCCCCCTTTGTTTGGTTATAAATGCAATAGTATGTTGAAACAAACATTATGTTGTAAAGAATAACCGAAAAGTTTTTTAATGGCATAGGAAATAAGCATGGTACTTAAAGATGTAATAATTGTGTTTATTGTAAACATCTATATACAGATAAATCAATAAAGCATCCAGTAACAGGAAAAGATTTTATTTTACATGCTTATGGGAATTGCAATACAAGCAACTTAGTTTGTATGGCCAAGTGCATATTGTGTGAGTGTTATTATGTAGGAATGACAAACAGAAAATTCAAGGAATGTATAGCTGGTTATCTTAGACACAAAGTCACCACTAATGCACTTAGTAAGCATATATTAGAAAAGGGTGAGGAACATAGTTTTAAATTTGTGATGATAAAAGTAATTTATAAGCCCTTGAGGAGAGGGGATATGAAACTTTTAACAGAAAATGAAGAGATGAAGTGGATATTACATATGAGAGCCCACATACCCCCCCAGACTCAATGATTATTTTACTTTAAAACCCTACTTGAATGTGTTACATCAGAAGGCTTAAATGACTGTCATGTGACTTTAATTAAGTATTTAAGTTGTGTGTGTTTTAACTGATTTGTATTCGCATGAGGAAGCCTTGATGGTGAAAGTTTTGACTTTGTGTCAGAAGTTTTAACTTGTGATTTTAATAAAAGTGTCTGAGTATTTCCAGTGCCTCTTTTCTTGGACTTTCTTGCCATGAAGCAGCAGACTCATTTTTCAGCAGGCATTACCTATATATTCACACACTGCTGGAGAACATTCATTCTCCAATCAGGTACCAATCTACAGGTCGCACATTCTTTAATGCAATTTAAGCAAGAAATAATGCCCAACAGGATGTGTGTTATTGTGTAAATAACACTCCTATACCCCTGGAAGGGCATTATTTACACAATAACATATACCTTGGAGGGCATTATTGCATTTAAAGAATGAGCTGTCTGTAAAATTGTTGTGTTTTACTTATTTATTTTTTTATTACTATATATTTTTATATAGTTTTGATGTAAAATAGTTCCTCTGCCTAATGTTTCAAACTTGCTGTAGTACATGTAAATGGTATTGGAGGAGGCCTTCTAAATCCAAAATATAACACTTTAAAAAAAAAAAAAATATCCCGGTATTTATTTTTTGGTCCCTTACTCCTAAACTGTTTGGTTTGTTGCCAGTCACTGGAGATTGAAGTTACAAAATAATGACATACATTTGAAATTCAGACTTTTATTTCCTTCAGAAAATTCATGCTGACATGAATCCTTTTATTTAAGCAAGTTTGTAATTTTATAAGATCAATAATTAAAATGTGTTCCTATTTTTGAGTCTTTGTTCCCCCTTTATTTTAGGCTTCATCCAGGTTTCATCAGCTGAAAGGTCCATCTTCACTGCTGTTGCCAGTGGTTGATCTACTTCTCTGTCTCTCTCTCTCTCTCACACACACACACACACACACACACACACACACACACACACACACACACACACACACTGCTGTTAATTTTAGGATTATCAAGATACCTTGCGCTAAGAGGAGAGGTACACAAATGCATACCTCTCAACTGTACTGATTTTTGCCTCATATTTTTGGTCTTTTCTCATAAAATTTTGTTTTTCTGTAGGCTTGCCACCAATCCTGTACTTCTCTGGACTATCTGGAAATCAGAATGATTCTCCGGTAGTCCAGAAAACATAGTACAAACTCCAATATTCTGTTCAGAGGTGTGTACAGAATGCTAGAGTTTGTTAAAAAGCAAGCTCTGCTTTCTTTTTCACAAAAAAGCATCGCTTAAGTGATACGGTGGAGTTTGACATACTCTAAAATAACAAAAAAAGAGTTATGCAACCTAGATTAGATATGTAAAAAAGGACTTTATGGGACTTTCTGCCTTAATGACATATGTATTTTCATCATAAAATGGGCATGAATGTGGGTGGAGATGGGTTGGGCCTTGGCAGAGTCACAGGTAGTGTAGGGGGCATGGCTTTGGTCCAGTTTTCAGGATCACAAGAGGTGGCAACCCTAGTTTTCTGGCAAATCATTAAGGGTTGTAGTCAGAAAATAATGACAGCCATTTGACTTTCAGATTTGCAGAAAATTCATTCTAATGCAAAACCTGTTGTTCTATCTACTTTCTAAGTTTGTAAGAGCGATATTTAAAAAAAATTTAAGAAACAAACACTGTAGGTAGCAGACAAAATAAACACTTCACGTAATAATAAAATATGATAAAATCCCAATGCAAAAAATAAAATGAACAAATCCAATGTAGTGGCTTGCTATTTAAAACAGGAGTCTCAAAATAAATCTAAAACATTTATGTGTAAGTGCTTTTGCAGCTACCAAGTACTGCTTCATCAGACATTATTACATTTCACTCTATGCAAAGAGTTTAAAATTTCATTCAGCTAATTAAATCAAACAACTAACACAGCAACAAAATAGTCTCACTAAAAATAATAAAAGATACATTTAAATAGTTTGTCTTTTGTTTCATTTGTATTCTAGTAGAAATTATGTTTTGTCTTTTTGAAAATCAATAAAATATTTGAAAAAAAAATAAAAGATACATTTAAATCAAAAATTAATAGTTCAACATTATAAAATATAAAATACATATAAAATAGTAAATATAGTTCAATGCATGTATCAACATGCAACTCATAGCATTGTATACACATCGACTCTCTTAAAGATATATCATCTGTTTAGAAACCTCTATAAAAAATTTTATAAAAGATTTTTGTTCACTACCTATATATATTCCTAGCATTGAGCACTGGTTTTATGGGCACTTTATCATTCAGACCTCTCCCTCTATTGGCCCTCATCCTGATAATCCATCTTATCTCTGACATCTACGACATATTAGTAACATCACCCCCACATTTATTTAATTTCACCACCTCTATTACCAAAAACTTAAAGCTATGTGATGAGCTAGCTATACTGTACAACATGTCTAGCTAATGCATTTGTAGTTGTCCCATTATTTATATTATAAATATGTTTCCTAATTCAATATCTGAAGTGTTTGTCTGTTTTACCTATATAAAATGACAGGCATACCTCACAGTATGCCAGATATACTATATGACATGTGTTACAGTTCACATTCACTCTAAATTCCATCTGTTTCCTCTGTATCTCGGTGTCTAAAACTATTAGAAGAGTCTATATATCTACAGTAATTGCAATCAGAGCATGGAAAAGTTCTGTATACAGGTTCTGTGTCCGAAGGTTTATCAATGGATCTAGGATAACATAACATTCTTTTCAAGGATTTCTTATTCCTGGAAAGAAAGTTACATCTGTCACCAACTATTGACCTAATGTCAGGGTCTGTTAATAATATCTACCAGTGTTTTCTCATGATATCCGTTATCTGTCTAACATTACTGGAATAAACAATGGGTATTCTCACCAAATGGGGCATTTGTCTGTGTAGCAGGTCTATGCCATGGACATACAGAAAAATGGGTTTTCCCTTTTGTTGTTCTTAGCTTTGGTATACCATCCAGAATATTGTCATCCTATCTTGCTTTGTAACAGCTCTCCCTGAATCTCTTTTTCAATAGATTCAGCTCTTCAGTGAACCTTTCCTTACTGGCATTTAACTTAGATGCCCTCATCCCTTGGCCCTTAATAATGTTCCTAAAAATGTATGCCAGATGCATACTTTGTCGATGTAAAAAAGTGTTCCTATCCTATAACATGTCTTTCTAAATATCTTAGTGCATAACATACCATTTAGCCCTTTCATAATACTAACAAAAAGAAAATCTATTTCAGTAGCAGATCTAATCATACTAAACTTTAAATATGATAGTGTCGCATTCAAATACTCATAAAATAATATCAGTTCTTCATCATTCCTTGTCCATACCATAAATAAATCATCAACAAATCTTCTATAAAATGAGAAAAGTTGTTTGTGTAAGGAATTCAAAATAAACTCCTCTTCCCAGAGGGCCATGACCATACTGGCATAGCTATGGGCACTAGAAGTGCCCATAGCTACGCTATCATTTTGCAAATATAGTTCATGGTCAAACATAAAAACATTATTTTCAAGCACTACTTCCATGAAAAGGCATATTAGATCTATAAATTTCAAATCATACTGATTGTGCTTAATTAAATATTGTTTCAACATATTAATGCCAATGGTATTCGGTATTACAGTAAATAAGGACTGGACATCAAACATGACCAGTATGCAATTACTGATGTCATGTATCCTTTCTATGAACGTATATAAATCATTTAAAAAGTGCTTTGTATCTTTGAGAATGGTTTCATTCTTATCGAAAATTGGTCTAAGATGTCTCTTTATGAATATCGACAATGATTCTGTACACCAGTACCTCCCTGCTACAATTGGCGTTAGGAGTGGGAGAAAAGGGTCTTTATGGATCTTGGGGAGACCCTGTATAATTGGTATCATTTTATCATCTATTCTGAATTACATAGATCTAAACTGATAGTCTGACACAATAAACAATCAAGTAAGGTATTATTCACCCTTCTCAACATTATGCCAACATCATCCCTTGTCAAACTTAACATTCGTTTCATGGAGCCAAAATAAAAATCATGGTCCATAATTACTATAGGTCCTCCTTTATCTGCTGGCCTTATTACAATAGATGTATCATTCTGTAACCTTACTAAGGCCAGCCTTTCATCCCTATTTAAATTTCTGAACACTTCCCCATGTTTCCTTTCATCAAATAATTTAAATAACTCATCCTCACAGATCTTTTCATAAGCCCCTAAAATTGGATGGTTTAAGGGGATATAAGTGCTCAGTCTTCTAAATCGATTAATATTATTATTTTCAATGTTTTTAAACTGTAATTTGAACATAATGTTTCTAGTGAACAGTTTTAAGTCAATTATAGTGTCCATTACCTCTGCTTCCTGTGCTGATATGTAGGTCAAACCTTTTTGAAGCAATGAAAATTCATCTTCATATAATACCCTCGAAGAAATATTCCAAATCAAGGATTGGCCTTCTGCTGCCACATCCTTTTCAACATTTTGGGGTTCACTGAATCTGGCATCATCTTACTTTTGGTTCTAACCCTGCTTCTTGATCAATGACTCATACCATGCCTGTTTATGGGAAATGGAAATAAAGGGGATTGTTCAACTCTTTGTTTATTGGTAGATCTATTGCTAATACTGTTGTGTGCTGAAGGGATAGATTGTTGAATCTGGTTCAGCTTCTGAGAGATTAATACTTCAGTTTTCCTCCTTGCTCCTGTTTATTTGGTTTTCTCCTATGTTTTCCATATGGATGGTTTGTGTTGGCATTGATTCAGATGCTATACACTCGTTACTAGTGTGCTCTTCAGTCAGGTGAATATTAGGGAGGCTCATCTCCTGGGTGGCTCATCTGATTTCCGTTCCATAGTTTTTGACCAAGCAAAAACATGCCCTAATGAAAAAGTAATCCTTTTTCTTTCTATCTTCCTGTCTCTATTTTTTGGCCTGGTCCTCCCATTATTTATAGCTTTGTCTAGATTTCTAGCTGTAAGAGGTTGAGAGGTATGCACAAACATCTTAACTGCTGCCAATGGATTGCTTACTCTCTCTCACTCTTCACTCTCTCTCTCACACACACACATTCTCTTCTACTTTCATACACACATTCACTTACACAAGATCGCTCAATTGCTCTCACTCTCTCCCTCTCGATCTCTCACACACACAGTCTCCTTTGCTTTCATACACGTGTTCATTCAGACATGATCACTCTCACTCTCTCTTGATCTATTACACACACAGTCTCTTCTGTTTTCATACACACATTCACCCACATGCAGACAGAAACATAATCATACATACACGCACACTTTTTTCTGTTATAGTTTTTATACTCACTAACATCTGCTTAGCGAGTGTAGAATAATAACATGATTGATTTCTCTCTCTCTCTCTCACTCTCTCTCTCACTCTCATACATGCAAACACTCTCACACACTCAGGGTCATAGTGCTACCCCTTCTTCCAAAAAAGTTATACTGTGTGTACACCTCCCGATATTATTGTGTCTATGAGGGTGTGCATGAATGTCTGTCAGGGTAGCTGAATTGAAAGGACTCACAAAGCAAAGTCCTCAAATATAGAAACCGAATGACCAAAAATCTGTACTTAAACTAAGCCCAGTATTGCTTTTTCTCAGAATATTCCCTTTTCTCCAAGGTATGGTGATCTCAGAGTTGGTAAATGTAGGTTTTTTTGGTGTGGGGGGGCTTTCCCTCACATGGAAGGGTGCAGGAGGCTTGCCCTGTGTAAAAAAAAATAAAAAAATAACGAAGAATGATGTTTAATATTTGCTTTTCTCCTATATTATTTACTTATTTATTTTTGTTATTTTGGGACTCAGCATTATAAGTTCCAGCATTTCAATAGAGGGTAATCTATAAGGGAGGAGAAGAGTGTGGTGCATAGTAAATTACCTTTTGACGACTCCTTTTTAATAAAAGTCTATGCAGCTGAATTTTAGCTACCTTTCCAGATTTTCCTGTGTGTATGAGGCATATGTATCAGTGGTGTAAATTTTCTGTGATGTCCACAATTGCAAAATATTTGTGAGTCTAATGTCCTGAAAGGCTCTTCAAAACCTATAATTGAGCTGAAACATATTTTTCAATTTAAATAGACAAACAGAATTTGTTATCTCCTGATCTACACTGGATTCATTACAACCAAGATTAGAGAGATATATACTTGTGTTCACATTATATGTTTTGGACAAATTCCTGGCTCTGACTAGATCAAATGTTTGTGGTAATTAAATGTGCCAAATGCCAAAAATGTTGCATGTTCTGACCTATAAGATGTCACACTCTAATGTTAAGATGATCTCTAAATGAAATAAGTAGCAAATGCAATTCTTCTGGGCCACTTTATAACAAATATCAAGTATTAGCTCCAAAGCTACAGAAACATATGAAACTGTGACAGATTTTCATAAAAAAGTCTGTGCATTCATTGACTGTATATTTCAATATTTTCACTTTGAATAGAGCAACTGTCTGGATGATTCTGGTAGTAACAGATCCATTCTCATAGTTTCAGTTAGTCTATGAGAGAATCTTTCTTGACTGGTCAATAATTAGGTTCATCTGGTAAAAGTCTGGGAAGATTCCATACTGAGGGAAGTGAGGAACCTATTGTAACACATGCCATGATGTAACGCACAAGATATGATAGAACATATGTTCCACTAGCTCAGTAGTTTACACCTGTGCAACTAGCACTTTCCTTCATATCAAGAAGTAACAATGCAGATTTGACACCAGCATACTAACAAGTAATCTGTGGTTATGTCTATGAGGGTGTACATGTATGTTTGTAAGGGTAACTAAAATGTCATGACTAGCAAAGCAAAGTCCCCAGATATGGAAAATGAAAAACAACAAATTTGGATTTACATATACTAAGTGCGATATTGCCCTTTCTCAGAATATTTTCTTTTCTGCAAGGTCTACTGAACTCAGAAATAATAATGAGACTTTGACACCAGCAAGTAATATACAACTGTATACTTGTCCAGTGTACAGTCAACTCCATCAACAGATGGATGGCTGGATGGATGGCATTCCTGAGTTATCAAGCAAGGTCCTCTCAGAGATCAGCTAATGTGATAAAAAGAATCTGCTGTCAAGGGCCATCTTGATGAATCACTGGTAGGGATGAATTTCAAGCAGTTACTACCAGGATGAATGGTCCCAGAAGAATGCATAAAAAAGACCTCCTAAAGCCAGGTCCTGGGGAATTGTTTTGCTATATGAACCCTGACTGTCTAAACTACACTCAAAATAATAACATTTGGTGAAGGTACAGATGTCTACAGTGTAGATATTCCTAAATGAGACATTGAAGGCAGCTGTTCCCTTAGTGAAGTGGGATTTAACCAAAGCATTAACAGCAAATGATAAGGCAATTGTCAGTCCACTAGGAATATATCTGATTGGCATGTAACAGCCCTGCTATACCTGGACAGAAGGAGATGAACAGATATCTGGGCCATCATTCTAAATGTGTGCATTTGTTTCAGGTAACATTTTTACCTAGTGACACATACTGCATACTCAGGATATTAATGCTCCTGCCTTCCCTGGTTTTTGCCTTGATGAAGGAAATAGGGACATGAATAGGACTAGTATGTGCCCAGCCTAAAGGTTACCTGATCCTTGGTAATGGGGCATCTAGAGTTCCCCAGATATGAGGAATTGAAGCTCCAAGATCCAGCCAAAAAAGTCATAGCTATTAGAGTGTTTCATTTTTAAACATATTTATTACATCTTCACATTTTAAATGATGACATCTGTATCCATATATTAATAGAAGAGAAAGCAAACCATAATAACCTTTTTCATTATTTTCATACATTATACATGCAGTTATCATTCACTCCATTACATACATTTCTCAATTCCCATTTTCCCTTAAATCTCACTCCTCCTCTTCCTGAACATTATTTTGCATGTATTGTTCCCACAGTTTCCATTTATTTCTATGCAATTTGCTCCTTCCCTTTTCTAAAGATCCCTCTTCCAGTTTTTTTTATCTATTTTACAATATTTAGTACTTCAATTACACTTGATTTAGATTTTGATTTCCATTTTCTAATATTTTTTTTTTTTGACAGCTGATAGCATTAACCTTACTAAGGCCTTACTATGTCTGGCCATTTCAGATCTTGTATTCCATATCAAACTGATCATTTCCTCAGTTACAAACATTTGTTTGCTCGATATTTCTGATGAAGTACTCCATAGGGAGCTTACAAAATCTGCTAACTCATTATATTCCCCCAAAAATGTTCTCAATTGCCTTCTTCTTTCCAATTACAAATCCAGCATTTGCTGTCTACTTGAGGATAAATTCTCTGAAGTCTGTTTGGGGTATAAATATACCTATGCAAACACTTCCAAGTCAAAATCCCAAATCTTATGGACTTTGTTGCACACTTGGGAGTCATACAGATGCCCTCCCATTGTTCTTTTATAAATTGCCTTTTCAGTCTCTCTTCCCAATTTTTTTAACCTCCCTGACTGATTCATATAGTTATCATGGAAGCTTTTTCATGCCCTACTAATTATCCTTTTTTAACAGCAACTTCTGTTCTAGATTTAACTGAAAACTTTAACAGAGCTAGTCTTTCACTTAGAATACCCTGTCCATTTCTCTTTGCCTATAGTTTGGTATCAGTCCTTAGAAGGGAAGGCAGTCTTAGCCTGCAGTACAAATGTCTTATTGGCCTCATCCCATTCTATTACCTTTCCCTGGTCTATCCCTTAGCACTCCCCTATCCCTTTCTTTTTGCCTACACTCAGGTCATTAGAACGAATGTTTTCCAAGAGAGAAATTTCAGTGCCACTTATATTACCAGTCATCCAGAACCGTCAGCCATGAAGCAGCCATGAAGCTCAAATCCAATGAAGTTAAGAAATTATTCAAAGGAGGACAGCTGCAGCATTTGTTAAAGGAACTGTTTGACCAACATGTGGTGTGCCACAAATCTGCTAGTACAAGGCTCTACTATTCAGAAATAGCTGATAAGTATGCACTGACTATCGAACTGCTGAAACCCAAACTATACAGGTGCACACATAAGTCAAGATCACCTGCAAGATGACTGATCAGGATGACACCATGTATTGCTCTATCTTGATTGGGAAATGCTTTATTTGAAGCCATACACTTGCTGAATGAAAGTTTTTTTAGCCTCCTCATAACCACTGAGATGGCAGCTGGTACAATCAATGGGATCAGTGTGTCTACATCAACAGGCAGGCTGTAAAGTGGAGTCAGGGAGGTAAAGATGGTTGTCTCATTGACAATGGGGATATCCTCAACTACAAATGGGACAGTTTCCCTTATCACCAAGGATATGAGTGCCTAAAACCAGTCTTTTTTTTCAGACAGTAAGGAGAATGAGAGATGTTCTTTTGTTCCAGAAATTTGATGTGGAATATGGAATCTGCAGAATGCAGGAATTCATAAATAAATTTTCCATGCCGCAGGTTGAAGAATATCTCCAGTACCCCCTCTTCCTTGTTTTGCTTCTTTGAGCATTAGAGGATAAGAACTGTATTATCACAAACATAAAATAGCTTAATCTTTGCAATTCCCCACTCCAGGAAAACCTTGATGATACAACACCTGTGAATCTGCAGCTCCACAGAGGACTGCTGGAGCGTACCATAGAGAATATGCTCAGTTATTCAGTTCCCGAAGGACATGAACTGCAGACATGGGTGGTGGAACCATAGAACGAGGGCCCCCCCACTATTGCATCCAACTGAATTTACATTCCTGGCAAGTTTTTACTTAAAAGCTTTCCGGCATAGGCGCCGGAACCATAGAACGAGGCACACCCCCCCCCCCACCGGAACCATAGAATGAGGCCCCCCCCCCACACACACACACTCTCACACTTTTACAGCTGCAAGACTTGTAAGGACTCATGCATGCATCGCATGCTATTTAAATACAAAAGTGCGCGGGGAAAAAATAACTGATCGAATCAAGCCTGCCATGGTAGATGGTCTGCTCCATTTTATTTCTGCAGTAGTCGTAGATGATGTGTAAGTTTTATTTCTGCAGTAGTAGTAGCTGGTGTGCTCCGTTTTATTGGTTCTTCTTGAATCTGTTCTCCAGTGCCATAGGGGCTGGGTGGTGGAAAGAATAGTGTAGGAAAGCTGGAGTTGTTATATTACAAGTATAGCACATTGTGAAGGCCTTCATCTGCCTCTGGAGAGGGATGGTGGATAGATTACAGTACAGAGTAATCAGAAAGTTGTGCATTAATAGGTTCCGTAAATGTTCCTCTGTGTAGAGCGGATGATGTAAAGATTTGTTTGGGGTGACTGTGTGGACTGCGTGATTGACACATAAATGCTTATTTTCATGTTCGCATTACAGGATTTCTGAGTCTGAGAAGTAGTTTTATTAACTTTTTGTTAGCATGGAAATTCTTTTATTAAAAAAAAAAAGGTATGATTTTTTTTTTTAAGGGTGCAAGAATATCTAATGTTCTTAGCATATTTTTGGTGTGGGGGGCATGCATGGGTAAAAAAATCGGCTGGATTAAACTCTTTGGGATGTTGCTGGTGATAAGTGGTTTGCTGTGACTGGAGGCATTTTGGTGTAGCGTTTATTCGCTTTTATTTGGAAGGAGAATATAAACAGCTACTGGATTTGTGTGCAGTAGTATGCTAATTTGAAAATGCTGATTAGCGCTAGAAGGTATTGTGATCTTGACTTTGAAAGCTAAACAAAGCTAGCAACGATGAAACTTCAGCTGGGTTAAATAAATCAGTTGCTGGAGAGTAGTTTATTTTGGGGGGAGTGAGTAAAATGACAAGGTAGTAGGAACGTGCGTATGAATGCTTGCTTAGGAAAAAGTTTTAGCTTAGTAGATGTACAATTTACTTATTTTCAACACATGGTGATGTTTGCCATTGCCAAGAGGGTTTCCTGTTAATCAAGACACAATCTGGGAAAGGGAATTGGGAAGAAAGGTTGCTTACCTGGGGTTACCCCATCCTGATGTTGCTGTTCTTCAGAGACATTCTAATGTAATTGTTTGTGTCTTAATGGGTGCATTGTTGTTCTGTCCTACAATGCAACCATGCCTCTCAACTGTCCAGATTTTTACCTCATGTTGTTGATCTGTTCCTCATAAAATTTGTGCTTTTCTGGCAAAGCAGGCAGATTAAATTCAGTTTGAGTTTTCAAACATTATATTATCCAGAAAATGCATGGTGACACAATCTTTTATTCTAGCAACTTTTTGTGTTTATGAGTAATAGTTAAAAACTGTCCGTATCTTGGGACATTGACTCCATTATTTTTGGTTTTGTCAAGATTTCTTGTGCTAAGAGGTTGAGAGTTATGCATGCAGATATTGGAGTAGCCACTCTGATTGAGCCGATTGGTTCTTAAATAGTCATATATTCAGAACAGTTCATCTAAGTGTATATTTTCTTCTTTATCAATGTGTGTGTACTTTTTTGGTGGGGTGTTGCTTTATTTAATATGTCATGTTGCTGTTTTTATTTTTATGAAAGGAAGAGTCTTCATTTGATTTGCTCTTAAAGTATGTGGAGCATAGTTTTGGAGGGGCATCTATGCAAAGTTGGTCAAACACAGACTAAATCTGACTACAGGCAAAGTGATTAGCATGAAACTGTAGCTTCTCGGGTGATTGCATGTTTGTGGGAGAATCTTTGAAAGTTCCTGTAGCGTTTACGTAAAAAGCAAAATGAGAAGAGCAATACTGATTTATTCAGAGGTGTGCTTTTGATGAAATCACAGACAGAATAATAGTATGTTACTTAGTAATAAACTCATTTTATCAAGAAAAGCATCTTGCTTGCATTCATTTCCCTTGGAATACTACATCAAGTAGGTAAACACTGCAAGCTTAAAGCGAGAGTTTGAGAGAACATTGTGTGTTTTCAAATAAAAGTAAGATGTAAGCTTGGCTAAACTAATAGTGCGCTTATTTGATATTATATATGTAAATGAGTTAAAATAATTTTGTCTACTACTGGACATTGAAACTGGGCATTAAAAAAATCTCTTAATGCTGAACCCTCATCACTTTGGCTTTGTCGAAGGAAGATCCTGTCTCTCTCTAAACCAATTCATTCTTTTGAAAATGTAAGAAAGTAATTGGTAGATTGGGATCTATGGCTAGGTTTAAAATGGCCCTTGTGGTCATTAGACTAGTAAACGCCTATGAACCCTAAGTAGTAGTAGCTGGTGTGCTCCATTTTATTTCTGCGGTAGTAGCAGTTTGTGTGTGTTTTATTTCTGCACTAGTAGTAGCTGGTGTGCTCTGTTTTATTTCTGCAGTAGTAGTAGTAGCATGTGTAAAATGCCCCAGTTATGTTTAACTGGTGGTTAGATTTTCTGAGGCTCAAACCATGTACCTTAAGTACAGGAGCCTGCATTCATTACTCACACCACCACTTGTGATTCAAGGAGTTTAGTCCATAGGTCTCAACTGTCTAGATTTTCACAAAATATTTGGCTCCTACTTTTGTTTATGTGTCTCTTAAAATATGTGGTTTTCTGGCAAATCAGTGAGAATGGAATTCATTAAATAATAATAGCCCTTTAAGTTTCAGTCTTCTTATCTTTTTTGGAAACACACGGTAACATAAAACACTATTGTAGTAACTTTCTGAGATTATACAAGCACTATTTAAAATGTGTCCATGGTTTTGGGCCTCCCCCCCCAAATAAATTTTGGCATTTTCCAGATTTCTTCTGCTGTGAAATTGAGAGATTTTGTTGTGTCAAGTAGATGGTGCAGTGGTAGTGTTGTCGCCTCACAGCAAGAGGTTCTCTGGTTTGAACATTGGCTGGTGTGCCTTCTATGTGGAGTCTGTATGCCCTTCCTGTGTTTGTGTGGGTTCCTTCTGGGTGCTCCAGTTTCCTCCCATGTTATAAAGATATGCATCTGGAATATTTCTCTCTGCTAAAAATTGTCTTTGTTCCAAGTTGGACTTTCCTGTTAAATAAAAAAATTACAAGGAGCTGAGAGCTTCAGGGGAAGAGAAGTTTAGTGCTGCTTATTCCAAGTATGTTTGCATTGTTAGTAGCACAACAGGTAGTAGCCTTACTGTTGAGGCAAAAAGCTGTGGGTTCTACTCCCACAGTATGCAAATGGATTGCTGATACTGTACTGTGTTGTAGCTTAAAGAGAGTGGATGCTGCAGTCCTGTGAATGTCCCCCTTTGGAGGAATTACCTAGTAACTATGAACTTGTTATCAGTTTGCCATCCATTCTCTATTGCAATATTACTAGCTTATCATTTTTTAATGTAACATAGGCAAATTATTTTTCAAGGGCAATAGCCACTTTATTTTAGATGAAAGAATGAAATATAAAGTTGTTTCCTAGCAGCAACCTCTTCATTAGTTATAGATTCCTTTAATATGGAATTATTTAGATGACTTACTACTGCAGAGATTTTGCATATTTACTGATTTTGGTGGATTACCTGTGGTGGTGGTGCTGCGGTAGCATTGTCGCCTCACAGTAAGACGCTGTCCAGTTTGATTCTCAGTTAGAGCATCTTCTGAGTGGAGACATGCGTGAATGGGCGTACCTTCGTTGAAGGTTGTGCATCAGGGCTGGTAACTCGGCACATAAAAATCAACTACCAATCATTAGCGGACCGGAGTTCCGCTGTGGTGACCCCTAACCGGGAAAAGCCGAAAGACACAACTGATTTTGGTGGATTGTAATGACAGAAGTTTGAATGGTCTTTTATGGTTGTAATTTTCTGAAATGGGTAGTTTTGTCATTATTGGTTCATACATTTTGTTTCATTGCTTACTAGAAGACTGTTCAAAACTACAAATTTAAAACACATTCTAACAACTGGTGCTGCATTATACAAGGAATATAATTTAATACAATTGGGAAGGTGAATCAAAGAATGCATGCATGTATGCATGGCCCCTAAAAATGTGTTTGAAAACAGCCCAGAGGAAAGTGCAAAAGGGTCAAAATCATGGGCAAAGTTTAAGCTTTACTCTTGTTACCAAAGCAATGGATAAAGGTAAAACAGTTCCCACCACATTACCTTAACCTGGCCAAGCCTTTTGACACAATCCCCTACTCAGTTGTAGTACAAAAGATGAATAATGTAGGAGCAAACACTTACATCACCAGCTGCATTGCCAACTTGCTCACAGGATGCAGGAGATCAAAACAGGGGAAGAGACCAGTCACCAATGGAGTCCCCCAGGGTTCGGTGCTGAGACGTTTTCTGTTTGGCATATACATCTCAAAAGTAAAAGGAAATACCAAAGGCCTTTGGCCAGCTAAGTTTGAGATGACTGCAAGCTAGGAGCAGTTACTGAATCCTCAAATGACTTAACCATCATGTGGAAAGTTTTGTCTCAAATAGTAACTTGTGTCAAAATCATGACAATGCATTCTGAGAAATGACCCAGTTGTGTGGCATTTGGGAACCTGTGTATACAGTGACCTAACTTTTGACCAGTATGTGCCCAGAGTTAAAGCCTTTCTATATTGCATAGCTTATAAACAAATTGTGACTAGATCTAGAGATGTTGTTGTCCCTCTTTACAAAGCACACATTAGGTCAATCATTTTGTATAATGCCCACTTTGGCATGTATCTGTCCAGCCTCATGCAACAACTGGAATGCCTTCAGAGATACCTTACTAAAAGGATACAATTCCTAAACAATAGGTCTTTCATAGACCACCTCAAAGATTTATTACTATACTCAGTATCCTACCGAGTGCTTAGAGGTGACATATCTGGCATACAAGGCATCCTCCGACCTAATACAGATGGACCTACTGAACATCAGCAAGTCAAATGGCATCAGAAATACTCATTCCAGGTATCTAAACTGAATGTTATAGTGAGGTAGATATATATCACAAAGGCTACCACTGTTCCAGAACAGACTATCCATAAAAATAAAACAAAGCTCATGCGTCCATATTCAAATGCAACTTGGATCTAAGGATGGGTACTAGAAAATGTACTCCAGGAATGCCCCTCATGCCACTAATGGAGAGAGGCAGTTCCTAAATGCTGTATCCCTTACAGGGGTCCCCTCAAATTATCTATAGTATGATCACATTTATTCTCACTAGGGCTAATATACAATTATCAGCCAGGGGATAGGTAAGACCAATCAGAAAATGTTAATTCAAGCCTCAAAAGGGAATTGGCTAAACTTAAAATGTCCTCCAAGTGAACCTATGTTGTGGTAGTAAAGAGTTATAAAATAATTGCCCAATTTTAGATCACTAAGTGCCCCCTCACCCTCCGCCCCCCCCCCCAGTCTTCAACAGCTACCGGCGCCTATGACTGCTGAGACAGTGATTCAACTGTCTGAGACCCACTGCTAGACAAATCTCACTTCCTTACATTGAGGGAATACCTCTGAGCCCCTTTAATTGTTCACAGGTTCATAGAAGGTTCCTAGGCTAGCAGCCCTAGAGCCCTTACAAGCCTAGGCATATTTATCCCAAGTTGCTCCAGTTGGTGATTATGTGAGTGAAGTTTGCAGAGGTAAGGGTCTATGGTAGTTAACACCGACTTCCTCTGTCCAGGAGGGACACAGGTGCCACCTCAGAAGTGAATTTGATGTCACCCATCCATTGATCTAGGTTGTGTTTGAAGAGGGTCAGGGAAGTGCTCTGTTTCACATGAATTAGAAGCCTGTTCCAGAGAAATGGCAGTCTCTGGGAGATGTATATATCTCTCCAATGTAACTTGTTCATGTCAGAGTCTAGGTTAGGATCCCTGGAGTGACCCTTGTGCAGTTTGATTTGCAAATATGTAGCATTTCCATCAGGACCGAGTCAGAAACTTCCCTGTAAGCAAGGCACAGGTCACTCCATAGCAACCTGTAGGAGACAGAATACAGTGAAAGGGCTTTCAGTCTTTCAGCATAAGACTTGTTTTGTGTCCCCAGTATTTTCTTGGTGAGAACTCTCTGTGGTCTCTCCAATTGTTGTAGGTATCTAATGAAGTCCACGCAAAGGGGAGCATTGTACTCAATTATTGGTCTAATGAGGGCTGTGTATAATGAATTATAACATCCTTAGATCTAGATGTGATGCTTTTACTTGTAGGATGTGCCACATCGAAGGATTTCCTTACTACTCTGGATACATGGTGGTCAAAGTTCAGGTTGCCCTCAATCTGAGTACCTGGAACATAATACCACTGGGTCTACACTTGGGAGGAGTGGGTTGCTGTCTATAATGTAATTAGCAGGGATGTCAGATTTCCCAAAGGGATAAATAATGCTTTTTTTTTTTTGCATTTAGCTTTAATCCATGTTTTTGGCACCAATCATTTGTCTGCATTAACCTGGTTTGAAGTATATTAACATCATTGGGGGTCCTCAGTGATTACTCCCAATTTGTAATTGTCAGCGAACTTCATCAGCCATAGGCAATTCAGGTCTGGCTGGACTTCGGAGAAATAAATTCTGAACAGTAAAGAGCCCAGCACAGAACCCTGCAGTAGGCCACTAGTGACTGGTCTTTAGCTAGAGCTGAAGTCACCAACTTTGACAGTATACTACCCATCTGATAATGTAGAGGTTAACTCCCATTTGGGAGAGTTTCTGTATAATACCTGAGTGGGGGATTGTATCAAATGCCTTGGCTAGGTCAACATAGGCAGTATGCATGCACCATCTTTCCCACATCCAGGGCCTTGGTGAGTTTCTCAAAGAAGTTAACCATGTTTAACAGGCATGATCTACCTTTAATGAATCCAAACTGGGTTGGGTCCAGAGTTTGGAAATTACCTATGTCCTTGTTAAAAAGGTACATAATGATTCTTTCCATGGCCTTGCAGCTGAGACTAGTCACGCTTATGGATCTATAATTCCCAGGGATGGTTGATGATCCCCCTTTGTGCAGAGGGATTGCTGTTGCTGTCCTCCATTCCACAGAACATAGTCCACAGACTGTGGTTAAATAGGGATCCAACTGGGTCTGCTAAGTCATGTTTTAAGCTGTTTAAAAGGTAACCTGAGATGTTGTCTGGTCCCATTGATGCCGTGTTTTTGTCCTTGGAAAGTGACCTGACAAGCTCTCGAATTTGTTTGTTTAAACTAGAGATGGATTACTTCCTCTGCTGAGTCAGCTCCCTCTTGTTCTTGGACATTAGTTTCAGAAGTTTGTGTTAGTAATAGTAGATGCATTTACTAAGTGGGTTGAGGCTTTTCCGGTGACACATCCGGATGCTCAATCAGTGGCTAAAATTTTGGTCAATCACATCACTTTGGACTTCCTACACGCATCTACTCTGACAACGGCACGCATTTTGTCAATCAGATCATACAGAAACTGTCTACAGTTTTCCAAATTGAATTGAAACACCATTGTGCCTACCACCCACAGTCAGCAGGGTTGGTGGAAAAGGCAAGTTGAACATCAGTCTTGGATTACCTGTCTCTCCTTTGACAACTCCCAACTCAAAAGGAGTCACCCCATTTGAGTTGTTGTACTGAGTACATGAGGAAAATGCTGACCAATTCTAACAGCTGTTTTTTTCAGGTTCAAGAATGAGAATAAGAAAAATGGTTCTATTGCAATGTTTTATTGTTTATAACTATTGTGATTGTAATATTTCTGTTTTGCCATTCAAGAGACAAACACACCAGCTGGCATCCAAACTTTAATACATATCTTAAATATGCATATGCATCCTCAATGAATGTCTCAAATTGTTGGGTATACCTACTGTACACAGTGGCTTAATGTTAGGGACAGCCCTCTGGGAATAAATGATACTTGGAATAGTTTGTTGTACCACAAATGGAACAGTGTGTTTTCAAAAGATTGGGAAAGTTAAGGTGGTATGGCTGTTCAGGAAGTTGTTTTTGGGATATCTGATACCAGCTATCAGACACGCAATAAATGCACGTTCTCTTAATAAACCTATTAATCCCGTAGAGTAACATTGATGCGTCATGGATTTATCACCATGACTTGGCACACGCAGCAGCAAAGGACTCTCACATATGGACCTAAGCGATGATGTAATTGTTTGGCTGGTATTTTGCAGCGGCGATGATGTAATTGTTGGGCTGGTATTTTTGCCAGCGTATGGGACAGCAAAATCCATCTGAGAACTGAGAAAACTGTCAAAACTGTTAGAGACTCTGAGTAATGTGACATTTTTTCAGTAGAATTATTGGGGGCTGGCGAATTAAGATGGCGATGAGAACCGTTGCAGAACAGAGAACCGCTCGATCCGGTTTCACCTAAGCCGAAGGAAAAAAATAATTCAACAAGTTTTTTGACTGAACTGAACCTGGTCCAAACCTGACTGACTTTTTTTTTCTGTTTGGAAACTGGGGTTCTGTGTTGATGAACATTTTAATTGTATGTGTTGGTGCAATCATATTTTTGCTGCTTGGCTGCTGTTGCATACCATGTATCAAAATGATAATATCGAAGGTTATCTCTGCCAATGCTACAAAAGCATATTTCTCTGATTATGAGAAGGTATATAACGATTCGGGGATTATGTGTAAAAAATACACAAAATGTTGTAAGGGGAAATGTGGAAAATACTGAAGTCAACATGTTTTGTATTCTGTATTTAAAGGGTTAAGCAGAAAAATGTTCACTGCGCAAACTGAAATGTTCTGGAAAAATGTTGATCACTGGAGAAAGGAGGAGTAATCTTAAACCACTGATAGATAGTTAATGGTGCAAGAATAACTGTGGTACTGGCTGGTAAAACAAGCAATCAAACTATCAATTTTTATGAATGTTCTGTGTGTGCTGTATGTACGTGCAGGAGGGTCTATATAAGGAGAACTCAAAGTACAAGTAGCCAGACTGCTGACATATTACTATCATGTAGCAGATCTCCATGCATGTAAAATTAAAGCTGTTTTACTTGCTTACAAGAACTTGGTGTGATTCTTCCAGAATATGTTAGAAGAGTAAAATCTTTCGACATGTAGTTTGTTTATACTAGGAGTCCACAAAGGTGACTTGTTTTTTTGGTAAGACCTGGTTTTAATCCGGTCAGGTACAGCTGATTCTATACTATTGCTTAAATGGTTATACAGGGCATTGGTGTACACCTCTGCATAGGAGTTCATGTTATATGTGTTTGAGGGGGCTTTGAAACTTCTTATATTTTCACTTAGTTGGAATTATTAAGTGTTTTTGAGCTTGATGGGGGTATTGAACGAGACTGATTTCTAGTCCAATCTTACTAGGGAGGACATCACATAGGGAGGTTAAAATGCTTTCCCATGTTAGTGAGTACTATATCCAGGATATTTGCACTTCTTGTGCTGACTAGCTGTTCCAAAGCATTTGCATTGACAAAGTCCAAGAACCTCTGAGCCAGCATGCTTGTGGTCATGCATGTTTTCCAGTCGATGGTAGAATAATTAAAATCACCCATGACTAAGGTGTTGGGCTGAATGGGAAGTGACTCCAGCAAGTCCAGGTATGCAGTATGCTTTTCTGGTTTCGTGGTGGGGGACCTATAGTTAGCTATGATGTGGTAGGGGGCTTTGCCTATAGTTAATTGGACATGGAGTAGCTCAAGAGAGTCACACTATTTGACCAGTCTCAAGTAGTACTTATCCTTAATGAAGATGGATACACCTTCTCCTTTGGTTCTTTCATGCTCAGTTTTTGGTCTGAATGTATGGAAAGCATTGTAGCCCTGTATGGCTGGGGTACTTTCCACACCTTTGAATCATGTCTCACTGACTGCACAGATGTCCGCTTCTTCAAAAGTGAGGAGTGCTTCTAGTGAGTATAGTTTTTTTGTTTAGACTCCTAGCATTAAGCAGCAGCAGCTTGAATTTATCTAGAGAGGATTTTGTTATGTTGGGAGGTTGGTTATTTTGACACTGCCTAAAAAGGCACAACTGGGGTGGCTAATACCTTTGGAAGTATCCAAATGCCTAGAGGAGACAGGTGCAGACCATTTCTGGCAAACCAGTGTGGTCTGTCGACCATGTCTTCCAAGGCTGACAGATATTGGATCCTCTTAGACTAACACGAGAAGCTAAGCCAATAAAGTCAGTATTTCATTTCTATATTGTGGCATCATCCTTGGAAAAAGTAGAATGCTGCTTAAGGCTAGGCTTATACCTGTCTGACACATAATCTGAAAGCTCAGTCATGTATCTCTTCATATAGTCCAGTAAGGTACGTCTCAAGTAATGTGCCCCCACATGGACTATGGCCATGTCATACTGGTACTTTCAGTTGAGTGACTTAAGTACTTGAGTGACTTGGTGGATCCTGGGACCTGACAAGCAGCTAACAGTAACCTTCTCCTTATCCAGCCTGGTGAGGGAAACATCTGTGTAGCTCACAATGGAGTCATCTATGACCAATACATTAGGTTTTGTGGTGTTACACATTATGGGATTATTTGTTGAGACACTGTGTTGTTATGTGTTGTGGTTGTTTTTTTCATTGTTATGTGTGTAAGTGGTTTACGTTTGGGAGGCCTCTGATCTTTTGGTATGTTACTAGTGAGTACCTCCATATACGTGGGTTTATGTATCATGTCCTTATTTAGTGTGGGAAGTGCGTGTATGCTGACGACCTGTTTGGCATTTGATTTTTCCTTATGTGAGAGTCTTTCCTACAGTTACTTAGTAAAACTACATCTCTCACATAAAGTATTTGTTTGTTCAAGAAGTAGGTGGTTGCCAGTATACATGAGACAATTGTTAGATTGCCTTAGTATGCCCATGTCTATCAGGCTGGCCAGAGAGATGATGGGAAAATGCCTATCCATGATAGCAAGCTCTTACTCTATGTTTAATTAGTGAAGTGAATGGATTAATTTGACAGCACTGTGCTGGTACAGCAGAGACTACAAAAGGGACATATACTTTGTGAAGGCTAAAGTTGATCAATAAGGCAATGCTGCTCAGTGCACAACTGAGTTGCTCCTAGGGCAGCAGAAAATCTTGGAAAGGCTTCACTGATAGCTGTTTGGGGAAAAACTGAGCTTCTAGGCTTTTGTGTCTATACAGGGCACTCCTAACCACTGCTTAGTGTACAGCAGCACTGCACAAATGAGAGGCTTAAATACAAGCAAAGGGAAACAAATTTTAAGCTAACTACCAATCAGGAAATTACAAAATAAGCCTTCCATCAGCAATCACCAACTCAGACAAGTTAGATCAGCACACTACTGCTGGTACAAGAGTGCAGAAAAACACCTTCTTAATGTAGAATAACTGGTGTGGAGCCTAAGTGTAACAAGACCACAAAAAACTTCCACCAACAGCCCTACAACTAACCGATACAATGTAATATAGTGCAATTAACTACTTAAAGCTGCAGCAGACATTACATTTTTTTTAGTAACTGCTGAAGTACATTTGCAGTATATAAGAGAAGTGTAAAAAATAGAGTCCTTTTGTGTGTTTCACGGCTCAGATAAACCAGGTAGACACCTACTGCCACTAGATGAATAATCCCAGTCCTCCTAATGTAAAAGCATAGTAAAGGAGTGTCTGGAGTGAAATACTACCACAAACAAACTTAAAAGATATGAAATGCTACCACAAACAGACATAAAGATATGGATACATCAGTGTACTTTAAACAGCTTATAAAAGTGTGTTTATTCAATAAAAGTACTTTGTTTTATATAAATGAGCCAAGAGTCATTCAATTGTACAGAATTTATAAAGGCACTAAAAACAAGATAAGCTTATTAATGAGCTCTTCAGCCAATAAAACAACATGCATACATCTCAAGTGTTTCCTCAACCTAAACTGACCAGGCTGCCTCCCAGTGCACTAGATGGAAAATCCACTGACCTCTTGACATAAAAACACGTGCTTGCTAGAGTGTAAAAATACACTACTTTATCCAACAGCTAGCTAGATAATGAATTTTGATCAAGTAAATCAGTAGAACAGACAATGAGAGGCAAAATTCACTTTTCTTATTACAAGCAAAAGAAAATGGAAATAAATAGTTTAATATATCAACAGCAGTGTAAAAAGGGAGTAGCTTATTAAGCTGAATTTACAGTACGGGTAGGCAGCTTAAAATCACCAGGTTTAAAAAGCAGATCAAGAAGAGCAAGGGTGGGTGGGAAACGCAACCAGGGAATCACCAGCAATGCCTTAATTTATGCAAGATTGTAAGCTTTTCAGCAAAAGACAAAGGGCCAGAAATTCACTATGTATTTAAGTATCACTCAAGTGACAATTAACCAATGAAAAAACAAGTGAAATATGCAGCCTAGATAATTTAAATGTCTATCTCCCACATGGAACAAAAAACACCAGGCCAAGCAGATTTCTTAAAACAGAAAGCAAAATGGAGCAGGTAAAAAAGAAAGCAGCTCTATGATAGATAAAAAATATAGGTTTACTTTCCACACCCAATAGTGAATCACCAGCAGTGCTTTAGTTTACGCAAGTTTGAAATCTTTTCTGCAAAAGAGATTGAGATATCACATAACAGAGTGACTGTCTGATCCAAAGGAGATGAAAGGAAGACTGCACAGCTCTAAATGGTTGATGTGTATCCTTATCTCCAAGGGAAACTATGCACATTGTACAATGTGGAAGTATTCTCCCCACCTGTATGTGATGCATCAGACAATGCAAAAAGATTACTTACACAAAAAGAGAATATCCCATGAAGATTGATGGGAACAGACTCCTATTCCGGGGCCCAACATCAAGGGTCTTACAACAGAAGGATGTCTGTGAACATTTGGTGTCTCTGAAGGCACTGAGTCCTCAGTCCAGTACAATGTTCATATCCTCATAATCCTGAGAAAGTTTGGCAGAAAGCTGATGTAGCTACTATACTGCATAAAAAGGATTTTAGAAAGATAAATGGAATTGTAATGTAAAATGAGATTATTATATGATATGCATACTAACTTCTACAGGTTATAGAATGAAATAATGTTATTTTCTTCTTCCTTGTACATACCAGGAACCAGTGTATTTTATGTATTATGGGATAATGAATGCCTCTTTATTAAGTACACCCCCTGCTATAATGCATTTTGTAAAACTGCAAGCTTAATAGTATATTATGTATGAATTGTTTGTCAGCTATCTCTTCTTTACAACTAACAAATGAATTGGTAGAATAAATAGCTATTTAATCTGTAGAAAGTAACTCTTCATCATCATCCTGTATAAAATGTAAGAATACAAGTCTAATGCAGTTCTGTTTGCACAATGTACACAATAATCTCAGTATGTTTTATCTGTACAGTCTCTACAAAAATGCCACCAGTCTCTTTACCTTGTTTTACCTCTGGCCTGGGTCATGGCTAATAAGGTTCTTCAGACCATATTACCTAGCCATTTAACAAAATAAATAAGACATTTTACTCCTCCCACAGCCATGTGTTTAATCAATGCTTTTTGAATACAATTTGCTGTAAAAAATATTCAGATTGACTAACTTGAGCAGCAGCATTAGGGATTCTACAATTCTACAGTTGTACTCCCCCACACAATTTGTTTTATTTGTGCTGCAGTACAGCTATATATATATACACACACACACACACACACACACACACACACACACACACACACACACACACACACACACACACACACACCACCCACGGTACCAAACCCCATTTTTCCAACTGCAGTAATTTTAAATGACTTGGCTGTTGAACTGCCAACTCTGCTGTGATGATGCATGATTGCTTCTGAACTGCTGACTTCGTAAGTTAATATGTCTGAGGCAGACTTTGACAGCTCACTGCTGTGTGTGGTAATACTACTGTTATCATGTTATGACTTCTGTCAAAAATTAACAAAGATCCTTGAAATCCCTAGAAATGTAGGTCAATGTAAGGACACATGACATCTTATAACACGCACAAGGTACAATGCATGTCAGTGAGTTATTGTGATTTCAGTCAAAGTGAAAGTTGTTTCAAGCTGTAGTGATATTTTATTTTTAATTTATTTATTTAACTATGTTTTCATGGGTAGTAGATTATCACATCATCAAATATGTACATCACAGAGGAGAATACAGCTTATACAGTTTTAACAAACTATATGTCAAGTCAAAGCATAGTTAATATGCATTAATCTGCACTGTGTCTGGTAAATTAGATGTTAGTACATTAATGCCTAACGACTAGATGCAGTCTTATCCAAAGATGACAATGTTTTACAAATAGTATGAAGAGTTTATGACTGAGTAATTAAATATACTGATTAGTTATTGTATAACTGGATTAATTTGGAATATATAAGTACAGGGCATAAAAGGCAATAAAAACAGAATGGCATTCTGACTAACAGCAGTTACACAGTAATTGTAATTTTAGCACACAGGAGAAGGAATAATGACAAAAATCATAAGTGACTATTATTTTTAATTGTAAGCAGGTATATTAACATAGGAATTTAATAAGTAATTTAAAGTATGCACAATGTTTACAGTTTAATGATAGAAAGAATTTGTCAAGTCTTAGGTACTATTTCACTAGATACGTAGGGACAAAGTAGTTGTAGTAGGGTGAGTTGGTTAGTTGACAAGGGACTGCTGGTAAAATAAGCACAATACACATTTTTGGAAGTGTAACAGATTATCTCTAAAACTGAAACAGAAGGACTTGGATAAAAACCTGGTGGTAAGCTGTTCCTTAGCTAGGGATCTATAATTGAAAAAAAGCTATGAGATGTAGGCTAGGAGGCAAAAAGTAGCACTTAAAACTGATAATTTGCATCTTGGACTGGCAACCAACTTGCTTGTGAAAATGCTGGGCAATGACACCCGTAGTGGGAATACGATGGTAAATCTGCACTTTTTGTTGCAAAAGGGTTGTAAATTGGTTAGATTCTTTTGGAGGATTTTTTCACCTTCTTGAATTGGGGATAGATTATCCCTTTACAAATGTCTACACTATCTCCTGTGGTAAGAAATGTAGAAATGTGATGACATGTTTTAGTTGTTTTACGTATCTTTGTTTTTCATTATATTGGATTTTAGAAGGTTGGTATGCATGCATATGGTATTACCTCAACATTTAAATGTTGTAGTTGTCTCAAGGATAAAGATATGAAGAGGGGTGAGATTGAGGTTTGAATGAAGCTCATCATTGTTAGGGTACCAAAGAACACAAATATTGTTTTAGAACATTAAGATATAGCTGATGCTGGATATGTTTTGAAAGTTTTGAAGAAAAGTTATTTATGAAAAAATTAAACAGGAGGAGTCTGAGAATGGAGCATTATGGGATGTCAAAGAATACGGGAAGGGTGACAAGTGTCTTTTATCAAGTCTAATTGGGAAGGCAGTGTTTGAAAGAGAGCTTCTAAACCATGAGATGGTGGCTGGGTCAGAAGAGGAGTGGATGACTTAGTCAAGGGCTTTTGACAAAGTAAATGAATAGCACACTGGTGAGGTCTCCTTGGTCAGTTTTAGTTAAAATAGTGTTGGTGAGGGAAAAGTAGGACAGTAGGTATGTTTTTTCCCTTTGGGAATCCATACTGATGGGAGGATTGGAAATTACATGTATATAGATACTCAGTTGATTTGTGATGAAAAGCTTTTCCAGGAGTCTGTTCAGTTGATGAGTAAGAGGTCAGAAGTCAAAGGAACCTGCTGTGGAATTACATTTAGAGAAGGAAATAGCGGTAATTTTTCCATACTGATAGCAACGTATGGTGGTTTAGGGTTAGATTAACATGGAGAAAGCTCTAGCGATGTATAACATATTTACAGGTTTTGAGGAAAAAAGAAGGCAAAAAACAAGTAATCTCTGTGGTATCCCTGAAGTCTTAAAACAACCCACTAAAGTGTAGTGGGTCCAAAAACAAAACAGTGTAAGAAACTTCTGTGTGTGGAAGATTTTCAGTCCATATATTTCTAGTTAATCACTGTATATTAATCAGATCAGACAATAGTAGTAGAAGTAGCGAACGTAAACTCTGTCAAGTCAAAAAGTAATAATAGAAAATATATAATTGTACAGCATTACTAAGTATTCAAAAGTAATCCAGGCAAGGCAGGCAGTCTGTTTCCAGTCGAATATCCTTTATTAAGTACACAGACAAGCGATCCAAGTAAAACAAAAATAGAGTAATAATTTCCTCACAAGCTTTCTAAATATATATATACTTTTTATCAGGCATGGGAGTGGTTTATTGTGCTGTAAGACAAAGTGTTGTTAGTACACATGTATTATTATGACAGCTACTAAGTAGGGCAGGACCAGCTCGAATGTCACACTGATGGGGGAAGGGATGTGAATTTAACATGTGTACCAATAACACTTTGTTTTACAGCACAATAAACCACTCCCATGTCTGATAAAAAGTATATATATATTTAGAAAGCTTTTGAGGAAATTATTACTCTATTTTTGTTTTACTTGGATCGCTTGTCTGTGTACTTAATAAAGGATTTTTGACTGGAAACAAACTGCCTGCCTTGCTTGGATTACTTTCGAATACTTAGTAATGCTGTACAATTATATATTTTCTATTATTACTTTTTGTTTTGTTTTGTTTTGACTTTAAGACGAGTTTACGTTCGCTATTTCTACTACTATTGTCTGATCTGATTAATATACAGTGATTAACTAGGAAAAAAGAAGGCTAACACATGTTCTTGGCAATACTGTAGCTGAGTCAGGAGTCTAAGTTGTAATGCAATAAACTGAGCAGATGTGTGTACTCCTTGCCGTTGAATATTTCTAGGGAAAGATTAGAATGCTAATAGTACAGTTACAGAGAAGCACAAAGTTGACCCAGCTATAAAATCAGTAAAAAGTGACCAGGATTTAAATTTCATATACAAAATCTCAAGTTCTCTTGTTCATCAATGACACATGTAAATGTAAATTGCATGCATAAAATGGATTATAAAGAAAAATATTAGATATTAGGGTCTATTCAGATGACTAATAGAGGAAGATCTTCCTGGAAGTTTCTAGAATTCTGATGGGCTAGTTCTACTATATATGCCTCCACCCCATGCTTTTAGTATGAAACTAGAAATGAGAGATAAGTACATCTAAATGACAGATCATCAATGAAGCCATTATTATACATAAATATGTCTGGGACATCTACAAAGAATATTTTATAGCAAGGATTTGTAGATAAGTAGATGAATAAAGGTCCTGTTTAGAGTACACCACTAGAGAGCCCTCCTCATGAGCTCCAGAGGTTGGTATGCAGTGTGATACTAGAAAAGAGGTGGTGAGAGCAGGGAATTCAGAGCATCAAAAGAAGACACAGTGGTCAGAGTGGAATTTCCAAAGATCAATATACTTCTTTGATAGCCTGCTGTTAAAGTAAACAACCTCGACCCTGGCAATTGTTCTCATTTCAGGCAATATTTGTAACAGGTCAAGAAGCACAGCTTTACATTACAAACAAAACTAAGACTCTTTGTACCAAAGGCAAGCGTCCAGTCTGGTGGATCCCAGCCATAAACAAGCTCTACAACAAAAGGAGGAAGCTACTACAAGATAGAGCAAAATCCTTGAAAGGTAAGACACCCTTGATCATTATAAGTAAAAAACTAAGAGCTCTCATAAAATCATCCAAGGCAAATTTTGAGAGAAAAATCGCCAAGGATTCAAAAGACAATCATAAGGCCTTCTTTAGCTATGTTAGAAACCTAGGAGGAAACTCCCAGATATGCTCAGAATTAGTTCAAAATGATGTGAAGATTACTGAACCTACACACATTGCCAACATACTGGCTGACAGGTTCAGTGCAAACTTCTCCCCCCCCTCCCCCCCAAAAGGAGAGATATCTATACCAGAGGATTGTAGCCCCCCCAAACATCTCCAACGCCCAGGTGAGAACTGCTCTCTCCAAAGCAAAAAAACACAGCATCCATGGGACCGGATGGTGTCCCCGGATGTGTGCTCCATGAACTCAATGAGGAATTAAACCCACAGTTAGGACAGCTGTTTAATCTTAGCCTCACCTCAGGATACGTACCCAAGGAGTGGCGCACGGCGACTGTGGTCCCACTTCACAAGGGCGGTGCCTCCACCGACCCTGGAAATTACCGTCCCATTAGCTTGACAAGCCTTATCTGCAAAGCCATGGAGAGGATCATAATGGAACTCATAAATAAAGACATAGGGAACTTGCAGACTTTGGATCCAATGCAGTTTGGCTTTGTCAAAGGCAGATCATGCCTTTTAAACTTGGTTGACTTTTTCGAGACAGTCACCAAGGCCATTGATGAGGGAAAGGCAGTCCATACAGCCTACCTTGACCTGGCAAAGGCCTTCGACACAATACCCCACTCAGGTATCATCAAAAAACTCATCAGCTTGAATGTAAACCCATACATCACAAGATGGGTTGCAAACTGGCTAAGTGACAGAACCCACAGGGTCAGAGTTGCTGGAGCCATGTCAGACTCAAAGCCTGTCACAAGTGGTGTCCCACAGGGCTCAGTCCTGGGTCCACTCTTGTTCGGCATCTACTTTTCTGAAGTACAAGCAAACACAGGAGGGTTATGGCTGACAAAGTTTGCAGATGACTGCAAACTGGGCCATAGTCGAAAACACATCTGACACAGATATCCTTCAGAAGGGCCTCACAGAAACGGATAACTGGTGCCAGAGCCATGGCCTAAAGTTAAATGCCAAGAAATGCATAGTCATACCCTTCGGGAAAAACAAGGTTACCCCTAGCTACCATATAGGTGGCAATCCACTGAGCACAGAAGAAGTCATCAGGGATCTGGGGACCCAGGTTGACAGTAGCCTTTCGTTTGACACTCATGTTGCTAAAGTAGTTAGGAAAACCTTCTACATTGCCCACCTGATCATGAAGGGATTCACATCTAGATCAAGGGAGGTCATTGCCCCCCTGTACTCATCACTCATTAGACCTATGATTGAGTACAATGCCCCATTCGGAATGTATCTGACCAGACACCTGCAGCAGCTGGAAAGGCCCCAAAAGTTCCTCACCAAAAGGATAAAGGGTCTCAAAAATATGTCTTATGCTGCCCGACTGAAAGAACTCCAGCTCTATTCAGTCTCATACCGCTTGCTCAGAGGTGACCTGTGCCTGACATATAAGGCCATGTCAAACCCTGATTTGATGAATATGCTTCACCTCAAAAATCTAGATCCCTCAGAACCACAAGGGCGGGAGACTTAAACCTTGACACGGTTATTAATAGAACATGCTGGAGGGACAGATTCATCACCCAGAGACTCCCTATGCTGTGGAACAAAATCCCAGTACATGTGAGGCAGAGCACCTCGCTGGCCTTGTTCAAGAGGAATCTTGACCAATGGATGGGGGATCGCAGATATACCCCAGGGATTACTTCAGTGTCACTGCTTGACAGAGGCACAGCAAAATAATAGGCATAGTTTTATTCAAACTAAAGGGGTGGCGAAAGCCAAATAACTATGGGCTAGGCTTATAAATGCCCTTGGGCAGATAGCCTAGTATGAACCTATGAACCTATGAACCTATAACTAGAAAATTAAACAGATGATTCAGCACAGTGAGGATGCCATGACATGTTAAACCAACCTAGTTCAAAACTTAAAATACAAGGCCCTCCCTCATTCTGAACATAGATAACGCTGTACATCATTTAAAATATAAAGATTTCATGTTGTTGTGTCTTTTGGCTTTTCCCGGTTAGGGGTCGCTACAGCGGAACTCCGGTCCGCTAATGATTGGCAGTAGATTTTTACGTGCTGGCTTGCCAGGCCTAATGCACAACCTTCAACGAAGGAACGCCCATTCACGCATGTCGCCACACAGAAGACGCTCTAACTGAGAATCGAACGGGCAACGTCTAACTGTGAGGCAACAATGCTACCGCAGCACCACCACCGCAGTAAGATTTCATAATAACATAAAAAATTCAATGATTAAAGGCATTTTGTTGGCAAATTTTCTGAACATATTTTTAGTGTTTGCCTCTTTTGACTCTCTGTTCTTACACTTCTGGTACTTTTGTAAGGATTGTGCTGAACTGCTTCCAAGTTTTTTATGCTGCATAATTCCTGTTTTACATTTTATTAAAACTTACTGTATAAACACTGAATCCTCCAGTGCAAGATGACTAGTAATCATCCTGCACAAAATTTCTGGAAAGTTATGGTCCAGTTTTATAGAATGCCCTGTGGTCCGATATAAGGAATTCTGCTTTGCAGTGTAATGATCTTATGACATTCTGTTCCATTTATGTTGCCTCAGAGACGTATTACATGCTTTTTCTTCAATGAACTATAACAAATAACAGCAACCTGAGTGCAGACTGTCTCCAGGCACTACAGCAAAAACAATTATAGCAATGAATGAGTATCAGGTGCCTTTCACTTGACTGCTTAATGGAGATTTTGTTTTTCACCAGCTCAAGTAAAAAATAAGTAACAACAATATTACTGCATTTTATTAATTTTAGATATCTAAGTAATATAATGACAACACATAGGTTTTATTATATTCGGAAGAGCCTAGAGCAGATACAGCTCAATGACTCTTAGTGTGACAACCAATCTATACTACCATTATCTGCTGTGGTCAACAGGTACTCTCCATCTAGAGTCCCCTAAAATGTACCAGAAGGTAGGTGTCAGACTTCTGGAAACCTGGAACTTTCAGCATGGAAAGTCCTTTGTCACATTTTGTAGAAACTTACTTTAGTTTCAGACATTAATTGTGGTAATAAGCATTTCCATCTTGTGTCTAGCTGTTGCCATTTTCTGAATCTAGGAAAAACAGTGGCATTATCTGACACATATTGTTTAAACAACTGCTAGACTACCTGCTACTTAATTATGGTTAGCTGTCAGACCACCTTTTAGTGTTTATGTGCATAAACCTGAATATCAGCTCTGCTAACTGTTATAGTTTTAACCTGTATTAGGCTACTGCAGGTAAAACCTGATTTTTGTCAGCATTATTACATTCCTGTTTGTGAATCCTTATTTCCCTGAAAAGAAGACATATTGCTGAACCTGCTACAGTCATGAAGATAAACAGCAATATATGTAAACAATGTCACAGCTGATTTGAGAGTTACAAGATTTTAAAGTCTATATATCTTAAGAGGGTTTGCCCCACATTAGGAGAGTGCAGTAATGGACTTGTTCAACTGTAAAATACTTCAGTTTTGGTTTGTTGAATGTGGTTTTCTGAACACCTATTCTTCCCTGTTTGCTGCCATACCCGATATCTGACATTGTGTTGTTTCACGTAATGATAAAACAAAGACAATTAACCTATCTAGCCTACAATTTAAGTGCACTTAATATGTCTTTTCCTGGGGTATGCCCTTCTTGTACTATACTTACAGCACTGCTTAACATAACCCATAGTGGTCAGGACCTCCAAATTTTCTGTGGTACTGTCTCTAACTTCATCATCCCCCAATATACAGTTGCCCTCTTCAAATTCTTGCTGAAGTTTCAAAAAACTCAAATTGTGATGCTTCAGATAATGAGACTGCACATGTGAACATATATACCAACTCCAAGTTCACGATACCTTGGAGAAGAAGGAATATTCTGGGAAATGGCATCTCGGACTTGGTATATGTAAATCCGTTCTTTTGACTATTCAGTCTCTCTATTTCATGACTCACTCTAGCAGGTCTTGAAATTTCAAATGGTCACCCCAGTGTAGCTTTCATTTATACAATCTCCCAATTTCCACCTATTATTTTCAGTACTGCAGGATTTTTTTATCTTTTAAAATCTGTAAGTCCATCACATAATTCTGCATACTATCCATCTGTCACCTTTCCCCTCCAGCAATCAAACTTCCCTCGCACCAAGATTCAAAAAGAACTGTACCCACACAATTACTGTTACCACTCCACAAATGCATTTTGAAACACTTTTATACATTTCCTATGCCTCTCAAAAAATGTGTGTCAAGCTTTTCATTGTTAAACTTCTCAAGCCTTCATCTTTCAAAGTAATTCACAAAACAATTTGGTGCTCAGAAGTTCCAGATGAAGTGGTATGTTTCAAACACCTTTTAAAAATAAGTTTAAATTTTTTAACCACCTAAAAGGCTCAAGTAATTCCTGAGTTGTTTGGACTTTATTATGATCAGGCATGATATGCAATCTCTTACTGCTTAAAGATTACATCTAAACTTTTCAAGCTCCATGGTGTGGGTACTACCACTCAGTCATTGTCATTTCTAAGCCTTTCCTAAAAAGGACTGCAACTCATTATGTGCTTCTGCTCCTTTTGACTAGACTTGACCCGAGTCAAAAAATAATGTTGTTCCCCTTTGGCACTAAGTAAACAGTACATCAGGTACACAGGTTATGTACCAGTCTGTTAGTTATAAGTTCTATAAGCCATTCTTTACACTTTTCACACTACAGGATAAAAATGTCAAACTACCCCATCTGCAGACATTTCAAGGGATTTAAAATTATTGCTTCCCCTTGCATTTTCTGTTGATCACCTTTTAACATACATAAATAGTTTCTTCTTTGTTTCACTCAACACACTTCAAAAATGTCCACCTGTTCTCCACCTGTAACTTATCAAATCTATTACAATTCTTCAGGGGCTTTTCTTTTTTCTAAAAATTTGCAAAACTTTGTAACACCCCTGTGCACCATCTGTCTCTTTTTCCTGCCTTCTTGATTTGTTTGGTTTCCATTTTCATCATCTCCCTATTTATTCAAACAAACTAGTATTTCCCGTTACACTGATGTGCAGCCAGTTAAAAGCACCCCCATTAATATACTTTCTTAAACTAGTTCCTTAAGTGTCCCGTTTTCCCACATACTTTATAGCAATGATTGGGCATATACAAATGGCATATTTGTATATTAGTATTCATCTTGAATCAGGAAGAGGAGCTGTTTTTCCTTATAGACACACAAGCATTATGAACTAGCAGCTATTTTAGTATTCCTATTTTGTTTCAGTGGAATTATTTTGTGCCTAGTGGATTTACTTGGTTATTAAATAAATAAAGAGAGCCTCTGGATCCTAAGTGAGAAAAGACAGTGGCATAAAACTTAATTGTGATGATTTATTTAGCTTGTGTGCATACATAACATAAGGTTCATAAATCTGAAAGAAGCAAGGTTAAAGATGAAGAAAAAAGTCATAGTGCTATGATTGAATTATAGTCATTGAGACAGGTTTGCAAGTGTATACCTAGTACTGAAACAGAAGGTAGACTGATGTAATGGTGTAAGATTCGGCTTGAGAAGATACAAAGCTATACCAAAGGGTAGAAGTCGAAATTCTGCAGCCCCTGACAGAAGGCAATATTTTCCAATGTTTCATGGAAATAAAACATATGTGTGAGCAAATGCATTTGTTTACAGGACTGTCCTGAATATTCAAGTATCACTTCTGAAAATGTCTGAATACTGTACTCCTCTTCACCCCACATACACTGAATCTCTTAATTCACATTGATGTGATAAACAAACATTGTAACATTATTTGTTTCTAGCACATAACAAAGTAAACCTGAGTCTTTGCAGAATGAACATAAATAGCAGGTTTCCTACAAAAGTATTGCAAATAAGCATTCTCTGAATGGATTTTCAGCACATTGACCATTTCAACCTTATAAAAAATTAAACTGTATCATACAAATAGTGAATGCATAAAAAATGTGTCACATCTGCTGTCCACACATCACTTTACACAGCAACAGCTGTATAAACCTTAGAAACTTGTTTTAACAATTTCTGTAATAAAAACTCTTTAGGATGTCACACATCACTGTTCAAGCCATACTAAATGAAAAGGACACTAAGAAAAAAGTATAGCAAAATAAGTAGTTGAACTAGCCAGTGAAACTGCTATGATTTAAAATGAGATTTATTTCTCTCTGTCCTTTTTAGATGTCATTTAAATTTTAATGTGTCAAGGATAAAATCTGCAGTATAACAATTGCATTAGTTTAACAATGAAGCACTTAACACTAAGCTGCCGGGGAGAAACACTGATAATGTGTTCATGTCTGGAACTCTGCTTTACAGTGCAAAGTTAAGCTGAAGCTAACATAAAAAAACGAGGAGAAAGAGTGCGAATGTGTTAATGTCAGCAACTCTGATTTAAAGGAAAACTCCACCTTCTCCTACATTTTAACTCAATGATTGGGTTGCATTTTTCCCTATAATATAGTTCAAATATTGTTTAAGTACCATAAAACTGCTTGTACTTTATAAAACTTTCATTTCCTTGCCTTGGAATAAAAGAAAGGGAAAGTCTGGCCACTTTTCTTTTTTAAGTTTAACTGCTGACATCCTTTTCAGAAGTATTTGTCTCAGCCAGCGTAACATACTACAGACACAGATAAATTTGTAGTTTATCCTGTCATGTACTGCTGACAATCATAGATGGGTAATTTAGTCCTGCTGATATCAAGAGCTCAGCAGCTGTTTTTATTGCAGGGAGGAGAACTTATAATGATTCATAGCTACTTCCAATGTAGCAATGCCTTTTACAGCAAAACAAAGCTTTTAGGTCATTTAAGGGTTCAAAGGCACTTGTCACCCCTTCTGACAAATTTACATAAGCGACATCACAGTATTGAAATACTAAGCTTTAAATGTTGGTTGTTTTTACTGATTTACCTATTAAAATGGCTTAAATGTTGTATCAAAGATTTCTGTGACATTTAGTGAAGTCAGAAAATATTTTTTCTTGTTAAGTATCAGTACATTTACCATTTACATGCCCCCCCAAATTCACACACACACGTGCACACACACACATGCACACACACGCGCACGCACACACACCGAGGATGGAACAGCTCAAATTAGGGCTGCTCTGAAGGAAAGAGACAGGTGGCAAACCCTATGCAACTAGGGCACTGATAATGTTTATATGAAGGCCTTTTATGCTTTCTTGTGACATCCTTCCAGATGGTGGTGCATATCTGGTGCACAGATCCATGGGAGGAGACATCTCCCACTTTCTTTGAGTTGGTCCTTACATAGGTAGAGAACATAATAATTTTCTAGTTTTCAAGTCTACAAAGGAAATCTGGCTATTGACAGCCATGATATTCAACAGAATTTATTTTAGTGTGACGTGCATTTTCATTAAACATTAGGAAAAGGAAATCAGAAGCACTTTTGTATGTATGTGTATATATATATATATATATATATATATATATATATATATATATATATATATATATATATATATATATATATATATATATATATATATATATATATATATATACACACATACACACACACACACACACACACACACACACACACACACACATACACGGAGCCAGGTTTGTCGAAGAGTGATTTTGCTATACTTTAACAAATAACTAGATGAGCTGAGTAAAAGAAAAGAGAGAAAATACAATGCCACAAAGCATCACTCCCTCAGTAAATGTAGTTATTCAAAATTACGGAATAGAACGTTTGTCACATGTTGATGAAGACAACTTAGTGAGGAGGAAAAATAAATAAAAGTAAAGAATTTTCTACAATATTCAAGGGAAAAATATCTTCCCACTGTAGGCACTGGGAACAGAATTACTGTCAAGTCCATTTTTTCCAGCAGCTGTCACTTACAGATAACTGCAAGTACCTCTTAATGAAGAAGCAGTTTTTACACCTCAGGTAGGTAAGGGGCTGTCAATTCGTCTTGGACTACAAAAGGATACTTTAAACAAAGACCTGCAATTTAGCAACCATTTTGGCTGCAGCTGTATAAATCCTTAGTATAATGTATACAATGATGCAGCCAGAAATACTCTTTGTGCTCTACTGAGTCCATTTTGTTTCAGAGCATCATATCAACATGGCTTTTTTCATGCATGTTATGTCTACATCTGTCTAAATGAATGCCTTTAACAACAGGTGCTATATCACTAATCTGAAAACAATATTTTAATAGTTTAGAAGGAACAGCTGAAAATGTTACTCATATTTATTAAGTGCTGGGGCAGCAATGTGAGCGATGTGTCCATTTTTAAGTGGTAGGTGTCTGGGGGTAGCACTGAGAGCTTTTAAGTACAAAAGTTAATTTGATTTCTAAACCCCTGAATGTAAAACAGGTTCTGAGATACACGCATAAAATTGTGTCATTCTACAAACAAAAGAAGCAGCCCTGTTACAGAAGGCGTATAAGATGACAGTGACTGACACTAATCCCATTATATGTCAATGGTATGAGAATACACAACTACTTCCTTATGTCTAGCATGACTCATATAAAGCAGACTTCAGATGGATTATGGAAAAGGGAAAGTGCTGAAGAAAAACAAAATCACGTTACTCTGTTAAACCCATGTGCATCCTTTTATAGAAAAACATATTAAAACTGTATAAGAAGCACTTAGCATGATTTTGAGGTGTCAAAGTAGCTCGGAAAACAAAGATAACAGTTAAAAAAAACAGATTTTATTTTAGTTCTAAGGCGGAGATTTCCTTTAATGTGCAAGCAAAGAAAATTGAAGCAGACTTAAAAATTTACACTTCTATGAATGTTTTGTTGAGTAAATCCAAACATTAGAGAGTCAAACACAGGAAAGATGGAGTAGCTAATTCCCAGGATTGAATAAACTCCATGTAGGCTTTGCACAAAGCCTACACAGAGTGTTACCACAGATATGTTGCTCATCTCACTGCATTGTGGAATGCATATTAATGAGACACAGCATGCCTAAACAAGGTTTTGTGGCTTGCAGCAGTGTTGCTGGCTGCAAAATGTCTTAGGTGAATGCAGATAGCATTTTGTGTAAGGTTGCTAGCCTCAAAAGTTTGCAAGTGAACATAGATAGCAATTCCGTGTAAGTTCCAGCAGCTCCGGTGTGCATATCTGAGCAAAATGCCACAATGATCACCAGGACTGCACATATCATACCTCTCAAGTGTACCTCATCATGAGGAACATGCCTCATTTGGGTCTTAAAAAGTTCATGTTGCACGAAGTTTCACATTGAAAGTGTCTGTCACACATCCAGTGTTATGAAAATTGTCACTGATATCCAGGGCAAATAGAAATTAATCACATTAATTCATTAAAAAATCTTTCATATAAGTAAAACCAGCACATTTTAACCATCATATAACCTTCCTAGTTTCAGATGTTAGTAAGCCATTAGTATGTTTTCCACATTTTGCCCATTTGTTCCACATTATGTGGGCTACTGTTCCTCATTTTGGAGGTGGAAGGCTGAGAGTTATGACACAGCACTGATTCTGCTCAAAGATTGTATGACAACATGACATTTGCTTTTCTCTTTCTTTAATTTTCTTCATTTAAATTTCATTTGGACACCTGTTTGCTCATAGGTAAGCAATGCACAAATGTGAACTGCATTGTAAATGTCTGATAGTTCAGGCCTGGTTTTAGCGATGCCCAAGAGCATTAATTTAGTATATCTAGTTTATATTTGTAGCTGTCTGCTTCCTAGGTGGTTTGGTTTGTCCTGTTTCTACAATGAGGCACTTCATGCAAACCAAATGAGCACAGCCAAACATGTAATGTATTTGTTGTCTGGTAAAAGTAATAGGATAAAGAAATTGAAGGAAAAAAAGGAGAAATACATGAAATGAGTAAAACCAGTGTATGACATACACAATAGAACATGATAGTATACATGAGATATTTCTACATAGTTCAGGATTTGAACTCTCACACTAGTCATTCTTCACACAATCAACTGTAGGAGAATGTACGCTGCTATCAAACCATCAGCTGTTAACTGTACATTTAATTATCATTATTATATTTGGGCATAGTGCACTTACTGAGCAGACAACCTGTTATGATTATGCTTGCAAATATACAGCTGTGTCTTGCATTTCTGTGTTTGTTGGTAATTTATCACTTATCTGATGAGTAGTGTGAGACATGCAGTGTGTAAGCCATTCAATTTTTTTGGTCTTAAATTGAGAGAGGATATTAACTGGGAGAGTAATTTGATATGCAGTTGCCAACAACTGAAGGCCAGGTTGGATGGTATGCACAACCATATACTGTTCTTTTGGGGTAGCATAGGTGAGTTACTGTTATGGCACAAACAAGCATAGCCTGTTCTTTTGGTGTGGAGCAAAGGTGAGCTACTGCTATGGCACAAACAAGGATATGGTGCTCTTGTTACTCTCCTTGTTCTGCATTCTGCCTGTTGTTTGATCTTGGGAAGGGTTGTGAAGTCAGAAACTGCAACGTGTATCATTACTTTCTAACTTCTCTCTTTAATGATTTGCCAGTACAAAGATATGGTGCTAAACTGAGGGCAAACACTGATCATCAGTACTTTTGATTGGGATGATTGTGTGAATCTTTGATGCCTGAGGCCTAAGATTTACTACTGGGAACATGTAAGTAAAATTGTTGCCCTGTTGTCACATGTTAAGGTAGTTTCTGTAGAAATCCAACAATATTTACTTGATTACTGTACCAAGTTAAGAAATACAAAGATATGCCATAATATTATTAAAAAATACACTCTAGGTTCAAGACACCTTGCAAATGCAGCAGTTGACACAGTTTTAGTTCAGGGCTGACTCTGTCTGATGCAAGCAGTACACAGCCAATACATGAGGAGGTAAAGGTTGTGTTAATTGCCTGGCATCAATTTTACTATATGTATGCAAGTAAGAAAAAGGTATTAGGTATGTAGGTCATCAGAGAATGTACAATGCATTGTCTTTTAGCCAAAGCAAGGGCATACCAAGCATGCCTATGTCTGTCTCCAGCCATAGCAGCTGATGGTTCCCCCTCTGACTCCTCCTCTGACTGGCTACGGTGACCTTGGGGGGGATATGTGTCCCTTCCCCTTGCTGATCCTGCTGCAACTGTTTTCACAGGATCAGATTGTGTAACATAGCACATACTGTGAAGATCTGAGTACATGTGTCTGGGTTATACTGCAGGGCTCCACCAGATGTATCTAGGCACCAAAACTGTGACACACACTTTATGCTGTTTCTGGTTTGAATGTGTGCCTCATTATGGTGTTCTTCTGTGGCTGTGTCTGGACGTCTGATGGGTGTCATCAGCCACAGTTACAATGCATACCCAGCATCCTCTAGTAAATGCCCCTCTGGAATATACCCCCTAGCAAACATCTGATACAGTTGTGATGTGTACCAGATATAGGAGTCATAATAACTGCCAGGGTTGCCAGCATACACATTCAAAATAATTCCCTAGGCATTACACATGACTTTGCAGTTGATGGAGTGGTATCCCTTGCAGTTAATGTAGATTCCACCCTGGTCACCAGGTGGTGCCTTAATGTGTACATGAGTACACTCTATGGCACCTAATACTTCTGGGTAGTATGCTACCCAGTAGAAGAGTTGGATATTGCTGTCCCTCTCCTCAGAACTATGGGGAAAACATATGTGCTCAATGGCATGTATGAGCACAGCAGCCAGGAATTGGTGGAGGATCCTGGATACTTATGCCTGTAACACACCTATCATGTTCCCAGTTGATCTTTGAATGGTACCTGTAGCTAATATTCTAAGGGCTACAGAAACCTTAGCTTCCAATGGGATGGGTTCCCCTCGGTTGGCTCTGGCTATGACTTGAGGGTGGCAGAGCTCACAGAGTTCCTGTAATGTGTCCCTGTCCACCCTGTAGCACTCCAGGTCATGTAGCATCTGAAAAGTTTCCCTGGGCATGAACACTCTTCTCCTTCTTGGCCTAGGTCTATTGTCAAGAGCACCAACAGCATTGGCTTCAGCCTCTAGCACATACATATGGAGCAAAGCTGCAGCAGTCCCTAGCATTGTGTCCCTTTAAACTATCACTGTCTCTACTCAAATAGTATTGAAGTATTCAGGAAAAAACAGAATGGAGGCTACATTGATGCTTTATAGCTTGTCGAATAGCTCCACTGTGCTGAAAATCACCTGCTTATGTGGTAATTGGCACCTATGAAACACACCTGCTACGTAACTGAGTGTGTTCATTCTGTTGCTGCTCATTAGTGCACAATGCACACCTGTGTGCAGCTGCATGCACCTCCCCTCCCCTGCATGCACCTATGTAAACACAGGCAATATTATCATTGCTTTCCTCGTTCCCATGATATCACACAAATATGGAGCACAAAAAGTGATTTAAAGTTTGCACACCCTGTATTAGAACCTAAGACCATCTGTACCTCAGCCCTACACATACACTGCTGCCAGATAAATAGTTAGATTTCAAACATAGAGAACCTGCCATTCATTCCTCCTTTTTTTTCCGTAATTGCGCTAAGCACCATATTGTACAAACAATGACAAAAATAATTAAAAAAATAGCTTAAGGTGGACAGAGACAACATATTTTAACAAAAAAATAAAGAGGATGAAACAGAACTTGTGAACTGTGCACTCCTTGCATGCACTTTCACCATTTACAGACTTACATGTACATCTCTGTAAGTGTAACCTGACACACCCCCTGATGTCATTATGCACTGCTGCTATTCATTGAAAACAAACACTGTGGAAGTGCCTACACGAAGTTTACATCCCTACACAGTTACAATTTTTTGCGACTAAGCAATACTAATGAGTTTTGACCTCATTTGCATCTTACTCGTGCTGTCAGCCCTGAATCTACATGGTTGGTAACCATGTAGCCAAAAAAATACACTCAGGAAACAGTCACTAGAAACAAACTCCAACTTTTAATGGTGCTTCTGGTACCTCGTCAAACAGCCTTCAAGGAATAACATAAGCCACCAACCATTCCCATTTTATATCAAACTGCTCCAATTAAACAATTATCTCATCACCCAATAATCTACTGCAAGAACCTTTAATGTCCTTTGACATCTATTACTCAATGGCAACAAATGCATAACAAGTGACCAGTATGGGCAACAGGGAGAAAAATGCTTCCATAACACAGCTAGAGGTACCGAAGAAAGAGAAACAAACAAGGAATATGCAGTCTTCGGTATACCACCATGGCAGTCCAAAATCACAGTTAAAACCAAATTTAATGAATAAAACTTAGGACATAAAATCATAAACAATAGAAACCCAGTCCGATAAGTGCTTTTGGCTATTCAGCCTTCTTCAGATCATATAATTTGAGTTATCAAGCTTTAAAAAGGGGATACCCACCCTTTTTACAGCCAATCAGTTATATATAAATGGCCAAACCTCTTATTTGCAGCAAGTAGTATTTCTCCTGGCTTTTAGTATGGGTTTCAAAGGAACCACACTATTTAAGCCGGGAGGGCGATTCGCTCGCATATTTACAATCCAATTTACTTCTCGTAACTCAGTGCGATTATGGACATCTCCTGCTCTTATTGTTTGAGCCACAGTTTTTATAACTTTTAAACCTTGATTAGCTGTTTAACAAAAGAGGCTGAACATTTGGAATGCTTTACCACCATTGGTTTTAGAATAAGGGTGTGTATGTGAACTAAAGGAGAGATTGGACATATACTAGTTTAAAGTTATAATGAGTGGAATCCAGATTATACGATCTGAAGAAGGCTGAATAGCTGAAAGCGCTTATTGGACTGGATTTCTATTGTTTATGATTTTATGTCCTAAGTTTTATTCATTAAATTTAGTTTAAACAGTGATTTGTGGTGGTATACCGAAGACTACATATTCCTAGTATGGGCAACAGGCTGGTTTCTGGAGGCAGCTTTGATATCATTGGGAGTTCAAAGAAATAATAAAAAAACAACCTTTCTTCTTCTTCTTTCTCTTTTGTGTGTGGGTGAGTGAGTGGCTAACTGAGTAATGCTCAGCTCTCTAGGTTTCTACTGCATACTTTAAAGGTAATTTGGTAATGAGAGCAACTTTAGAAACACTTTTGTGGTGTAAAGGACACACTAACTTTTTAGGTAGCTTACTTTTTGGTACAAGGCATACTGCTGTTATAATATGAAAGGAGTAGCAGCATTTGCCTAGCACACTAGCTATGGGTGTGAGAGACCAATGCTAAATAATCCCAGAAGAAAGATTTTAAACATAAATCCAGTTCCGGTTGCAGTAAGTTAATGGCAGAGGTATCCTGCACATAAAGTTAATTAAAATACTGAAATTTATGAATGTGCAGGGTAAGTGACTGGATTTATTGAAACTGCAGTCTTTCTTTTAGAAAAAAAAGACAGTATTAAAAGAATACATATTTTATTTACATATGTGTTTACTGGTTACCTGGCCTGGCATACTGACTGTTTTCAGCTATAATTCAGGGTCACTCTATTTGCAAATTTGTTCAAGCATTGTGTATTGTGACTTTTGCTAATGCATTCAGATTAAAGGTAGTGGTTAGCATTAAAAGTGTCACTGATATATTAGAAAATCCTGTACATCAAGAAATGTTGAAACTATTTTGTTTCATATTTGACAGCAAAGGATGAACTCATCACTGACCCAAAACTACACACCCACTAATCTAACTCTGTGGCTCACCTATAAAGCCATAGAACTTCTCATAACTTAATTAACTATGATATCAAAAATCTTATAAGACTTGACCCACAGAGTAGATCCAGTCTAATGAATCTGGTCAACTTCTTTGGCACAGTAACAAAAGCTGTATATAGTGGACATCCTGTCCATATAGCATCCTTCAGCCAAGTGAATGAGCTGAATGAGTACCAGACTGACCCTTACAAGATGGTTGGATAGCAAATTGATTGAGGAACAGAACAGATGTTGTGAGGGTGACAGGAGTGTGGTGTCCTTAGTAAACTAAAGAAAGTGACCAGTGGTGTTCCTCGGGGATTTGTGCTGCGAACTCTACTATATGTCAGTTACTTTGCAGATCTCCAAATTACAAATAGTGATCTCTGGCAAACCAAGATTGTGGACAACTGTAAAGTTGGTGTCATCCTCAAATCCCCCTCTGATAGGCAGAAGCTACAATTGGAACTCAACCATGTCAACAGATGATGCTCAGAAAAAGGCTTAAAACTAAATGCTAAAAAGTGCAATATCACTGTACTTGGTAAGCAATCCCTTCATCCATCTTGTAGTATAGACAACATGCCACTTCAAAATGAAAACATTATGAGAAACCTTAGAATATGGGTAAAGAACTTTCTTACCTTTGACCATCATGCTGCAACAGTAGTTAGATCTTTTTACATGGTGCCCCGGCTTCTAAAGGTATTTAATCTAGATCTTAGGAAGTTCTTACCTTATATTCCACTTTGATCAGATTTATCATTGAATGCAGTACTCCTTTTGGGATATATTTTTATTAGTCATGTCAAGCAATTGGAAACAGCCCAGAGGTTCCTAACTAAAAGTATCACAGGCTTAAAAGGCAAGAGCTACCAAGAGAGGCTGGGAGCACTGACCCTTTATTTGTTGTCCTGCAGTCTCCTTAGAGGTGATCTGTATCTTGCCTTTTAGGCCATTAGGAATCCATTAGTTCAAGAACTCTTATATCTCCACAAATGAAACAATTCCACTAACACTAGAACCAGTGATATAAACCTTTTTCAACAAATGAACAAACATGGTGGAGAAACAGATTTTTCACACAATGCTCATGCCTTCTCTGGAACAAACTTCTGCTTTAAATTAACCAATGTGATACACATTCCTCCTTCAGAAAGGAGTCCGACAACTGGATGAGTATCCTCAAACTCACCCTTTTATGACTGGCCTGTTACTCCTTGAAAAATGAGGTAAGTTCTAAAGGGGTACTGGCATACCTCTCAACCTCTTACAACAAGAAATCTGCACACAGCCTAAAATAATGGGGGAATAATGTCTCAAAAATAGGGGCAGATTTTAAATATTGGTCTTACAAACTTGGAAAGTTGATAGAATAAAAAGACTTGTGTTAACATATGTTCTCTGAAGTATAAATCTGATACTCAATAGTATGTCATTATTTAGTGACTTCAACCCTCAATGATTTGCCAGAAAACCACAAATTTTATGGGAACAGACCAAAAAAGTGAGGGAAAAATTTAGACATTATTTAAAAATCCGGACAAATGAGAGGTATGGGTGCTGGCAAGGATTAAATGGCCAGAGGACCCAGTTGCCTTGTAGTTTCTATGATTCTATAAAAGTGAGGTGTTAAAGTATTATTACTTCTGCTCACCATTTTGCTACACCCAAATAGACTTAATTTACTCTTCCTAGAAATACAACCCAAGAACAAGCACTAGAACAGAGCTGCAAAATACACTTTTTAAATTAATTTATTTTGCATATAAGGCTGCTTGAAGAAGGTTTGGCTGCATGTTATTAATACTAGTAAAGTAAATACATGCACAAAACTGCTACAAAAGTTGTCCTCCTTAAGTCTAAAGTCACCCACACTCACTTTGTTTGACAGCAACTGTCCTGTAGACAGCAGGCTGCTAAGTTGCAAAACAGTATCTCCTCTTTCCTTCCCATAGCAGTTAAGAGTCCACTTGATTCAAAGGCCCTTATTCAAGATATTTGTGAACGATCGATATTTGTGAATGATCGATATTTGTGAACGATCTCACTCAGCAAGCCAGCATGCAAAATTCATCTAATATTTGGATGATTCCATTATAATCTGTGTTGCTAAAAATGGGTACATTGCAACAACAATCCAGGATTTCCTTACTTCTGTTGAAACATAGCTATCTGATACTCCATGTTTTCTAAACCTCCAAAAATCCAAGTTCATTCTAGTCACCCCAAAAGCAACTATCTGCTCAGAAATCTCTTTTCACTATAACTTTCACAGGCAACATAAAAATTGAACTTGTAACTCATACTAAATTACTAGGTGTAATAATTAATGACAATTTAAAATTTGACTACCACATGAAAGATGTAATAAAAAGTCACCAAAAAATGTTACTGTTTATCAGAAAAATGTTATCTAACAGACTATACTACAAAGTACATTGCTTCAATTTTTCTCTTGCAACTCTCCTTTATACAGCCCCCCTCCCCCATTCTCATTAATCTTCAGGCAAGCCAGACCAATCTTCTGGAGCAGTGTGTGTCTCACACTTGTGTAGCACTTAGCAGCTACATTGGTGCGAACTGCATCAGTTCCTCACTCTGTTTCAACTCTTTACTATAAGTAAACTTATTCACAAACCTGAGAAATGCCCTGCCCTAACTCGCATCTTTCAACACTACTCTCCAAACAGGTCTCTTTACTCATTAGGTAAAAAAACTATTTCTAATAAATAAATCAAACAACTCTGCTGGCATCTCTCTCTATTTCTCCTAAATCTCTAAAATGTGGAACTCTATCCCCCTTGCCCTTAAACAAATACCTCAGGTGAAATCTTTCAAGCCCCAATTAAAACACCACCCAATAGCTGTGTTCCTGCTCAGCTCCAGGCTAGACAAAAATTCCTATCCATTCACACAGTGTATTATAAGCTCTGATATCCCTCACTGTATCTACAGACACTATGCTGATATATTTGCAGCCTATTTTCCTTTCCTTTCCTTTCTACTTCCTACTATTTTCCTCATGCCCCACTTATTTTTATTACACTGTGGTGCTCCCCTTTAGCATCTCCTGGTTCACTACCATTATTTTTCTCTCCCTTTTTCTTTCATCCACTTTCACATCATATCCCTTCTGCAGCTCTGTCTTCCAACCACAAACCACACAATGGCACCTTATAGCCTCTCTTTACAACAATAATCCTCCATCTTCCTGCTCTACCTTCCCTAGCCTTCCTGTTATTCAGCCTATCTACTACTCATCTGTTTCAACTTCTACCATATCGGATGTATGATCAAAGTACTTTTGTGCTGGCACTTCTACCTATTTACCTGCTGTTGTCTCTCACACTTGTCTTTTTATCATAGTCATCTCTTACACGGCTGTGTAACTATCACTTTCACCAATCATGTTCTTCCTGTACACTGCTGTATAACTATCACTTTCACCAATCATGTTCTTCCTGTACACCGCTGTGTAACTATCACTTTCACCAATCATCTTCTTCCTGTACACTGCTGTATAACTATCACCTTCACCAAAAATGTTCATCCGGTACACTGCTGTACAACTATCACTTTCACCAATCATGTTACTTAAAGACTTTTTTCCTCAAAGCTCACTTTTTAATAGCACGCTCCCATAAAGAACTTCCTTCCGCTTTCTTTTTTTGAACTAAAATTGTGCTCATGTATTAGATGCTACTCATGACTTGCAAATTTTTTTTCTATTGATTTGTACTATTGTCTTTTGTAAAACTCTCCCTGTGTTTTACTATCTGTTCTGTTTGTACTCATTCTGTTAAATTGTTTAAAGTCAGGCCATTTAGGAGCAGGACGGCAGCGCGCCATGCATAGTAATGAAGGCATGTTGCCTGAGCTCCTAAACGGACACGGAGCATGTAAAAGTGCAGGGGGCTCGTCTGAGAGCAGAGCTCTCAGAATATGCATGCCCCTGTAATCAAGAACAGCAGTGTAGGAGTAAGAATGAGTGAGACTGCTCATAGGTGTTTGCATACCCCCAGCAACATCCCCCAAGTGTACAAGAGCATTACTTACAACATTTAAATATGAAGATTTTTTTTTTTTTAATGAAACAGATCAAATTTAACAGTAGGTGCGCAGGTTTGCCCATCGCTTAGCTACGGTTAATGCAGTTTAAATGGCACAAGAGGATAAAAAGCAAGATATATGCAAATGAAGCAATACAACAATAGTGTAGTGGGTAGAGCATTTGCCTTACGAGCAGTCATTCCCGGTTCGAGTCCCACTCCAGTACAATACATTTTCCATGTCAAATCACTGTATGATCAATTTTTTTGTTGCATAAGCTACAACATAACATATATTTGTGAACTGTAGTACTGGATTAAATGCAGATGTGAGGTGTCATTGTCATAATGTTGCAAAGTCCACAGATAATCACAAGTGCCCCATACAATATATATACACAGGAATCAGGGATACAAATAAATCCATACAGGTGCCAAATCCACCGCCTGCCCAAGGACCATTAGACATCACTGTCTAAATTAGTGCAGTGGTAAGTGGGTGTAAGCACTAGTAAGCAACAGTAAGTATAGTTATGCAGTAGTAAGTAGGAGTACGCATATTTAAGCAGTAGTAAGTGAGTTTAAGCCCGTTTGCATGGGGGTAAGCAATGTGCACACAGGCTAAGCAATATTGAAGCTAACTCTCTGTAAACATATTTAACTAGAGGGTAGCATTGCTTACCTTTGAGCAATCCCGCTTACAATTGCTTAAAAGTGCCTTAATTACTCTGTATGCAACAACCGCTGTTCTGGACAGAAACAAAATAAACAGCCTTTGCAGGTCTTGAACCCAGGACCCTGTGCATTATACTCACAGTAATTAACCACTAAGCCATCACAGTAGTATACAAGACTGAGGTACCAACAAAAAGATCCTCACCATAGGAAATACAACTTGAACATGCGAAATTAATTTATATACAGTTTTATATTATATAACCAACTACAGGGCATAAATATGTGAACTGGAGTACTGCATTAAGCCCAGATGTGAGGTGTCAATGTAATAAAGTGTTGAAATCCCCTAATAAACACAAGGACCCCATACAGTGTGTATACACATGAATCATGGATACCAAACACATGTATAACATGTAATGAATAATAAATCAATGCCACAATGCAAATATAATGCAACATAAATATTAAGCAATGCTAAGCATTGCACAGCCCAGCTTAGTAGGCCAGCTAACTCAATCTGCCCATTGGTATACCCCTTTAAGTAATGCCAGCCATAGGTAAGCAGGTTTGCCCATAGCTTAGCCTTTTCAAAACAATCCAATCACAGCAAAGTGTGGGAAATCAGCCCTAGTTAAACCCAACAGGTGGGAATACATCTCATAACTGGTTGTAGCTTCCCCTTGTAGGCACTATGTCTGGAATGGGAGAGGGTGTGCGCTTTTGGGCACAGTGCTGGGGCATCCAGGAGTCCAGAGTCATGGCAGGACTCCTTGTGAAAGACCATAATATGAGACTGCTGCAGGGCCAGTACCAGGGTTCCCAATACAAAGCAGAAGCTTAGGACCATCTTGCCCATGACCTCACCAGTGCCGCTGGCATACCCCGAACTGGTGAGCAGGTCAGGCATCACTATGCCGATCTGAAGCGGCAAAAGGGGGATTTCTTGGATCAGTTTCTGACATGGCATCCAGGAACTGGTGGAGTACCCTGGATGCTGATGCCTGTGCGATCCCCATGATATCCCCAGTTGGCCTTTGGAAGGTACCTGTGGCTAGTATTCTTAGGCCTACACATGCCTTGGTATCCACTGGGATGGGTTCCCCTCTGTTAGTTCTGTGTGTCAGGCGTGGCCGGCACAGCTCAACAATTTGCTGTAGAAGGTCCCTGTCCACCCTATAGCACTCCACTATCTCCAGCTCATGTAGTCTCTGGTAGGTTACCCGTGGTCTGTACACTCTTCTCTGTCTCCTCACTGTGGGTTGGTCAACAGCATTCTCATCCGCACCACCCTCAGCCTCTTTCTCATGTTGATGTATGGTAGCTGCTGCAGCCCCTATCATTTTGTTGTTTTTGTTTGTTAAAACTTCTATGCTTGTATACACCGGTGGTGTAGAGTATGTGGAAAAAAACAAAGGGAAAGGTGTTTGCATAGTTTATAGTAGTGTTCTGGGCTGGGGTGGTCTGCTGCCTCTGTAATTGGCTGATTCTGATACATTTCACCTGCCAGCTATGCTAATTCTCCTTGATTGCCTTCCTACTGCTGTTTTCCCTTCCCATTGCCTACCTGTTTAAGCCTGGGGGCACGCCACACAAACACAGTGCTGAAATGTGCACATAGCTGCTATTTCCTGGTTTACTTTTTTTTCCTTTAAAACCCAGTGCACAGCGCACACACCTGCTTAGGCAATGTAAAGAGTGCTAGGCAGCCTCAGACAAACCCCTTGCTTAGCTCTGCTAAGCTAAGGGCAAACCTGAGCCACAGGGCTCTAATCCACTAACAGTATGCCTGACACCCCCCTATGATGTCAGCTAACTCCTAGGCTTACACCAAGATATTCCTGCACTTACACTGTTGGGTTCTGGCTAGCACTGAGGGGAAATCTGGGATTCAGTATCATTCCCCTCATTTGCACAGGATTGCCTGCTAATGCATAGTTACAGGTCCCACACTGAGCCTCCCCCCTTAGCAACCAATATTCACTGGCCATGTTGTCTTCTGCCTGCCATTGAATATAATGGCTAAATAGTGATTTTTTTTTATTTTTGGCCCGATCCCATTTGCATGCCACTGCCCCATGCTTAAACAGCTGAAATCGGCTAAAAAGAAATATAAAAGTTTTTTTTTTTTACTGTTTTCCATGCCAATGGCCATATATTTGGCCATTGGCATGCTTAACATATTATATACACCCTGTATTTGGAGCTGTCATGGCTCCGTTTTGTAGTTTGCAGAAATGTACTCGGTTACTAACAGAGTACATTTCTGCAGATTACACTAGTCCTGCAGGGCCGGCTGCCAGCTTCCTGGATCGCAAATTCATCTCATTTGCATGGTTTTCACCTGCAAATGGGGTAATTTGCATACAGGAGCTGTGTCCATGCAGGAATAGTGCAGGAGCGCTCGTGCACATCCCTGCAGCTTATTCCTGGATTGCATGGCGGACATATTGCCTCCTGGGTCTCCTGCACTGTTCCTACACACCATGCGGGGCTTGCTGAATCCAGGGGATTGTAATGTCTTGTATATGATTTTTGTACCTTTTGTAAATGCATTTATACTTGGAGCTTTCTCCCAGGGTTTCTGCTGAAAAGGAGCAGCTTATGCCCAAATGGACAATCCTGGTAAACAAATGCTAATAAATAAATAACTACAAATAAATAAATAATATGATTAGAACAGGAAGATATTTTCATGCAAACTGGAAAAGAACAGAAAGCATAACAATAAGTGTATACTAAAACCAGTCATCTCATTAACATAAACACGCATAATAAATAGCTTCCCATTTCCTTCCTTCTACTCTTGCTTGGTTAACTTGTTCAACAATTTTGTTGAAAAAAATAAAATAAAATAGAAGTAAAAGTGCATCTATATTGGTAGAAAACATTTGGTGCAAGCTGCTACACCTCATTAGCTTATGCATTCAAATTGTGCCTAAAGGACCTGCTTTCACTATGAGCGGGCAAAACTCAGCACACCAAGGATTTGAATCCCCAAACTGCATTTGCTGAAAAACAGCTGAAAAAATACTTTTAAAATTTTTTTTTTTTTTGCAAAGTGACAAGCCCATTGCACCCCCCAAATTTATAGCTACCAACTCTAGAGTTGCAATAACTTGAAGGGGCAAATCCTCCCCCCAAAAGGCCATCAGTACAGTAGATATAGGAGAGAGTGAGTTCCTGTGGGCGAACTCTGATCATTGTTAGGTTGAACTTTGGGTAACTGTAGCTCAAGAGTTCAGTCTTCATCCAGTCATAGGTTCCCATGGATCTACACTTTCTGTCTAATGGAATCTCCTAATGGCATTGCCATCTTTTACATACAACTGATGAAACAACTTTCCAGATATTGTGCATGTATTCCTTCAGAAGCAGCTTTCTGAAATGTACAAAGACTTCTTACAATTCAGCACTGGTCTTTTGTGAGCTAAAGCTAGTATACCTCAAAGTAACATGGAGTTTTGAAAGGGCTTTACAGATTTTATACTAACACAGAGTTTTAAATTGCTTTAAATATTTCATAAATGTATATGCGAAATGTCTGCTGTGACATCAGAATGCACATTGTTGGCACATATCAAAATATAAATAAAACATTTCTCAAGCTTTTGAAGCATGTTGCCATTGTGAATATTTGGTAAGGTAAGATCCATTTAAAAAGAAATCTACATTTTAGCTTTGCAAACTCCAAGTTCCAGAAGCAGGTCCAAAACCAGGGATGTTTTCCATCAATGTCAAAAGACATGGGGCACAATAAATGAAGACAAAGTCCATATACAGAGTGCCACCCACCCTGACAGCGTCATTGTTTACTTAACTTGCCAGAAAAAAATGACCTTACATTGGCCAATGCCTAGACAGTATTGGCCTTAGTACCAAATTTAAATCTCTCCTTTAACTAAGAGATGAATCTTGGCACATGTGGAAAGATAACCCTATCAAAGACACCAGCAATGAGTTTACACAACTCAGAAACCTTGCAAAGCAAGCCATAAGATAATACAAATGTCAGCTCATGAAATCAAAACAAAACTCTGTGATCAAAACTTCTAAACAGTTCTGAAAAGAAGTTAATCAGCTAACAGGTCGATCAACCTCGTCAACCCAATGCAACACAACAACCTAAGTTTATACCACTTGGCCAATTTCCCTGAATACTGCAGTCTCCCATCAGTATCGAACAGCACTCTAATCACATTCCTATTCTCTAAACCTCCTCCCTATATTCCACTGTTCTACTTTAAACATGTAAGAACAATGATGTTAAACAAATGCATATAGACAGTTCCCCAAGATCAGACAGGATACATCCCTTGTTCATGTACTGCTGCTGAGATTTTATATTTGAACCTCTTAAACCAATATACAAACCTATGCCTGACCCAAAACACTATTCCCTCAGTCTGAAAAAGTTTTTTGCTCTTTGTATGCATCTAACTGTATATCACACTTAACTTAAGATTTAACTCTCTTGAAGACATTGTATATGACTTTTCCATAATGCTTAAGTTCCTCTGAACTTCAGCCAGCTGTATGATGTAAAGATGGATGCGTAAATATGCTTACCTTATTGTTACATGATTCTAACCATGTCATGCACACTGTATTGCATTGACACTCTGTCTGTACTGGTACTTTAAATTTACTGCTCTACTTCTCCCCAGACTAAGACTGAAATTGGTCATTTGTGAACCATGCTGGTTAACAGACTCAAATAAATAAACAAATACATTTAATTTACAAAATGATTACTTCATGAAATATATTACATAGTGTCCTCTTTATAAGTCATCAAACAACAAGTTCCTTTTTTCTTATTTTTGGTCTGATCCCTTCTAACCAACAAGCTACTCTACACCCCCCAGCCACTCTGTTGATCCATTCACACCCCTAGAGACAAGAGCCCTATAGGCCCATTTGTTCCTCTAAGAGTGAGGGCCAAGCATGCTGGGGGAGGTGCTGACATTCACCTGAGGGGAAATCAGAATTTTTACTTTTCTCTCAGGAATGACATAATATTATTATTGACTTGGAGAAAAGACAATTAAATAAAGCTCTAGTAATGTTTAGGGTAATATGCTGAAGCACAAGAGTTTTGCACTCCTTTGTAGTTTATCTGAGTCAGCATTTACTGCATTTATTACTTTTACTTTTCTCTAATACTTCCCCTTGCACATGCCCACTAAAGCCTCTGGAACTGGGTGTGCAATGGGTAATGCATGAACCTGTCCCTCAGTTTTACGAGTAAAGTAAGCCCCAATCTCCCATGAGGCAAAACCTCAGTTGGCTTTCTAGTGTTCACCGAGGAGCTCAAAGTGGATTTGTATGGAAGCGTCCTTCCTCTTCCCTCTCATGCTGAGAAAAGTAGGTGGGCTCAGTCCCTTAATTCTGGTCTGACTCCTGTTGACTCCTGGCTTTTGTCAGAGCTGTATCTTTCAGTAGCAAGAGGCTGACTAAAGATAAAGTTCTTACCTTATGTCCCTTCTGTGACTGTCCAAACATAATTGGACAAATGTTTGTTCCATCAAACCGTCTGTTGGGTGGGAAGCTTACATTTGCTAAGTGCAGCACAGTTGGAAAGATATCTAAAATGCTAGAGGAAAAATGAATATTTATTATTCGAATATTACTTTGTAACTGTTAACATCCTATAGAACAAATCCATAGACTCAAGAACAGTTTTAACTGCTTGTGATATTTTTAATAAAACATACATATGAAAAAATATTTAAGCTCATCAGAATTATACTGGAACATATTTTGTGCCATTTTGTTGTCATAGTAACAAACTTCCTCTTCTGATATATTTGGAATGTTCTATTTAAGTGGGGTGACTTTCTGTCCTAAAAAGTTTGTTTGTCCTTTGGTAGTGAGGCATCTATTTCAGTTTATGAAAAGCAGCAGTAGTGAATGACAATTCAAAAGCAAGCCTTCCAATATTATTTTGCCCCCATTGCGTGTGTTGTTTGCCTCCTACATCTCCTATAGTTATTATTATAATTATTATTATTATTATTATTAATTAACGTAGGAGCTTCTGCCCCTTGGACAAAAGATGAGTTGCCTTTCTGTAGTCACTACTATTAATGAGAATGACTATTGGCCAAGTGTATTATCCATTCTTAAACTTGACAGTCACTGAATTGTTTGACTCCTGAGATGAAAGATATCACACAATAAAATGTGCCGGTGTCAATAGAAACTTTAGGAGACTGGACTCATAGTGACATGAATATGTGAATGGAAGCGGGCTCATGGTTTGCCAAGGTTTTTAGTGTCGTATTGTTTACCCACATCACGTAACTCTATCCATATTCTTTTCTTCTTTAATCTGGAGGGCAAACCTTTTACTGACATATAATGTGTTACAACCTTCTGGTAGCATGTTCTGTGGCTCTGTCACTCTTTCACTGAAATAAACTTATTACAGTTACATTGAAATATTCCACATCAAGTTAATACCCTACCCTACCTTTTCTTCCCACATGTCCTTTCAATTTAATACCATCCAAACAATCCCATCACATTTGCTGTATTATAATTTAATTTGTCTGTATCCTATCCCTTTATCTTCTCTACCACAGTATACATAGTTCTTTGAGATTTTCTTTATAACACAGTCCTCTCAATCCTCCTGACATTCTGTTAACCCTTTTCTGTGCATCTTACATAAACATACAACTTTGAAAAGGGCTGTTTGCTATATTTTGTTTACCTGCTTCTCTCCATGTGCAATAAACTGTGCATCCAGCTTAACTAACAGCTTATTTTTTTTTACCTCCTCAGGAAATGAGCCTTATGTCTCCATCTTATATTTTAAATTCTAGCCCTGCTTTTCTCCCAACTCTTTCAATAAGGGCTACTCTAGTAATTCACTTCCTTTTCTCTGAAACAATGCTTCTATGTGCTTTAATTGCACACCTTGCATTTCAAAAATACATCATCTTGTTCTTGTGCACTCCTTTCCTGAAAGATGGTGGCCATCTGAGGTATATCAAGTCTCTTGTGGTACTTAATAGTATTTGACATACTCTCATTACCTACTTTATTCAAGACCATACATGTTAAGCTCTTCCAGTGTTATTTTTTATATGGCTTTTGAAGCAGATTGTGAACTATTTTATTGACCTGCTTGGAGCTGCCTTAATCATATCTCACAGAGGTTTATAGGTTTATTCTACGTTTTCTGAATCAGTGGTTATCAGAAAGTTTAGCCATTTTATAAAACATGTTAAGAACCATCATCACATACTCCTGGTATGCATTCATGATGTCCCATCAATTCTCCAAGTTTGTTTTTAAAAGTAGCAAGGGAAATGCTTTACATTATATGCAAGGATACTCTGTTCCAGAAGCCGGGGATAAATTGGATTAAGTATGTTTCATTACCAACAGGCATGATTAATGTGGCAGCAGAGGTTTAGGTCCTTAGAGTGGCTATTAGTGGAGGAGCACTACTGTTTTCTTGTTTTGTGAGTAGGAGATTTAAAAAAAAGCAGTCATTCATGGCACAAAAATGTAAGCACAGCCTCCCCGTCAGAAACTTGTATTAAATTGACTATAACAAGAAGGTTTTCAGTTTTTCAGGATAAAGCATTGTCTGTGCCTGTGCTTGTTCAGGCATATTTGAGAATTTTTATGTTGGTTTAAATGCTTAAGGAGGTACACACTGAAAGGGGGAGTCTCCAGAATTTCTGTGACTACTGCCAATGTAGCCTTACAAATTAACTATACTTTGAGATAGTAAGTTTAGATGTTCTACTACTGCTGCCGCTGTCACATATTTATTTATTTATTTTACATTTGTTGACCAGGATTGTCCGACTGAGCTGAAGAGCCCTTCTTTAGTGGAGGCCTGGGGAGAAAAGCTCCAACATATTATACAATTTTCATTACAAATTAGCATTAAACAGCAATGTTACAGGATTATTACAAGGCATTAAGTAGCAATACAATGTTATACAGTGCCAATAATCAGGAGTATAGCATAACTATACTTCAGTCCTCTAGCTATCTTCCTTACCACTGTGCCACACTGTCTTAACTTTAGGCCATCTGATGTGTTACCCAGGTTCATTTTGTCATTTCATCTTGCTGTTGCTTCCCCTAAAAACATCTACTGTTTTCTTTGTATTCTACTTCTCGCAAGTATTAGTCTGCGTGTTTTTGAAATGAATGTATAGTGCCATATTTGAAAACATTCCTGACATCTCTCAAATATTTTTTTGATCATACATCATAATCATTGTTGCTTTAGCAAAAATGCAGTATTTGTCATTCACTTGTTTAGCAGTGTCACTTATAAAAACAGGATCAAGCCCAGTGCTGCCCTCTGTGGTATCTCACTGATCACCATCTTTTTATCTATGTGAACTACATTTACCATGAACGTCTGTGTCATAAGTGCCTAGCCAGTGCTTCTGCCATGTTACTATCAAAGAATCTCATCAGCATCTATTTTTGTATGCCACTGTAGATTTTGGATTTATTTCTACATATCGTTTTTTACAAAAGGATATTACTTAACTCCTGAATCCCAGGCTTCTACTGGCTGAATTCATCTATCACTTATTTTGTGAATACTTAACAAAAGTGTTAATTTAGCAGGTCAGTTTTTTCCAACAGCCATTTTTTTGAAATCCATCCATCTTACACTGTTTCCTTTTCCCTGCTATAACTGGATGATTTTATCTCAAGGATTCATTGTCAGAAGATTTACATCACCCATGACTATACTTCTAATTTTTTTCTTTTCTAATTTTCTTCCTGAGCCTGTCACATATTGTGACCATCAGCCTGGTCTCTCTTGTTCCACTCTCCAACCTCAAAACCAGCACCTTAGATTGCCTTTAGCAGCTATTCTGAATCTTTTTAATGGCATGTATCACCTTATTCCTACAAACACACACCCCTAGCTCTTTGCTCTTCCTGTCTTTTTCACTCATTTTTAGTCTACATATATTCACTTCCCATTATTTATCCCATAAGCCTTTGTTTCCATACAACTTAAGTATACCCCCCCCCAAATTGAATTAATACAGAATCAAGGTGGCTCATTTTATCCACGGTTCTTAGATTTTACAGCATCACTTTACAGTCACCTTTCATCTCTTTTTCTCACTGATGCTACTTCCATCTGTTGTGTGTCCTTCTCCTACTTTCCTGGTTAACATCCATTCTTACCTGTATCCTGCCTTCAGGACCTTTTTGTCATGCAGATGTTCATAAAGTGAGTTTCTTGACATAACGTCTCTGCTCATCCCATGCAGAAAAGTATTTCATTACTCACTTAATTGTCCAGTTTATTCACTGTCTACTAAAATATAGCATGAGATATAGCCAATATATATTTCTGCAAAGCTCTCCATTCTCACTTGGCCACACCATTTCAGCTACTTCATTTACCAAGTCATTTTTCTACATAAGTATATACAAGTAAGGCGTACCCCTCCAGGGCCATTCTCTAACAGTATTTAATATGCTATATCTATTACCAGACAAGAACGGATTTTACTAAGCCTAGACTCATCTCTTCCAGTGAAACCGTATTGGACCTTATGTAATAAAATTCCCAAAGTAATTATTCAATTTGCCTCCTTAGCATTCTCTTCCTTTTCATTTTCCCTTTTCATAGTCTCTGTTTCTTTTACTAATGCACTCCTGTTTTATTTTTGAACATTAGCTAATGCTGTTCATACACTAAATTTCTAGGTACTTCCTACATATTTTTCTCCTCCCAGTATTTGCAGATAACTTGCCTACAAATTCAGTTCTATCCCTTCACTTTCTATTTTGTGAGCCCTCCCCCCCCAATTCTGTGCCAGAGTGGGATAAAGCTCTGACTGCAATCCAGATGACCCGAGAATTCATAACTCTCAACCTCTCAGTGCTAGAAATCTGGACAAAGCCATCAATAATGGGGGGGCAAAGGCCCCAAAATAGGGACATTTTTTAAATATTGCTCTTCCAAACTTAGAAAATTGACAGAATAACAGGTTTTGCATTAGCATGAATTTTCTGAACTGTATGAAATCTGAAACTTAAATGTCTGTCGTTATTTTGTGACCTCAACCCTCAATAATTTGCCAGTGATTTTCCAGAAAACCCCAATTTTTAGAGAAACGGACCAAAAATAAGAAGCAAAAATCTGGGCATTCTGCGAAAATATGTACAGTTGAGAGCTATGCCTGAGATTGACTAGCGGCTTGGGAAGCTGGAACACATGGTGAAGGGTGGGCAAAAAATATACAACTTAGGCTCACCTTGAAGGGATAGTTTGGAAGTTCCTCCTCCTTTAGTGGCCTGGCACTTTAGGGGAGTGGCATAGGTTGTTTCCTGAGAACAGGTCCCTGGGAGAGAGGAACATGGCTGGGCCTATGCAAACCGACACACTAGCCCTTATGGTGGCATATTGGAGACTGGTAGGTCTCCCTAATAGGGGTAGAGGCAGTTTCTACACAGAGATGTGGAGCCCATATCACCACCAAGGGACGGGATCAGGGATTAATGCCCTAATTTGCTTCCAGGATAATGGCTCTGATTGGCTCTCACTTTATGGGGAATTAATGGCCTGGGAAGAGCTCTTAATGGTTGGCAGGCAGTGGGGTGTCAAAAAGTTATCTTTTCTGCCAATTTCTGTCCTTCCACATTTTCTTGTGAGGCAATTTGTGAGGCAATTTCTTTATCTGCCTAGTGCACCTCTAGGCATTTCACAGTTAACCCCTACTAACACTTCTAGGTGTCAAATATTGCTTGTTCATATTTGCATAAATAATTCTAAAACCATGCTACATACAAGATATCAGAAGATTTTTTCCCCAAACATCTTTATTAAATTTACACATACGACAAAGGCAATCTTACATTTATATAAATGAAAAACATACAAAATAATATCAATTTTGTTGCAAACAGTTTACATCACAGACACATTTACTTTTGTTTTTGCCAGCAATGTCCCGCCTTCTACGTTGGCAAAACTAATAGACTTTTTAAACACATTTTAAGAGCCATGAACAGAAATGGATAGTGAAACTTAATGCAGAAAGATACCCCAGGCCTCAATGGGTACCACTTTGATGATTCCATTGAGCTAGACACCTTAAACATTGACAGTTTTTTTTTATTTTTATTTTTTTTTTTATTTTTATGTTATTATATATTACATTTTATTTATATGCAATTTTATTTTTTTATGCATTATTTATTATTTATTTTATTATATACATTACTCATTACTATGTTGTTACTGTCTCTGTCTCTTTACTTTTGGTTTATGACATCATTAAATTGATGAGATATTTGTTTTTTGTTTTTTAAGCAGTGTTATTCAGTGATCTTTGTTGATCTGAAGCTGATGAAAGCAACTATTGTCCCTCTGTCTTTTTGTTTTTGTTTTCATTAAACGTTATTGTGTGCTACCTTGGTGCATTGTGTTTATTTTTTTTTTTTTTTTTTTTTGTTTTTTTTTTTTACCCGTTTCTTTTTTGTTTCTACATCACAGACACCATTGAAACAACTGTAGTTGCAAACATTATACATCACGTATAAACTATCCAGTCATTGTCATTTAAGCATTATATAGCTCATTCAAATCCTGCCTGTTAAACCTCATTCCTGCTCTGCATATATTTTTCCTGCAATTCCCATTTATTTCCTATGTAGTTTTCTCCTTCCCTTTTCTAAAGATCCGAATTACAGTTGTTTTATCTCTGTTACTATATTCACTACTTCTAGTAAAGTTGGTCTTGGTCTAAACTTTGATTTCCATTTTCTAATAAATGCTTTTTCGGCAGCCATCATAATTAGACTCAACAAGGCTTTATTATGTCTAGGCAATTCCGATTCTGCAGCATAACTGAAAAAAATCATCTCCCCAGTCAGTCCAATCTGCTCACCCAGTATCTCTGACAGAGTGGTCTGCAGGAAATCAGAAAAGTGTGCCAGCACATCACACTTCCAAAAATATGTTCCTAGCTACCTCTTTCTTGCCCCATCACACCTCCAACATTTGCTATCAACTTAAGGATAAATTCTTTGGAGAATACGTGAGGTATACGAATACCTATGTAAACATTTCCAGGCAAAGATCCTAAATCTTCTAGACTTTGTTGCATATTTGGGAGATATACATATAGCCCCCCAAGGTATCAGAAGATTTTATTTTAAAACATACATGATGGCAAATACAACTGTATTGATATTTGATCTCTGTCTAATGCAGCTAAAGAGATATTGATTACTAATGTATACCATTTATTTGTATTGTAATATTTTTCAGTATAGTAATAATTTTCATATTTCTCTAAATATCTCAACATTCAGGTAACACAGACAGAACTGCATAACCTCATATGAAAGCTCACAGCTATGTGAAGAAAGTCCTGCTGGCAGTATGTGTCTTGCTTGAATGGTTACTGAGATATCATAAGCAGTTTATGCATTACAAAATTAATATTCACTGCCCTTATTTTGGCTTATAAAATCCAGTTTAAAGCATTGAACTGAATGAATGCTACCAGTATAAAGATTAATTTATCCTGAATAGTTTGCCATTTACAGTTTTCTAGTAACACTTAGGTTTCGGAGATATGAATAATTGTCTGAACCGTAAAGTGATAACTTCATTTTGTTAAAGGCTCAAGCCACACCCACTGGGAGTTAAAGGTACAGACTCAAAAGTGCTGTATTGGAGGAATGAGTTAAGAAGAAACCCTGCCATCAACTGATTATATTTTGCCTAATCTCAGAATGTACCCTGCACCAAGCAGGCCTCTCACAAAGTATTCCAGTTGGATGAAAAATTAATGTATTCCTTCATGTTTATACATCCCTAATATTTTTCTCCATTGATATTTCCCCTTCAACTGTAGATGCTCTAAGAATGTCATACTCTGATATTTCTTGCTCTTTCAGTACTTATCATCTGTACATAAATGGAAGCTTGTTTTAGATCTACAGCCTCACTTCTGATAATGAAATTATAGATTATTCTGTTTAAATTCATTCCTGGAACCTACTACACCAATATTCTTCTTTGTTCTTTCTCCAGATATTCACTTAATCTAATGTCAGGGTTATTGTGGAGCTGTAACCTATCCTGGCATTTAGTCACTGTAAGATGAATGAACTAATCCTGGATGGGGTAGGAGTTAATCACAAAATTAACGAACATAGTCACTCACAATAATACACACACATATACATACACACACACACACACACACACACACACACACACACACACACACACACACACACACACGCACACACAACACACACACACACACACACACACACACACACACACACACACACACACACACACACACACACACACTTATGGGCACAGGCATAACTAGAGTTGGATGAATGAGGTGGCTTTTCCAAGCACAGGGTGTTAGGGGGAGCAACTAACAGGTGCTGTACTGGCATTCAGAAATGAATGCTGATACTGCTTTTGCAGTCATGGTTGAAGGCTTATTGTGTGGTAATGTAACAGAGGTAAGGTCTGTCTATTTAAATGTTGGAACTCACAATGCTGAGTCCTGAAATGCTGCAAAAATGAGTGCAAACAAAGAAGTAGCATGAATATCAAATAATGCTTTTCTTTTTTAAACTTGTTTTACGCAGGCAAATAAGGCCCCACACATCGTGAGCTTATATAATGCTAACACTCATATCGGCATACCTTGGAGAAAAGAGAATATTCTGAGAAATGAAATTCTTGGACTTAGTACATGAAATTAAATATTTTCAGTCATTCTGTCGCCACATTCTAGGGCTCAGCATTGCAAGTATCAGTATTCTAAAAGGTTAAATGAGCAAGCTATTTGTTACATTTGTACCAAGCAGTTTGCTACAGTTTCAAAGCAGAAGAGCTTTTTTTGTTCTTAACTTTGAGTAATTTTTTTTTCTCATTGTGAACTATGACAAGATATTTTTTTTTTGGGGGGGGTGCAGTTTAGAGGAATTCCAATTCAACTGCATTATGTCTTTAAGATGAGAATGGAAACTGGAGGACAATCAGAAAATTCATATGGACACTGGGCAGATGTGCAGATTCCATCCAGAAGACATATAATCGGGGATTTTAAATCAGTATTTCAGACAGTAACTAACATAATCCTTTTTCTATTTCTCTCCAAATGGAGAGATGATAAGTTTGCAAGCAAAGGAGAGTAGTATTGCTGGAACTGAATTCATCCTCAAGTCTTGGTAAGTACCTTCACAAGATGGACCCTGTTTTTCACAAAATCTCACCAAGATGATACTGATATATAGACTGTATTTTATATAGCATATATCATGCAGAGCAGTAGGTTAAAAATAGAAAAGATAGCTGGGTGTAGAAGATCCAGGATAAATAGTGTCCAATCCTGATAGGTGCACTGATGCCAGGACTGGAAAAAATGACAGTGTAGAATCCTCAAGACACAGAAACATTCTTACAATGGGGCTAGGCCAGGCCCAGGGGAAGGATGGCCCCCCTGTTGTAGAAGGAAGTAGTAGTTCACAAAACTTACAAAAACTGATAGGCCAAAAAAGAGCCCTAAAGACAATAGAGTGGACAATTGAGGATAAAAAAGAAATTATGTATTGTTACTATTATGGAAGAAGTCTAAAATTTCCAGCTGGAAGATATACAAAAAAGATTAAAAGAAAAATTAGAGGAAAGAAAAATGCTTCCCAATAAAAACTTTCAGAAGCTTCAAATAAAAAATGTGGTCATTAGTACAACAGATTTATGAAAAACATTACGTAGACCAAGAAACCTTGGTAGTTTGGAAAAAAAAGTGACTGAGGAAGTGTGAAAATATAAAAAACAAGATCTAGAGATTTTGAAAGGTATAAGATTTTGAAAGGTATAAAAAAAATACGGACAAGGGAAAAAAAGAAGAGATTTAATATGGTATAATATTTATACAAAGGAGAAAGCCAAATTAATCAATACAAAAAAGCAGCCCCAATGATATATGAAGAAAAACAAGGCAACGACATGCAGATATGGAAAATTTCACAATACAAAAATAAGATCAGAAAGAGGGAACACAGAACAGAAGATTAGTAAAGTAGAAGTTAAAAAAAAATAGAAATTGAAGTTATAGAATATCTGCGAAGTGAAGGATTCAGTGTAGAAAGTCTAACAAACATTATATCACAGCATGATGGAACAACAAGTCCCCAAAGTAAGGAGAAACAGGAGGTGCAGGAGACATCTGAAGAAGAAACATGGACAAGGGAAAGAAAAATAGATTTAATATGGTGCAATATTTAGGCAAAGGAGTAAGCAAAGCTAATCAATATAAAAAGAGCAGCACCAAAGATATTTGAAGAGAAATATAGGCAAAGGCATCTGGACATGGAACATTTTACAATACAAAAAATAAGAAAACAAAGAGGAAAAGTATAAAAGATGATTACTAATGGAGAAGTCAAAGAAATAGAAACTGAGGTTATGGCTTACCTGTGAAGAATCTAACATTGATAACATCATAGCAGGATAGAACAATGGATCTCTATACTAAGGAGAAACCAGTGGAGCAGAATTCATCTGATCCATTGTCATATGAAGAGACTTTGGAGCCTTCCAAGGAAACCAGTACAAATGTTCAGTTGGAGTTGTACAGCAAGGGAAGGAACAGGAAACTGTGGCAACTCTGCCGCAGTCAATGTTGTGGAGTGATAGGCCAGTGAGTTCCAATATAAAAGAGCAATGGATGACACAGGATGAAACTGAGCAGAATGCGGCACATGAAGATGCTCTGGAACTACCTAAAGAATGTCTGCAGGAAATGGAGAACAAAGAATGTGCACTCAGTTTAGAAGAAAATGATCTAAGAGAAGAGTTGTTTGATTTAAAAGAGATAGACAGACATATTAAGATCAATGAAAGAAACAGACTACAGAAAGTCAATAAAACCCAAAAAGTAAGAAGTCTGATAAATGAACACAGTAATTAGGACGGTCCATGGAGATCAATGTGATATAAAAGAAGTAAACAGGATATATTACTGTGCTGATAAATTAATAACTGATAAAGTTCTACCACAATATCACAGGACAGTGAGGGAATGGAAGGGGAGAAATCGAATACCATCATGGAATTATCGAATAGAGAAAACTATAAAGCAATGAAGACAAGAAGTGTCACTGTTAGAACAGTCTAGAAGAGGGAACAGATCAACAAAAATACTCAGAAAGATAGATGTGAAAAACCCAATGCTCAGTATCAGAACAGATCATGATCGCAAATAATAAACTAAACATATCAGCACAGGCAGAAAAACTTAGAGGATATGCAGATAAATATAATGGAAAAGTACAAAATAAGCAATTTATTAATGAACCGAAAAAAAGTTTTATACAGAATTGGGAAACAGGGCAAAAGGAATTGAAACACCACCAAAAAAAAGAAGAAATATACACATTTTGGAGAAATATTTATGAAAACCCTGTGAAATATAACAAAGATGCTAAATGGATAGAAGAAGTAAAAGAAATCATAAGAAGTTCAAATGCTCAGGATAGGAAATAGGATGAAGTAATGGCCAGAGGGACTGAAACAAAGTTAAGAAAAGCTGCTAACTGGAAAATCCCAGGCCTTGATGCAGTACCTAACTTTTGGCTAAAAGTATTAACATCTTTACATGAAGATTTAGCCATGAGTAAGAACTGTTTATATGCACACCCCAAACAGACACCAGCCTGGTTAACAACAGGAAAAACAATACTCCTACTTAACAGCGAATCTGTAACCTATCCTAAAAACTATAGACCAATAACTTGCCTTCCAACGATGTATAAACTCTACACTGGAATTGATGCCGACAGAGTTTATAGTCATTTAGAAGAAAACTCAGTCATGGCAATAAAACAAAAGGGTAATAAAAGAAAGTCATATGGAACAAAGGATCATTTGTTAAAGTCACAATGAAGAACAGTAAAAAGATTTAAAACTTATAGTTCATCAGATGAGGAACTGAAAGCACAACTGCGAGTAGTCAAAACTTTTTAGAGGATATAAGAATGTCATTTGATCTTGATGAGGAACTGAAAGCACAACTGCAAGTGGTCAGAACTTTTTTAGATATAAGAATGTCATTTGGTCTTGATAAATGTACAAAGACAACCTTTAAAGCAGGAAAGCTGCAGTACCAAGAAAACATCAGTTTGGGACAAGAATGTGATATAAAAAGACTTGAGCAAGAGGGAGTGTATAAATATTTGGGAAGTGATGAAGGATCAACAATAAAACATGGAAGTAGTTTTAGTGCCAACTTAAACTTCATTACAGCTCCCTATTGAAATGTTGACACTCGCAATGCCGAGTGATGATGAGACAAAAAAAAAAACTGAAAACACAGGAGGAGTGAATTTCAAAAAATCACTCTTCCCTTTAAAACTTATTTTTGCAGGGGGAACTTCACATGTGGGGGACAAGACCCCCACACTCGCAAACACACAAGACCACCATACCTCAGAGAAATGAGAATATTCTGAGAAATGGCATCTTGGACTTAGTATATGTAAATCTGTTCCTCTGGCTGTTCAGTATGCATATTTTGGAACTCAGTCTAGCAGGTCCTGACATTTCCAATGGTTAACCTTTGGACTTGAATGTACCCTGGGGAATTTAATCCCTCTTTTTATTCATTGTAGTAATGATGAATGATTTTCTCCTTTCACTGTACACTAAATCTAAGTGAAATGTTATTGCAGGATTGGTTGCTGCATCATCCTGTACAAGAATTCCTTGTACTCCTATTTGGACATCCACCCTACTGCATACCACAGACAGACATAATTATATACTTACATAACCGTGATCCTTATAAAAAAAATTATACCACTGCATTCAGTTAATGCTTACAAATGAAAATGTCTACTGAACTTAAACACAAGAACAGGCATGATAGAACAATATTATCCCACCCAACAACTCAGAAGAGTTCAGCACTGAACTGACGTTCAGATCAGTATGGCAATAGAAACAGGAAAAATACAGGTGGCACATTTTCATGCAAACACTGAAAAAGTCAAATACAGAAGCTGCATAGTGTATTAAACAGGAAGTTCCTTGGTCATGTACCAACATTCCGCAAAACATTTGAACATAAAAATACATTCTTTAATAAACTGCTGGTAAGATGCTTTTACTCTCATATGACATCACATTAATAACAGAAAATGAATCAAATAGCCATTGCCAAAAACATGTACAAGCAAGAAATGCAATACCATTATTCAGGAAAAAGGTAAGTCATTTCTTTTTTTTTTTTTGCAGTAATGCCACTACATAAAAACAATACATCTTGCAAAACTTGTTGGTGATATAAGTTAAAGTGAGTGATTACTGGCTATAAGTTCACCCATAATGACAATATAAAATAGGGTATTTAAAACTCCAAAACATTGCTAACACTTCAGATATAAAATAAGAAACAGCAATAAGTTAACTAAACCTGATGATAAGCACATTTGTGTACAACAAACACTACATCAGCTCAAATAAGTATATCATTATCAAGAGATACAAACAGCATGACATGACATGACATGACTGAAGCAGTGTAAGTAGATATTGTCTTAAAGGCGCATTCTTTCGTATGGCCTTTAAGCTCAGATTATCATTCAGAACACGATGACAGTCTGCTTGTAAGACTAGCTGCTAAAGAAGGTCCCTTTTCTCTAGTCTATTCTTTTTGCCACATTGTCTAATAGAGTTCTACTTTATTCATAACATGAAACAATAATTCACTTTGATCATTATATATGGGTAATTCATACTTTACCCATGGAGGAACTGTTACTTATTTATTTATTTTAGTTTGTTTACCAGGGTAAATATAACCATCTGCAGGCTCAGCCCAGGTTGCAAGGTACAGCAAGGTAGAAATTGCATATAATAAATAAAATCTACAACTAGATACTGTCAAACACTGTCTACCACCATGAATAAATACTCAGTGTCATGATATAGTGCTCAAGAATACAGGCATATGATGTGTTCTTGTATAATGAAGCATAACCTTCCAGTATGCGGTCTAAAACTTGACACTTTACATTGTGGACAGCAGTAGTTAACAACTGGTGTTAACTGTTACATTTATAACCTAAGATGTAAAAGACCTCAATGTAACCAAATCTCTGTGAACCACACTATTTAGTTAAGGTGCTGATTTGTGTAAGCAAACAGTATGGAATTAACTGCAGAATATTGGTGTTTATTCCTTTCAATACTGAAGAGCTCACAGACAAGTAATATGTCACTTGGCTCACCCCCCCCTTATTTGAGGCAATCATAATAAAGACCTTTTGCAGGTTTTTCATGCTTACATTTTTTGTCCTTCATGAGCATCTTGATGAACATTACAGATGTTTATATGACAGACTAGAGTGACACATAACTAAGGACAGCACACTTTAAATAGTGCACCACCAAGAAGAATGACATTGCCATGGGGCCTATGTCACAAAGAACAGAAGCATCAGTGCAAATAATGTCACTGTTTGGGTACATTATCAATAGTTCATGCAGGCTTGACATCAGTTTGTAATCTTAGTTCATATACCTGCGCTAAGACTGTTTTTCTTAACTCTTCAAATTTTGGATTAGTCATTTGGATGCTATGGTTATGAGAGTAGCAACCACGCACCTAGGAGACCCTATTCTCTGAGTATCCTTCTAGGCTCACAGGTAAGTACTAGGCAATCTGTCTATAGGCCCCATTGGCTTAGCTAATAAACCATACTCAAAAGTTCCCTCCAGCCTCAATGATGGCAACACAAGACTGACTGGAGAGAATTGGTGGCTGTCCATTCAATTATCTGGGTTTATCTTGAAGGTAGAAAGGGCGCTACTCTGTTTAACATGCTGTGGAAGTTTGTTTCAGAGGACAGGAAGTGATATGGAGGAATACTAATCTGTTACTCCAACATGCCTTAGTCATAGAGAGGCGATATGGAGGGATACTAATCTGTTATACCAACATGCCTTATTCATATACCAATGAAGATTTAAATAGTTTAACTGGGTATTTGAGGAATTATTTATTCTATGAAGGAAGGGGAGGAAGAGAAGATCATGAAAGGCCAGATCTTTCATGGCTTGAAAGGCTGAACACAGACTACAACAGAAGAATCTACAACACACCAAGTACAGAGTGAGGAGTGTCAGCCTTTATAAATAACTGAGGACCTCGCTGCCATTGATCCTTTTATTTAGAAATCTCTGAGGTGTCTCAAATAAATGTTTATATTCAAGAAAGAGTTTGATAAGATATGAACAAAGGGAAATTAAGAATTCTCTGGAAGAAATCTTTTTGGATATTAGATGTTCCAGACAGAAGGCTTTCTGTACTATTAAGGAGGCATGACGGTCGAAAGGTAAAGAATTATCAGTAAGAATGCCTTGCATCAGTCTTTGTCTGGAGGAGTGTTTTATCTTTATGATATAGTGTGGGAATCTTTTGTTTTGCTAAAATGAACTATACTACATTTTTCATAATTCGTTTGAGACCATTGTCCTTGAACCAATTGTTAACATAGTCTAACCAGTGCTAGTGCAATTGTGAGTCAGTGAAGAAATTAATACCACCACCCAGTTTGCAATCATCTGCAAAGTTAGGTAACCATAAGCCAGGAGTGTTGGCTTGAATGTCTGAAAACTAGATGCCAAATAGGGAAGACTCAGCACTATCTCTTGTGATACTGCTGGTAATATGTTTTGCTTTCAGAAGTGGCATCTGTGACTCTTAACTACATTGGTTTTGTCAGATTAACAGTTATTTATCCAATGCATAACATACATAGTGAAATTTACATGTCTGTCAGTAAAGCCTGTATGGAGAGGTGTCAAAACGCCTTGTTGAGGTCCAGGTCCAGGTCCAGATATGCTGCATGTACTGCATACCTGATGTCCACTGCTTCAGTGACTTTTTCAAAGACATTAACTAGACTAACTAGGCATGGTCAGCCTTTGACAAATCCAAAATGTTGAGATCCAGAGTTAAGACAATTTCAGTATCAAGATTAATGAGGTCCAAGTACATTTGAAAGCTTTACAAATACGGCCAATAAAACAAATAGGCCTACATATACCAGGGAACAAGTCTGGGCCACCTTGTGTAACAGCATTACAAAGGCAGTTTTCCATATATTGCAAAAGTAACCAACAGAGAGGGTTAGATTAAACAGGTTAAGTAGGGGTTCAGATAGGCCATATTTCATACTCTTTTAATTAGACAAGCTGCTATTTTATCAGGCCCATAGGTGAGGTGTTCTTAAAATTTGAGAAGGCTGAAATGACTTGTTTTATAGTAATTACAGGGTCTTGCAGGGACTGCGAAATCTGTGGTATAGTTATATCCGAATAGTTATAACTGTGGGTGGAGAAGAATTTGCACTAAATTTGTCAGCTAGGATATTAGCTATTTTCTCTGGCTGACTCTGAACATTGCTGGGTGTTATTTCTTAACTGCCTGACATAGACAAGGATTTGTCATTATTTTATCCTGAGTAGGAGCATAGCAGACTTATTGGTTAGCATCCCTTAGACTTTGCAGAATGTGACTTCTTGGGTGTGATTGACAGGCCTTATAAGGACACCACTGACATCACTTGAGTTGTAACCAGTACTGCCACCACTGCAAAGACCTATCTTGCAGGGATTCCATGTCCACAGAAGAGTATCAGCTGCATGTGGGGCACAATACACCAGTGCCACTTGAAAGTAATTTAAAACTCTGTGAACAACCTCCCCTGGTTCCATAGCACAGAGAAATAAAGATCTGACTGTGCCTCCAACAATGTATGTTTGATTAGTCAGACCATGTGGAGAAGGGTGAATGAGTAGGAAATGCCAGCTTGTCCATCCTTGGAGAGGATGGCAGATCAGCTCACTGCATTGGTAATAATTGCAGAAGTGCATATGCATCACTTTCAGCCAGGAGTCTAGCATGTGCATGCTAAAAATGGTGTATCACTCAACCAGGAGACCTAGAACAAGTGGTAGTACCATGTGCTTCCTGTGAGCAGTCGTAGTGTAGCAGGAAAGATGTTAGGGAAGGAGATTAGTAGCATAAACAAAAATCCCCATGGTCCCACCAGATGATGACACCATTCTTGGCATCTGACTGTCACTCCTTGTGGGAAACAAACAGACTGCTGGGGAGGAACTAATGGGTCCGTTGGTGACTTAGGGGAAGGTTTGATCATCACTGTAGGTGTGGGGGCCTAAAAATGTATTAAAAAATAAAACTCTGTAAACAACTTGCTAAAATGTTGATGTTGTTTGCAATCATAAGGTTTCATTTTCTTTGATTATGTCTATACACTGCAGTTTTGACATACACTAACAATGCTTGTCCATTGCTTTTGTAGTGTAATGTAGACTCCTATTTTAATAAATATTTTTGTGTCAAGTGAACTGGTATAGTGATACATGATGAATTACATTTTCTTCAAAGCAGACCGAGACACTAGTCTAACATTTTGAGTGCTTTAATATTTTCTCTCACCCTTCTATCTCTACTTTCTCTCTTCTCCTTTTTGTACTTGTTTTATCATCCCTTGAATGTCAAGTATATCTAACCTGCTCTTTAAGTGCTTCAGTATTCTACCTCTTTTCCATCCCTACCTTGTCTCTTACCCTTTTAACACCTGATGTATCACCTCTTGAATGCTACTGTAGATTTTTTTCTGCACTGCCCATTCTGGCAATCCACTCCATACATCCATAACCCTCTCTGTGAAAAAATAATCTCTGAGAATTAGGGAGTAGTTATTTGCAATCAGCTGCTTGTACTCCCTACTTCCCTAGCTGTCCTTCCTGTTTAGAATGACTCCTTTCACATTTTTATGGCATACATATGTGCACCAGTATCACACCATCATCATCTGTAGTCTCAAGTGAGAAGACTTCTAGCTCTTCAAACCTCTGGTCTTACCCCCTCCCCAGCCCACTGATCTTTTTGGTTGCTTTCATAATTCCTTCAAGCATCTAACAGTCCACAAAAGATTTGTTGTGGCCCATAGACAGTAGTTTGTATTTGTTTGAAGTGCCCCTTAGCTGTACCTTTCTGCCCACATGTTCAGCCCTTTTAAATCTTTCTCTAGACTCACTCTCCACTATACATATCTTTGTGTCCTCAGAAAAAAATCTGATCCTATTATCTTGTCTCTCATGTATGTCTGAGACAAACAAACTGAAAAGTGGTGAACTCGGGATAGACCTTTTTGATAACCCACTATTAACTTCTCTAATAGATAACATTGTCCCTCTCATCACAACCCTCTGATCCTAAAAAAGTAACCATTCACTTTCTCCTGCCACTCCAGTTTTCATATCAGCAATGGTGTAACAGAGTCAAAGGTCTTGAAGAAGTCCAGATAGACTACCTCTATTGGTACACCATTTTCATGGTCATCTGTAATACAATAAAAAAAAAACAGATCATAAGATGAGTTACTGTTCCATCTGACCGTGAATCCATGTTGATTCTTGTCCTGAAGATTGCTGTCCTCTAGAAATGATACTAACCTTCCCGATAACTTTACCTATAACTACTATTAACCTGACAGGCCTGTTGTTGACCAGGTTATTTTCTGCTCTCCTTTGTATAAGGGCACCACAATTGCTATCTTCCAATAACTGGATGTATATGAAGTATGACATACTGATCTGGTACTGTCTGCCATTTAAAACATGTAATTCCTGTACCTGGATGTATATAATATGATATGATATGTATTTTGTACGGTTCTGCTAATTTCTGTCATTTAATACATGTTAGCCTAGATGTATATGAAATGTACTCTGTCCCGCTTTGGTATTTTCTGTCATTTAATGCACTCTAGCCTTGTGCCTAGGTGCATATAATATGTACAGTATACTGCATTGGTACTGTCTGCCAATAAGTGTACAATGCATTTTCCACAAGCATAGATGTATATGGTGTATGCAGTGCACAGTTCTTGCATTATCTGTGATGTAATATAAACCAACCACATGCATAGATGTATATTTTATATCTATATATCTATATCTATCAATCTATCTATAAAGTCTGTACTGCTTTAGTAATTTCTACTATAGAATTTGTGTTAATCATGTGACCAGTTGTACATGATACATGGTATGTGCCTTTCTTGTAAAGTTTGCCATTTAATATGTTGTAGTCATTTAACCAGATATGCATAGTGTGCATCATGTATTGTGTCTGCTAGTTAATATGTGTTAGACATCTGTCTAAATAATATGTATGGTGTATTGCTCTGGAACTGAAAATATGTTAGCAATGTGTATAGCTATAGATGGTATACACTGTGGTCTGCTCCGGGTACTGTCTGCCATTTAATATCTGTTAATCCTGTGCCCAGGTGTATAAGATGTGCACTGTGTGTTGTCCTGTTACTGTCTGCTCTTACTCTGTATTAGCCATATGCTGAAATGCATATATGTACTCTGTATTGCTCTATTATTGTCTACCATGTAATATCTATTAACAATGTCTGTAAACATATATGGTATGTACTGTGTGCTGCCCTGTTACTGTCTGCTGTTAATATGCATTATCCATGTGTTGAGATGTATATATGTACTCTGTACTGCACTGGTCCCATCTGACATTTAATATGGATTAGCACTGTACTGGTGCCATCTGCTATTTAATATGTATTAGCAATATGTCTAAATGTATATGCTATGTACTGTATTTTTTCCTGTTACTATCTGCTGTTAATATGTATTATCCATGTGTGACAATGTATATATGTACTCTGTAGTGCACTTGTGCCATCTGCTATTTAATATGTATTAGCAATGTGTCTAAATGTATATGATCTGATATGTACTGTGTGTTGTTCTGGTGCTACCTGACACCTAATACATATTTATAATGTGCCTTGGTGTGCATGATGTACACACTGTTATGCCCTGGTACCTTTTACTATTGAATACATGTTATGAATCCACATCTAGATATATATGATAGATATATTCTGTACTGTGATGGTACTGTCTGCCATTTAATATGTGTTATCCACATGCTATGATATATGTACTGTGTGCATTTAGAATGTGTTAGCCATGTGCAGCGATGCATGTCATGTGTACTGTGTACTGTTCAGGTATTCCCTGCCATTTAATATCTGTTAGTCAAGTGTCTAGATGTATGTGTTATGTACTGAGTGTGGTTCTGGTAATGTTCACCATTCCCTACATGCTATTATATACGGAAATCTATAATTTATGTATGTTACTAGATTTGCAGCTAGCCATTTGCATCTAGTATCACCTTCAGTCAATCATGATAAATGTACTTTCTCCCCTCCCCTCCCCTCCCCAATAGGTTCAACCAACCATAGGGAGCTATATCACTATTACCTCTAAATAGCCCCCAACTCTCTTTACCCAGAAAAACAACAGAATCTATTTCTGCTTCTTATACCAACCACACCCTCTTCCACTCCCACGTTCCAATAAATACATAACTATCATCTGCTAATTTTGCTACTGCCATTACCCAATACAATGCAATATGTAATATTACCTATATCACTACATCACTATGCCATCTAATATAACAAATTCCTGCTCACATTACTATGGCCATTACCCTACCGCATACCATTTAATTTCAGATCTTCTCAAACCTAGTACCCCATTTTCTTTCCATTTTCCCTTCTGTTCTATTTCTATCTCTCTTTCTGTCTGTCTGTCTGTCTGTCTCTCTCTCTCCCTTTTGATTGACACCTGGTCATCCCTCATTTTCAACAATGTTCTCTCTCCATTTACTTATACTCATACCCCTGTGGCTATTAGCACATTCGTCATCACTACAATATCCCCTTTGCATTAGCTATATACACTTGCCTGGTTCACATTCAGACTTTCACCTCATCTCTCATTTTAATTTCCTTGTAGATGCAAACATATTCAACAAAACTTTCATTCATGTCATCAGGAAATTCCACTTACATACAAGTTCCATAGTTCCCAAACAAAATGTAAATACTAAATCTAAGAACATGTACCTATTTTCTTGTTTATATCCTCACCATGCATTAACTCTAATTGGTGAAATGCAGCCAAAACCTGCCCCACCATATGAAACACAAAATACTTCCACAACTTCCAATAAAATTGCTTTGCCATGCTTCCAAACACACAAAAATCAACTAATGCACTCCATATCCTTCTCACAATTAATAATAATTCCTGAATTCCATGCTTGAATAAACCATCACACTCCAGATTTCATAGTAATAACTGAAACATGGCTTAAACAAGATGTAATGGATGAAGAAATTCTTCTTCCAGGATATAATATAATTAGATTGGATAGAAAAAAGAAAAAAGGAAACAGGACAGAGTAGCCATAATCTTTAAAAAAAAAAACACCGGCGCTCTCTCTCAATTAAACCTGCCTCCCCCACTCATTAATGTTAAAATCTTATTGTCTTCACTCAAAATAAACAGCCAGAAAAGTGCATGTATGATAGGTATTTACATAACCCCAGATAACAATATTGCAACTGCAGAAAAATTCTTCTACTGGACCTCATCAATGATCACAGAAAAAATTATTATCATAAACGGTTTTAATACAGACTGAGAAAACATAGATAATAATTAATCTAACAATGCCACAAAAATAATCAGACTCAATCAGCTCATCTCTACCCCTACCAGATATAAGAATCAACACAAAACTCCACTAGTGAGTGGATTCTGACTCCACAAACACTACTACTTCATGGAGTTCCCTCCCTGACACACTGTGACCACACACCAAGTTTCATCATTAGAGATCACTTCAACATACAAAAGCAACACTAGTATAATGAAGAAAGAAAGCTATCTAATTGTAATAAAGACAATTTACATACAATTATATACCACCCCACTGCATGAATCAGTATCCCAATTTAACACAGTTTTCTGAAAATCCCTTAAATCAAATGCCCTTATCCGAATCAAACATATTAAAATCATTCCAGCTCCCTGGCTATCCAAACAAACAAAAATTCTCATGAAATATAGAGACAAAACTTGAAAAACGGTTAAAAATTAAAACTGATTCCAATTTCCAGACTTATAAATTCCTCAGAAACAATGCCAAACATAAAATTAAACAGGACAAAAGAGTAAACTACGTGAACCTCTAAAACAAAATGAAAACAGCCCCAAACTTTTCTGGTCCTTGATTAATCACCTCCTATACCCTGGCCATGTTACACAACCAGCCCCCTCCACAATCTCACAAAGTGAAAGTGTAGCAACATAATTTAAGTCCCATTTCATACAGTTACCTGCCTACTGACTAATTTTAGAACCATAACTCTTCCATCTCCAGCCCACATAAAGACTAGTAAATCATTCTCCTTTAATCCTGTATTAACCTCTTCAATCAGAAAACTACTTATCCAACTAAAGCCTACAATTGTTTGCCTCAACAGCAGAGTATATCAAAGAGGTATCAGATATTCCTAACTTACCCAATATCCATCTTAATCAACTGCTCCATAAAATAAAATTATGTGGTTACACTATGGCAGGCATCCCACATTCTTACACTACACAGAGTTGATTCCTCTAGTGAGCTTTCCAACTACAGACCCACTGTCATTCTGTCTCCCCTATCCAAGGTACTAGGGAAATGTACTCAGTCCTAACTACTCAAATATATTACTGACAACAACCTTCTTTCTCCACTCAACATGGTTTTGCCCTCATTACATCATCACCACCACTGCCCAGCTCAGCTTCATTATTAACATAAACCAGAATATAAAGGTAGTTAACCTGGCATCTGCTGTATTCCTTGACTTGTCGAAAGCATTTGACACAGTCATCCATTCTAAGGTAATATAACAACTGGCCAGCCTGGAAGTTGATACAACATCAATTTCATGGTTTATAAGCTACTGCTCTTAACTGAACATAGCCTGTAAAATGGCAGAACACACTCCATTCTTCCTCATCTTCTCATTTGGAGTACTCCAGAGATCTGTTCTTGGACCACTCCTATTCAACATATTTATACATGATCTCCATACAGCAAATGTACATGGATTATACATCTGCTCTGCAAAAAAAACACTAGATGAATTGCAAAAGCTCCCTCGTATTTAAGGATGCCTGGCATTTTGATTACTGTTCCTCAATTCCCCCAAAAATCAAAACTAATCTTACCTACTCCCAAAGAGTTTTCAAATCATAAAATTCATTTCACCATAACCTCATCAAACAATGCCAGAACTGACCTGCTATCCCATACAAAACTCATAGGAGTAACAGTTAATGAACATCTGAAGTTTGATTACCTGTATAAAAGAAATAGTAAAAAAAAAAACATCAGCTCACCTCTTTTTACAGAATCCCTGCTGTATACCTCAAGGAAGCACATCACCTCTTCTTTAGTGGTACCTACTATCCTCAGTGCTGCTATCATCCTGATTAACCTACAGGACCAACCAAACTCTCTAGAATACTGTTACAATAAAGTTGCAAAGTTTGCTGCAAACATGCCCTACAAAGCTCATCACTGCCATGCCCTCAAACAAATTTCTTGGCTAAAACTATCTGACTTCCTATCCTTCTCACAACTAATAATGGCACACAAACTCATCTACAAACCTACCAGCCCTAAGCAAATATTACAAATATACTCAGCAACCAGACAACTGCTCTCCATAAATAAGTTACTTCTTCGCACAACACTCTCTAGGAACTATGCTCCCTGTACTTTTCTTATGTCTCTACATTATGTAATAACCTAACCATACAGCTTAAAAAAACAATGATAGCAGCATTTTCAAATATCAAATTAAACAGCACTTTCAGGATTCATGGCTCTGCTCCTGTTCCACACCAGGTTACTCACAAAAAAGCAATTATTCAGAAATGGAAATCAAATTCTAAACCAACTGTATTTGAAGTACTGAGTATTGTAACCGAGATAAAAGAAATGGAAGTGGGATCTTAAGAAAAGGGTAGGAGCAAATTACATTGAAATAAATGGTAACTGTGCGAACTATACATGCACAAACATGATCTGGGGGAGGAGTGAAGTTTAAGTTAAGACAGTAAGTGAGCAATTTATTTGATGTTAGATTGATGGTACTCCTACCCTTTTCTAAAGACCCCACTTCCAGTTCTTTTATCTCTCTTATAATACTCAATACTTCAAATACAGTTGGTTTAGAATTTGATTTCCATTTCTGAATAATTCTTTTTTTAGCAGCCACCAGAATTAAACTGAGCAAGGCCTTACTTGTGTCTCGGCAATTCAGATCCTGTGTCCCAGCTCAAAAGAATCCTTTTCTTAGTTACACCCATTTGCTCCCTTGATATTTCTGACAAAGTACACTGTAAGGAATTTTTGAAGACTCCAGTCATTACACTCCCAAAACATATGTTCCCAGTTATCTCTTCCTCATCACACCTATAACATTTGCCATCTACCTGAGGAAAAATTCTTTGGAGTCTGCTTGAGGTATACAAATACCTATGCAAACACTTCTAAGCAAAAATCCTAAATCATCTGGACTTTGTTGCCCATTTGGTAGCCATACATATGTCCTCCCATTGTTTCCTTGTAAATTGCTTAACCAGTTTCTCCTCACAAATTTTCTAACCCGCTCTGATCTATTCCTATATTTATTATGCAATAGTTTATATGCTATACTAATTATCTTTTGTTAACAGTAGTTTCTGTTCTAGCTTCAACTAAAAACTCAACCAGAGTTGATCTCTCACTTAGGAATGACCTATCCCTTTTTATTTGCCTTTACTTTGATATCAGGTACTGGTAGGAATGGCAGTCTCTAGCCTGCAGTCCAAATGTCTTCTTGGCCTCTTCCCATTCTGTTACCTTTCTCTCTCTTGAGTTATTTCCTCCCAATACTTTGGTTCTTTTGCCAGTTTTCTCTGTAGTAAATTCCAGCATCCGCTTGCCTATCCTCTCTACCTCTAATAGCAGTTATCTTTATTGGCAAAAATCTCCTTTTTCCAATCTCATGCTGGCTTAGTTCCCAGAATACTTTCTGCTACTTTATGAATGTGATATTCTGTATGGCTGTTTTTTTTCTCCTTATGTATCTTCATCCAAAATCCCACTTTTTCCTTATTTCTTGAATTTCCCCCACTTCATCGTTTCCCTTTTCTGCTTTGAATTATGACTCTCTGCTTGCATTTTGTAAATGTAATATTTTATATGGTCTACTAATTATCTCTTTTTTAACAGCTGCTTCTGTTCTAGATTCTATTAAAAACTCTACCAGTGCTGGTCTTTCAGTTAGGATCCATGTATTCATTTTGCTTTGTCTATAGTCTGATATCAATCACTGATAAGGAAATGAGTTTAGTTTGTGGTCCTAATATATACTTGGGTTCTTTCTAGTCTATTAATTTTCCATATCTATTTACTTGTTCCCACTACCTTGGTTCCTTTGCCAGTTTCCTCAAGTAAATACCTTTCAATTTTACATTTCCCTCAACAAACAAGTTTTATTGCCTGCGTCTGTAATGGGTTTCCATCCATGAAAACATATTGCCCTCAGCTGGAGACTTCTCATCTCACATTGATCATTTATTTGTTAAAGGAAAGTACATGCATTCACCATGTCTTATTATTTTTCAAATCGACATGCTTACACAAAAACATATTTTAGAATAGGCCAAGGGCATTGATCTAGACATTCATCTATGCAAAAGAAAGAGGAAACATCTCAACTCTACATATATTATAATCGGTGCAGTTTTACTCCCCATATTCTACTCCAACAGCCATGTTTACAGCATATTATCTTAAACATGCTTTTGCACAACCTTTTTTCATTGTCATGCTTGCATTTTCTAAACTAAAAAAGTACTTGCTTACTTCAGTGTCTTTATCACATGCAACAACCACTAAAAAGACTCACCCTCGCTGCTTCATTTTACATTCACCTGACTACATACCACACAAATCTGCTTTGCTATATAAGATACAATGTATATCATGAAATGTTTTATACAAAACTGTTGAGAACAAAAATTGTTTTACTTACAGTTACTTTTAGTTTTTGTTCAGTGCCCTTCTAAACATTAATTATATGAAGTGGGGTATATGCTTTTCAGTCCACCATTGAGTTTAACAAAGTCAACAAAAGTCCAATCATTCTCATCTAATTTTTCATGTAAAGCCATATTTCAGGAATGTGATTGGTGTTTTCTCATCTCACTTTTAATTTCAATAAATTTAAATAAATGTGATTCAGTGTTGCTGGTCTTCTTCCTGTTCATCTTTGTCTCTCACCACCAGAGTCTGGTTGAAGTCCAAGGTACACCTGATTCTTCTGGTCAACTTCTTTTCTTTTTTCTGTCTTTCAATCATTTTCCTTTGGAACATTAGAAAACTATTCATTGGCAAAGTCTGTTTATGAGATTTATTGTCAGAAGAAATGAGGAGCATAGTTCCTTTTGCTTGATGGCTCACTTTATGCTGGACAAACTTTGCATTTCCTCCTTAGCCTGTTCTGCATACAAATGTCCTTGATCCTCCAGGAAAAATATTCTGAAGACAGCTAGATACAGCAACTTGAATCTCATACCTACCTCTAGACATTCCTTGATTGCTGGGCTAAATTTTCTTCTCTTCTCTTCTATCTGTTGTACAGAGTATAATTATTTGCCACAAACACTCTACCAACTCCAATTTTAATACTTTACTCTTCTGCCACAGTTTTGTCAAGATCAATTATTTTTGATAGTATGATTGCAACTTTACTAATACAGGTCTTGGCTGCTTTCTCATGATCATGTTTGGAACATGCACTCATTGTGTCCTTTCAACTAACAAGTCCTGCTGTGAGATACCAGTCCAGTTACTTATTTGTACTTTCATAAATTTAATACAGAATGTTCCTTCCAGTTTCTCTGGTACAGCAGAAAATCTCAGGTTTTCTCTGTGTGCTCTGTCTTCTAGCTCTACCATTTTTAAAACGGCACTGCTTGAGAAGTTTCATACTCAGTCAGCCTTTTCTTCATTGACATTTTATTTTGGCAGTTTTATCAGTTCACCTGAATAGCTGTTTAAAGCCTTTTCCATTTGTTCTAGTCTTTTGTTATTTGAGTTAATATACTCCTTCAATGTTTCATTTATTTTAATTGGCTATGAGTATGTCTGATTTATTTTTTATTGTAAATTACTGGAAGCCATCTCTTGTATGAAAGCTGGAGCTTGAACTTCTTTTTGCTGAACAATTGCTGGAATCTTCCCAATCAGTGTTTTTTCTTCTCCTTTTCCAGCTGATTGTGTTTCAGGCTCTCCAAGTTTCTTCCTTGCTGGCATCCAGACACTGTACTTACTAGCCAGTAACCCCATTTTACTAAAGCTGGCAGAATTACTAGTCCCTGTTTGCCATGTTCTTTCTTCATACTAGAAGACCTGAAATTAAGCCATTGATCAGTCTACAGCAATCTTGGAAGTCCACCACACTGTAAAGCTTGTCCCAGTCACTTATACTCTATTTAATAATATGCTAGTTTTATCTTTCACTTACTGCAGGGCCTGCATTACAGAAAATTAATCACCTAACATACTGCAGGACTGACACTACATCATCTATCCTTTTTGTTATACTCTGCCAGAAAATTTGTTATACTGGAATTTATCATAATGCAAAGATGACATCACACTCCTCATCTTTTCTTGTCCAGCTTCTTAACTTCATCTGCTGCTTCCATCTGCCTATTATTTTCCATTCCTGCACATTTCAGGTTCCGTCACTTACTACTCTGTAAACCACTTTCTGTCTCATGTAACCCTCTGCCAAACCTACACATCTTTACCTGTCTTCACCTCTTACAACTCTATAAATCACTCTATAACAATAACTAGCAATCTTTCTCCTTCAACAATCCTTGTCTGTCATGAGGAGTTCTTTCTATGCCCTGCAAAGAAATGTGTTGATAACTTCCTGAAAGTCAAAAATGCTAAGAAACTGCAGTGTAACATACTGTAATTCTGTCCTAATCTGTCTTATGTAGTTCAAACAAATGTGTTGATAATTGAAAGTCCAAAAATGCTGAAAATGCTGAAAAACTGTATTGTAACACAATTACCTTCATTTTTGGTAAATGTTTTACTTTAATATTTTTCACTCTCCTAACTACATGCATTTTTAACTATTCTGTATATTTGTTAGTCTTGGTTTAATGTCTCCAAGTCTTTTAGGTTTCTAATACCATAATGGGAATGGAGCCCATTCCTAAATCAGGGTACGACTAGAGTTCATGAAGCTGGTATTATTTCACTCTGTAATGTTAACCAAGAGTGCTCTTTTCAGCACCTGCAATGAGCCCAGAATTCTTCCTTCTGTAATTCATACAATGTTACATATATTGGCAGCATATCTAGGTATGACTTGAAACACATTTTTAGACCCATTGCTCATACTACTATTGGAACTGTCTGTGTATATTTCTTCCACATTGCTCTTATTTCTGCCTACAAATCCTGGTATTTTAAGATTTTGTATCTCTCTGTAAGTAAGACACTTTAATCACTGGGTATAGCAATTTCAATGATTAATGCTACTTTTTTTTTTCCTGGGCTACTATATCTGGTCTGCTTGCATCTATTTTTTTGAACCGTTGGTAATGAGTCATCCCATGTGATAAACACTTCATCATTCTCTATATTGTTTCCTATGTATATATTGTCAATTGTAAGCAACTTTTCTGCCTGGGCCTGTACTGAATAGGGGTCACTCTGTTGACCCAGTCCAACTATCCTCTATATAATATGCACACATACACATACATGAGCATGCACACACACACACACACACACACATATGATATACATATATATATATATATATATATATATATATATATATATATACATACATATGATTATACAACATTTTACTGAAGTGCAGTAAACATCAAAACACAGTGAATCGATGACGGCACTTTGAAAACAAACTAAATTGTACAAAAGAAACTTTAAAACCCTAATAATCAAAAAGGAAACAAAATAGTTTTATTCACAAATCCCATACCTCTAACCTTAATAATAAATTCAACCAAAATGTATGTCTGACTAGTGATACTGTTACTGAAAGGCTTTTTCAAAAGTTAGTGAATAGGCTTAAGGGCAGTGTTAGGGTTCAAACACATGAGTAAGGTGGATGGGGGGGCTTACTCGTGTACTATCCTAACTACATGTATTTACAAGAAACTTTGTATATATGTTTCCTACAACCTGCTGCAAGCCTTTTTTAATATGTTGGTATGTGCCTAGTCAAGGAATACAGACTCCTGAAGGACTTATTATTTTTGCCAAGATAAAATGCCTGACTGATATTACTACACTTGTTTTGCTCTGAGTCACCTAACTGAGAAATGTCTGTAAATATTGCAACTTGTTTTCAAAGTAAAGTAACCTGTTTCCTACTTATGTTTGAATTCTTGATTTGTTGTCGGTAAAACCTTGTTTACTATAAGTCTATGGTACACAAAGTTAGACTTCCCACAACACCAGAAATATTTTCCCTGCATACTAATATTGCTTGTTCAGGGAAATTACATGTTTGTTTTTCTTTCTTTTTTGAAGTAAGTCCTCCTACATCCCCAGTGTGAGGGACTTCAGCACCCCCATATTCCCTTACTTACATATACCAATGCCACAGTAACATAAACCTCAGGGAAAAGTGTTTAAGGGTGAAACACAACATGGACTATTATTATCTTGCACTACAGCAGATTCTGGCTGCCGATACCTAAGAGAGATTGCTTTGGGTGGTAGAGTTCTAGAGGATCTACATTCAAACATTTACAGATCTCCTATATTGTATGTATGTTTGTGCATTTATATGTGCGCATGTGTGTGTGTGTGTGTGTGTGTGTGTGTGTGTGTGTGTGTGTGTGTGTGTATATGTATGTGCTCCATATACATGCCTGCATTCATTCTATGATGCCTGCTTTGTACTATTTGGACTGCAGGGAGCCAGAACTTAATACCCTGTCCTGATACTCAATGGCATAATGCAGAGAACTAAGTAGACGGGACCCCATCCCACCCGACTGAAAGATGCAGACAGGCACAAGCACACAAACAGCTGTTCACACTTTGCACATGCGCATATGACGGGGAATATACAGGACTGTATTCACTGAACTCCATCTCTTTAAGATGTGGGAGAAAAGAAGAACAACCAGCAAAAAAAAAAAAAAAACATGTGGATACAGGAAGGATGCATAAACTCTTCAGGGGGGCATGCCATCCTCATACCAAACCAGCTATCCACTAAATACTGAATCAATATGCCACTCTAAATGTGTCCATATTTATTATACAAGAAGGGATCATTACTATACAAAAATGAGCACCCTAGTTGGACAGCCCAACTAGCATGACTGTTGTAAATCAAGCATATAATGCAAAACTGAAAAAAAAAAACAGAAATGTATCTGATTTTCCTTGTACTTGTACTTTTACTCTGTCCCTTGTAATTTTCTTTAAATAGTTTAAAAACAAAACCAGAAACAGTAACAGAGATACTCCAATTTTCATCACTTCTCTTGTACTGTGGTGATGCACTATGCAAGCATGGGAACATAATTCCCATATGCATGTGCAGTACATCAACAAACGGAAGACAATATGGAAGAAAACTAAAGTGCTGTTATACAAAGAGATTATTTAAGAAAGGTCAGCACTGTACCACTCTTTTTCCTATATAATGCAATTGTATAATAGCAATAACCCACTCCTTGATGTGGTTCACAGGATTTTCCTATAACCAGTCATGGGTTATTGCTAAATTAATATATAGGCCTAAGTGTGAGTAAGAGGCTGCTGGTTGCTTTTTATATTTCTTATTACACTGTATGCTGTGTTATAAAGCATGTGAGTCTACAGCATCTTCAATTGAAACTTGCTAATTAGTTACTCATATATGTACCTATGAGCATTTTGACTGTGTTACATAGATTTGTACTGTTCTTACATGTACATGAGATGGCTGTTGGTGGGATATCACCAGACCACACCACCATAAAGCAAGCTGACACCCAGAATGTGCCAGTACTACATGGTATATTGCAACAATATCACTGTATGGGATATCATGATGTTCTGTTAATGTTGAGCAGGTGTCAATGATAATGTCTCTATGTCCATTGTATTATGATTCCTTGATGGGCTGACAGAAGGGGTTGCTTATCTCAGGGCACAGCTGGTCAAAAATAAGGGGGCTTCTATCTCTTTCAGTCAGTGATCTGCAAGCTTACCATAGCTACCTCAGAGGGTGTTTAAAACGAGGGTGAACAGTGTGGTAGTTGGTTCTGGAAAGATGACAGTACTGGAAAATCTGCATCTTTCACTGCTTAAATGTACCACCATATAACACTTTTAATGCTGCCTAGGTACATGCGAGTTCTTCTAAAATTCAAACATTTCAGCATCAGTGGATATTAAGGAGGATGCATAAAACACTACAAGAGAGTGACAGTCGACCCCAGAGGGGAAGGAAACAGCTTGTTTTTGAGTAGCTAAATAATTAAGAGGTTAGACAAGATAAAAAGAAATAATCAGATAAGGTTTGTGCCAGGTGTCTTTATTGGGACATGTGAGCACACACACACACACACACACACACACACACACACACACACACACACACACACACACACACACACACACACACACTGACATCAACATGCCTATCCACGGCAAAGGCAGTAATAGCTGCTTTTATCAAGACATTCTACAATAAAGTGGAAGAACTGATGCAGATCTTGAGTTTTCATTTTTTGGAGGACTGTGTTGGAAGACTGGGAATCAATTTCCACAGGTGCAAAGCAATTAATAGTAAGTAGATAACTACAGTTTAACAGTGGGATAACATTCTCCCCTTCCATACCACTCTTCATTTTTATAAAGGGTCTAAGAGCTTTCCATTTACCCTAAGCACACCTGTAAGCACTAAGACTGTGATTCCACAGTGGTGCAGCAGTAGCGTTGTTACCTCACAGCAAGAGGTTCTCCTGTTCAATTCTCGGCTGGAGTGCCTTCTGTGTGGAGTCTGCATGTCCTCCCTGTGGTCGGGTGGTGTTCGAAAGACATGTGTGAATGGGCGTGCCTTCGCTGAAGGTTGGGTGTCAGGCTGGCAACTCGGCACCATAAAAATCTAATGCCAATCATTAGCGGACCGGAGTTCTGCTGTGGCGACCCCTAACTGGGGAAAAAAAATATAAAAATGGACCACACGGCTGCTAATTCCAAACACGATAGTTTACTTCATGACTCAGTAAAAAGTTAGCACTTTCGTAAGGTACAATGACCAAACTTCATCAGACAAAAATGCATTACCAAATATTCTACTTACATGGGCATTTAAGAAGACCTGCCACCAAACCTCTTGGAAGACAAAGAGGTTTGGTGGCAGGTCTTCTTAAATGCCCATGTTCCCCCAGGGTTGAATGATGCCATTTCCATCAGTAGCAAATTGAAGATCAGGGTTTTGGACAGATAATATGTATATAATATGTATATATAAATACATATATATTTTTTAACAGTGAAAATTTTTTTATATGTCAATAACATGAGTTTATAAGAGGTTGCAATTTATTTTTTATACATATGTGTTCTGATTATATATGTTGTTGTTTTAATGCTTCATTTGTCTTTAAAGTATAATTAATGATGAATGTGAGATCAATCTATGTATTAGTGTGGGGATGTTTTTTTTTTTTGTGTATATAAGTAGAACATTTGGTAATGCATTTTTGTCTGATGAAGTTTGGTCATTGTACCGTACGAAAGCGCTAACTTTTTACTGAGTCCTGAAGTAGACTATCATGTTTGTGTGAATTAGCAGCTGTGTGGTTCATTTTTATATTTTTTATCAGTTGGTCTGTTATTGTTCCTAACTGGGAAAAGCTGAAAAGGCAAACAACACCTGTTAGCACTAATATACCCCTACTATTATTTTGCCAAAATCGGAGGGATAAGAAAGTTTTTGGCAATGCTTTGTATAGAAAGCTCATTGTACCATATCTGATGGATTCTGGGCATGCAAACTAAAGAAAATCAGTACTGAACCAAACTATTCCTTATATGTTCATAAATTTTTACTAAGCTTACAGCCAAAGCAGATCATCACAGAGTGGAGCCATATTAGCCAGTACTGTGGAAGACTAACAATGTCGTCCATTGAGAATACTTTCACCACATTATCACTAGTGAAAATTTGTGACCACCTATCCAGTCATCCAGACTAATTTTAAAGGTTGATAGGTAAGGGCTGCCTATTCAGAAGCAGAATATGCATTGGTTTAGGTGTCTGTCATGCCATTTGGTGTTGTTAATGTGCTACTATAGGTTTATGTCTCTAGAATGGGCTTTTCTTTACCACTGGTTCTATTTAGATAAAAGAGTTCAAAGATGTTGGGTCATTTAAAGCTCAGAAGGCTAAGCAGAGATCACATCTCAGGACTCTGTATATCACTGTGTATAAGGACATGGATTTTAATCTATAAGAGTAGTTAAGGTTACTGAAACCTCAGATCTTTTTGATGCAGAAAAGTTGTTGTCTGTCCTGCTGGTTTACGTGATTAGTGAAGTACATTACAAGAGGTTCATTATATTTATTGATGGGCTTAATAAGGAATGCATAAAGTGGGACTATGTCATCTGTGGACCTTGATGAGATACCACTGAGGATAAGTTGTGCAAGACAGAAGAATTCTGTAACCATCACAGTGGCATGGTGGTTAAAACAAAGTCTTGTTATCAACATACATACCAAAGTCATGAGGACTGTCTCAAATTTAAGTGTAATATTATCTATGTGGTAAGCAGTAGTGGTGCTATATTTACCAATGGAAACTATGGTGCATTTCATGGTGTTGAAGGTAAGCCCATGATTAATACACAAGTGTTTGTTCAGTATGCCCCTTAATGGAGAATTTGAGCATCAGAATGGAATTTGATAACCACCCCTCAGCTTTAAAATTAGCAAATGTGGTTAGCCATAGTCACTTGATATAATTTTTTATGTCACAGAAATCTATATAACAAAGAGGAGGGACCCAGGAGATAGACCTGTAGAATACCACTGGTGACATTTTATTGTTTAAAGAAAATAGTCCCAAACTGAACAGTATGGGTTCTGTCAGACAGCTAATTACTAATCCAGTAAACTATGAATGGGCTAATTTTGAGATGGTAAAATTTGTCAATAATCCCATCTTGGGGGACAGTGTCCAAGGCCTTGTTAAGGTCCAGATAAGCAGTGTGGACTGTATGTTCCATGTCCATGGCCTCAGTAACCCTTTCAAAAAACTCAACCATGTTAAGTAGCCATGGTCTGCATTTTACAAAGCCAAACTGGTGTGTATCCAGATATATAAGGTTGCCCATGTCATTGTTTATTCATTCAGCTATAGTACATTCTATAGCCTTGCAAATAATAAGAATGGGACTAATGTGCCTATAATTCTCAGGGTCTACCTTTATGCAAGGGCACCATGACTGCCATTTTCCACACCTCAGGAATATAAATAAATATTGTGGGAAGAAATAGCCAGGGAATTGTTATGGCTAGGCTTGTATAGGTCCTAGGGTCGATAGCCTAGTACAACCTATGAAACTATGACCCTATAACCAGTGGGGAGATACAAGTTGAAGGGCTGATGGACTGGGTATGCCAGGCGTGACTTCATGCTTCTCAGCAGGCCTCCAGGGATATTGTCAGGACCTATGCAAACAGAGTTTATAATTTTGGATAGTGTCAAAAGTACTTGGTCCAAATTGGCCACAGGTGAGGGGGTTGGGGGTAATGGAAGGGACAGAACGGTTATGGGTGTACTGGTGACGATAGTGAATTTATCAGCAAGAGTATTAGCAATGTCCATGGGGCTCAGAAAAGCTGATACCACTGGAGAAAAATTCAGTTCAGAATTCTGTGTTACTTCCAAGCTTCCTAATGCAGCTGAAGAAGGCCTTATGTTGTAATTTGAGTTAGCTGAAACCTAACATCACAGCTGGCCTAACATTTCTTAATGGTAAGTTTGAGATGCTTACTTACCTGTTTTAAACCACTTTTATAAAGGTGAAATGAATATTTTTTTTTTACTTATGGCCAGAAGCTTTATCTTTTTATTACAGAGTTTGCTGATGTGGTAATTTCACGATACGAGTTTGGTTCTAAACTTGCCATTTTGCATATACCAGACTGGTATGGATGTTTCAATGCATCTATTCAAGGAGGAGTAAAATTCTGAGCAGTAGTCAGCAACCTGAGTTACAATGTTTGTTGGGGAGTTATACAATTTGTGGTTATCAGGAAAATCAGTGAAGAGAAAATAATTGATTTAGAAGTAATCCATGAACGTACAGGAGGTATTAAGGGCCACAAAGCAGGTTTTTATACAGAAGATCATAGCGCGATGATTGGATTTGATTAGGAATGGTGCAACTAGGGAAAATTGTGAAGACAAGGTCAAACAGTTTAACACCTGTGGTGGGTAGGGGGACAAGTTAGTTGTGTGTATTGGCATTTACCAAGTCCAGAAATCTCAGGGCCTATTTGTTAATGGTAGCAGATGTTTGACAGTTTATATGCAGATAGCTGAAGTCACTCTTATTAAAGGTTTTTAGTTTGGCTGTTAACTGTTCTAACTGGCTAAGGCACTCTGCATGCTCTGAAAGAGTCATAGATGGGGATGTATACATGTCTTCAAAGTGATATTAATTTTATTGTGTGTAACTAGGACTTCAGTTAGTTACAGACTTATATCATGCAAATTTTGTTGAGCGACAATGGGATTATGAATAAATATCAATACTTCTCCATAGTTACCAGTAGATGGAACCAGGTTTCTGTAATTATTGAAATGCTCATGTCTTTGAGGTTAAGGAAAGCCTCAAATTCAAATATTTTGTTGTTTAAGCTGACAAGCTGGGGCCTTCAAGTTACAGAGAGTACCATTCTACCCATTATAATGCCTAACTGGCACACGCTAATCAGGTACAAAACCACTACGGTGATTCAAGACTACCGATAATAATCTTGGAATCCTTACTGAGTAGTGCAATTTGACAGCATGAGTCAGAGAAGTGGAATGTTTGTGCACTGCAGGAATAAATGTATATGTAAAAGGTGGAGGTGGGCTCTCCTCTTCAAGCAGCTCATTAACTGCAGACAGCAGCTGAGGCAGCAGCTTTCTCTAAAAAGATTTATAAAATTCTATAGGGTAGCCATCCTGTCCTATCGACAGCTAGACTCTAGTTGCCCACTACTATGTAGCATTTCAGAGTGACTTCTAAAATTTCTCAAAGCTTCTGCAGTGAATATGCATCTGGTCATTTACTCTTAACTCAGCTTTATATGTTTGAACTCTTAAACTAAACAGCCTTTGCTGGTTGCATCCCCCCAAGCACATGCCAAATGAGGGTAATATTTTTTCAATTACTAAATATGTGCAATAAACCTTTTACTTTTCTAGTATATATGATGTAAAATCTGTTTTTGTTATGCTTAAATATTCATGATACTTTGATGGTATCCCCAACTCATTGCTAACAAGGTCCTTCCCTAGGTGTTCTGCACCTCAATCCTCTCCTATACAGTTCTCTGAATTATTTATGTTGCCAGATGAGCCAAGCTCAGACATTAAATATCTTGCTTAGCCTTCTCTGCTCACCCCTAAACTAACCGATTATGCCTGTGATTAGCTAACAATACCTATGATGCATCAATCTTCATTGTTCTATTTAGGTACATACAATCGAATCCAGCTAGCTTTCACCATTTGTGCATTACACTGAAAATTCTCTTGTCGTGGAATGGAATGGCCTAAATGTATGTATCTCTGATAGCTCCCTGAATTACATAAAATGCTAAAATGTTTTTATCACTACAGTAAAATGTCCAGCGAGCATGACCTAGTCTCATAGATGTAATTTTCTCCTTTCTACTAAATAACTGCACTCACTTCTCATTTGTTCAAGAAGGAACGCATGCTTATGCTGTCATCCAAATATCTACTCTTAACCTTCCACCCACATTATAAAACCTCTCTCAGAGTTATTACATTTTTCTGTTGTAATCTGCTACAAAGTAAGGCACATTGATACCACCACACCTCCATGTTAGCTGTTTGCTGCAGGGACACCCTCACCATGAAGTATCCTTATGTTAATTATAGGTTTAAATGTTACAGTTCCTCCAAATAGATTTTTTTGTTTTGTAACACACCGAGTCATATAACAATTCTTCTCCCAAATCAATACATTTCTCCATCACACTTGTCAGGCTGTAGATAATCCAAACCCTTATCACCATTTCATCATTAACCTTATTTTCCTTTATCCTTTCTTCTTGGCCACATGCATGGAAGCCACTTCACTTTGCTATATCTATCCCAGTTGTAAACCTTTGGGCTACCCTCTCTAACTCCCCTAGAAGCCTAGAAAAACTTAGATGGAGACTCCATAATAACCACTCTTATTGTATCACCAACATCAATGAAATACTGTAAGGTCTGCTGCTGACCACTGCTGGGGTATTCCCATATTTACATTGCCCTCTCTGAGATGATGCTGTCTTTCATCCTGCCCTGTCAGCTTTACTAATCTTACTCTGCTATATTACTCCCAAGTACCCATTCCCTTCCTCAGGACAGAGCTGGCTTCATGGTATGTCTTAAGAAAAACTGGGTGCGTATTGGGTGCGTATTACCACTAACTCTCTGACCACCAGACTGTCCCAGTTCACAAGGAGAATCATTAGTGAGAAATAACATTTTCCAACCATATCCTATTCTGCAGGAACTAATTACCTCACTCTGCTTTATGACTTCTTCCAGTAACCATAGTTTGCGGGTTAAAACGGTTTATTATCTTCACTTTTTTTTTCTAAGCATACTGTTGTCCATTAATTTATTTTCCTTGCACCTAGTAGTTCTGGTGAGTCCTCTTCTGTTTGTATCCAAATGTAACCACCAACCTACCTCACATCCTCTTTGTAATGCACATTTTTATGAACTAGGGGATGATGTCATGGAATAATAATTGTGCACACTTATAACAGGCAAGAATCTCCCATGACCCAAAGTAATGTAAAGGAAAAACATAGCCTTCAGTACTTCAACCAAGAAGAAATCATAGAAGCAATAAGTTGGAAAAGATAAGCAAAGTATATATTTAATTACAACTACCCTACTTGTGGTTAACCTCTAACTGGATGACTATTATCCTTCTGTCCAGTTTACCTAGCGTTACCCTTTCCAACTGCAATTTCCATTAAGTGACTTGACTTCATGGTCATAGCTCATGTGGCTGGTGTGTTCTTCCTTGCAAGGTTATTTTCTTCTTCCAAAGGTTTTATGACTATGAAGTTAGAAAGGGGGTTGTGGTAACTGAAATATTTTGCTAAGGAGGGTCTACCCCCTACTAAAGATAAAGAAAAGGAATCTTGTAGCTTTCAATGTTTCAGTCAAGCAGGACAATACTTCTCATGCCTACAACACCTGCCACATAACGTTTAAATACATATTGACTTGATCTCCATTTTGTTTTAGCACATTGTCACATTTCACTTCTTTTCACAGTCATTACATTTGCAACATATCCTCATGGCATTTCATTCATTTCACTTATTTTTCCTTACATGCACTTTTTTCCTCAGTTAATTAATTTTACTGTGTGCTAGTAATTTCACTAGCTCTATTCACACATTTACATCTTTTGATAAGATGAGGTCTGCTTCTCTAAACAGCCTGCCTCTTGTTTCAACATTTCTTATCCCACAAATTATTTTATTTATTTATTTCTCTATCAATAATGCTTTGTTTCTGTACATTGAAACCGTTTTTTTTGATGGTGGTCTGAGGTCTTATTGACCTGCAGGGTTAAAATTCTTTTTATTTCTGCGTGTTATGTATTCCAGTTAGTAGCATAAAAACATTAATCTCAATAGGACCTTGTGCTCTTGTAAAGAACAAATAGCAAATAAATGACTAATTAATTCTGATCATACAATTATTCACAAATTCCACCTGTTTTACTGCTATGCTAACTTTCTTTTCTTCAAGATAAACAAAATTGCTATAATATCAGACCATTCTAGTAAGCAAAAGGCAATAAATAAATAATACTTTCAAGTCTTCTTACCAAGCAAAATGCAGGAATGTTGCATACAGTAACTTTTTAATTAATCTTTTCACAGTTGACAGTAAATCACATTTCTAGATCAGAACCTTCTAGTCTCCTTCTAAATTTTATTGTAGTAATATGTCTTCTCTTAATTGCAAATTGGTCTTTTTATTTTTGCTGAGAATTATACTTTTGTACTTCTAACAATTCAGGTACTGAACACAAATAAAAGCAAATTTATTTATTATTTTTGCAGATGTATCCAGTTCTGCCAAATACGTCTTCACGATTGTAGGTATGTTTTTTTCAGTTCTGGCAACTATTTTCCTAGTTCTGATACCAATTCATGGAAAGACTCATAATAAAACCTAGAAATACTGTCAATGCGATCCTGTCTCATTGAGCTATGTATTCAAACTGAATTATCTAGCATGTGAACTACATAATGTGTAGACAACTGTAGCTAGCTTATTAACATTAAAGCTATATACTCCATTCTGAACTGCACACAAAACTACAACCCAGCTTTAGTGGGTGATGCAATATGGATAAATGTAGTAAACATCATGATTGTAGGTTTTATTATCTTTATACTGCAGCAGATGGCAGCTGTATCACTTAATTAACGAGTCCATTAATATTTGACTCCTTTTCCTAAGGAATAACAGCACTCCTTAGTCCTGTCACTTGTGGTTCATGAATCTTGTTGTCTTCTAAATCTAATGAATTTATACCAAAAAATAAAGGAAGGTAGTTTGGAAAAAATCCAGAGCCATCTGTCCACTGTTCAGCAATTGTATCAAAATATTTTTTTTAGATTATTCCTAATCCCAACAGCCCTACTATGATGCGACGGACCCACTCATCAATGTGGATGAGATATGGTCACAGATGGGCATTATACAGGTAGAGACTGAGGCTTTCAACTGCCTCCTAAGCCTAAGCAAGAAAATAGCAGCATCCTGAGCATATCTACTCCACATATGCCTAACTATTGCTAAAGCATGCTCTGTTTGGTATTCAGCCACCAGATGTAGCCCAAATATTACTGCTGAAACTTGATATGACACCTAACAGCTGGCTGCCAATACTGCAATAAACCTAGATACCTCACACCCATGGGTGTATGATCCAGACCTCAGCTAGTCACTCCCAACTTCCAACATCAGCTGCTCTAGCACTAGCTGGACCCTAGAAAATCTGGGGTCATCTGGGTCATAGTCAAGGCTTCATCTCTCTTTGTGTCACAAAACTGACTTACATATCTGACAGACAATTAAGGCTACATGATGCCAGCATGATTGCTCCTGTAGCACTGACTTTAATCTCTTCATCTTTACTTGTAAAAATTGTGTGATACTAAGCAAGTCACTTAACCAAAAAGATTGCACCTGAAAGAAGGCTCTTGTGCCTAGTGGGTTGAGCGAAACAAACTTATGTAAATTATCAGTTTTCTGCATGAAGTTTTTCAGGCCAATGTAGGATTGCACTTGTGTGAATTAAGGACATACAGAGGTTAACAAACCAATCTTATGTTAGCAAATAGCTGACCCACTGCTTGCTGAAGTATAAACAATGAAACTACCTATAATGCAAACAGCAAAGAAACCCATCAGTAAGAATGTTCTGAGGATGGCTTATAACTGCTGTATTCTTCAGCACAGCCCATTCATTCCCAGATGGACATCATGTAATGCATCTAAATTAGACAATTGTGAGCAACGTGTGTTTTAAGGATGCTTCTTGGCTCCCTCCCTCTCCTTCCAGTGACTGAAAGCAGATGGTGAATGTCTATTTGATGTTCATTCCCTTGAGCAAATACGATAGTCTTGCACTTGTAGAAGCTTTAATTAGGTGTTAAAAGTTTGTGCTTTTACTGCTACAGTATAGATGCCTTTTATTATAGCTGAGGTGGCTTACAGTTTTCTGCTTAGTCATATAAACTTCAGATTCCATTTCTGTATTACAGGCAGTAACATGTCCCATGAACTATGTGCATTAGTATGGACTGCATAAGATGATCAATGCAGTGTAACCAAATCTGTTGAGCTGCAGGATACATTCAGGTGTGATATCTACACTAGCTGTATACCCTGCTACACACCTGTGAGAATCAATGCATCTTGCAATATCCAGTGTATATGTTAGTCTCCATATGATGAACAGTCAATTACAATTCCCTCTATAGATCTCACGTGCTGCATGTTTTTCATTTACACCCACAATAAATACACTTATATACCCCACCAACATCAGTGTCAGTGGTGCAAAAGATAGCACACTTGCCTTTGATGCAGAAGGCCATGGGTTCTATTTCCATACAAGGTATATTGATTGCTGACACTACAGCATACCATAAGGGGGTGTTGCACTCCCGAATGTGTGTTATCCTTTGGATGAGCTGTTATACCAAGGTCCCATCAGTGTGGGTTGGTGTAGCGCAGGTGAATGTAAAAGATCCTATGGCATGTATTGAAAAGAGTATTAATCCTTTATTTCATACAACATTAATTCATAAAATAATCAATATACAGTATTCCAAAAAGATACCCCCATTTTTATGAACTCCTTGTTATATGAACCCACCTCAATATACACAGCTAGCCAACATTGTATATAATCTGTAATCAGTTTTATTATTGTATACTCGCTTTACATTGTTGTGTATTTTTTTGTTTACTTGCATATATTTTTTTGGAGCTTGTATATGTTTTGTAACTATGGAGCTTTTCTCACCGGATCTCCACTGAAAAAGGGCCTCATCCCAGATGGACCAACCCGGTCAACAAATGTCAAATAAATAAATAAATAATAAATTAAATTTTTCTCTTAAACTTCCGTATAATCCATTAACTTCTTTAATCTTCCCATTCTTTTTGCCATAACCAACATCTTATCTTTTTACATATATCACATTTATCCAGCATCTTATTAAATAACAGTTTGTTCTTGATAACCATATATGAAAAAAAATTATCATGTGCATCTTATCTTTCTTTTCTATAGTCTTGGAAGTCTCACCTTTTTATCATCCATATAATACAGTCTCCATTTTGATTTTCCACCTAAATCTAATTATTCTGTTTCTGTATTTCTTTTCATACTTTCTTAACTCTATCAAATTCCATAAGTGCATGTTCTATAGTGTCATTTCCTCCACATGGTATTCATTTTTTTTAGTTCTGTTACTTTATATTTCATTTATTCTTTAACTAGCAACTTTCTAATCATTAATATCCACAAGAAAACATGAACTTCTTCCCATATTTTAAATCTTTGTCTTCATTTTAAAAGCCTATTTTATCTCTTTTCTCAACTCTTTCCAAGGATAAATATAAAAAGTATTTACCATTACATTTTAATACCATATGATTACATTTTCCTGTACTTTATTTGTATTAATTTTCCATTCTAAGATTTTTCTTTTATATGTTATTTCCCTTCTTCCTCCCACATTTTCCTTCTGTTCTTCTTTTCTGACCATTCTTCATTATAATTATTTTCTAATAATCTAAAGTTTACTTTTTCTTGTCCATACTTTCTTCCTTTAGAATCTTGTAAAGACAAAATATGCTAAATATACAGTCTGATCTTTCAAATTCAACCCCAGTTTCTTCTTTATTGTATATTATTCTTTTTTTAACTGGTGTCAATCTATCACCCCATAAGAAACTAAAAATCATTTGTAAAATTTATTTTTCCCAATTTCAGGACATGCCATAACGGATCCAAAATAACTTTCCTAAAACATAACTATTAGTTATCCTTTTTTTCTTTTCTTAAAACTTAAATATGCTCCATAGCATAGTTGGTTCTTATAACTGAATAATACTGTCTTTCCATTGTTCTTCCATATCTCTATCGCTTCCACAACTTGTTCCTAAAAAATATATTTTTTTTGCAATTGAAATAAATTCCTACTTTTTAGCTACAGATGCTTCTCCAAAACCTTTACTTTTGTTTTTATTTATTTTTAGCCCTACATAGTCTAACTATATTTCCCTTTTTATCATTCCAATTAACTAATCTATATTTTTGCTATAAAAAATTACATAATCTGCATACACCATCATTATTGGCATTTGTATACCATCATATTTATATATAGCATCTTTCATATCTTTTAGTAATAAATGTATTATTGCATTCATACCCAAGGCAACGAACACACTACCTAATGGACAATCTTGTCTTACTCCTGTTTCTATTTATTTTTCTCTGTTACCCATCCATTTGCTATAATACTTGTCATCCCTTTTTCAAATACCATTTTAATTAATCTGATTATACTTTTTTAATATTGTATTTACTAGAATATCCCATAATTGTTTTCTTATATTATTGTTGCATGCTTTTTCCATAGCTGTGCCTACTAATCTTCCTTTTCTTTCTTCTCCTTCTTTAATAGCATATATTACTTCATCATTAACATTTCACTCACATTTCTTTTTCTAATTCCATAAATTCCTTCTTCATATTTTCATTGTATTATCATGTCTAATCTAATTTGCAATATTTTCATTAGAATTTTTATAACAACTACTCATTGATTATATTGATCTTCAATTTTTTAAACATTCTCTTTGCTAATTTCTTCCAAATTAACCTCATAGGTCTGCCACAGGTATTATTTTCCTTAAAACCCTGATCTTTCTGTTTATTTAATATTTTAACAAATATTTTTCTGATTCTCTTTTTTATATTTTTATAAAATGTATAATCCAAACCATCTAATCCTTGCGATGAATTCTCATTAACCATTTCCAGTTCTTCTTTTCTTATCATTTTTTTCAATGTTTTGTTCTTCTCATCTGAAAATTTTTCACATTCCCACTTTATTTTATTTCTTTCTCTATTTTCTTCATATTTATTTCTCAAAAAATTACTTACTTCTGCCTCAATCTCCCTTTGTTTTTTTTAACATAATTGCCTTCTTTTGTCTTCACCTGTTCTATTATTAAATCCAGTGTCTTCATTTTCTTTCTTAAAAATGGAGAGACTTCTTCTCTCTCCCTGTATTAATTATTGTTTCCTTAGCAATTCTATAATATTTTCTCATTCTTGTCATGTATTTCTTTTTCTATCTCAAAATAATTCTCATCTACATTTCCCATCAGGTACCATAACTTTCCTCTGTTCTTCTTCTATTTTCCACATAAGGCTTACAAATTCATTTTCTATATCTTCATACATTTTTTAACTTTCCTTATATACTCAATCTACTGTCCTGACCAATTTGCACACATAAATCATGTTGTAAAATGTTCTTCCCATAGAACCTTTACTTATTTTTCAAATACTGACATTACATTCATATTGTTCAACTTTTTAATATATTTATCTGCTTTAATATATTCTAGATTCAAACTTATTATTGCCCAAACTGCATCACGATATGAAAAGAATATCTTTAAAACTGCTCCATTTAATTAATTTAATGTCTCTGAAAAAAAATCACATAATCTGTTTCTGTTTTCAAATAATTTTGTATGCATTTGTATTCTCCTTTTTGCCCAACTTCAATACTTATACGTTTTTTTAAATTTTTAATATCCCCTGACATTTTCCTCACTTTTTTCCTCAAATTACAGTTAAGATCAAATCCATGTTCACAATAACATAAGATTTAATTTTATCAAGTAATTCTTCACTTTTGTTTTCTATTTGTATATGCATAAACCATAATAATTCTTAGAACTTTCCCATTCATGCAGATATCTCCTAGCGACAATTGTCCTGTTACTACAATTAAATTATTTAAATTTTTATATCCTCTCACTTACACAACATTAATTGTGGACATCTTCTATTCTCAGATTCCAAAACACAACCTTCCTCCACAGTATCTCAAGTTGCTTACTCTTATTACTGGTCATGAATCTGATGTTTGTTAATATTATAAAATCTGCATATTTTTTCACACTACTGATACTTAACAAATCTTCTAACATCACTGGTTATACTATTTACATTTAATATGATAAATTTATAATCATCTGTTTCCCAATTAAAATAAATGTACTTATCTCTGGCAGTGAAATTCCCAAGACAAAAATAACTTTGTCCCAAATTTCATACCTTTCCAGAGGTATATCTTGTTTACACTGAATTATTACCATATATTTGTTGCTAGCTGTCTCCTTCATAAATCTCCTTTTTATTTCTAGTGTCTCTACTTCGGAAAATGTACTTTATCTTCTGTTCACTTCAGATTTTCTTTTGGATTGAACCTGCCATCTATTTCAGCCCTCAATACTACTTTTTCCACCTCTGGTTCTTCCTGACATAGCAAGTCTTTTAATATGTAATCTTGCAACCCTCTTGACTGAAGGGTTGTAATAACTTCTTCCCCCACATCAGTATCTTCATTTTTAATAATGTTACTCAATTCAAACATGTTCGGCTGAAAAAGTACTTCTCTATGCACTTTGCTCTCCTTCTCTGTATCCAAATAAGCTTTCTTTCCTCTCTGCTACTGCTCACCATCACGCCTCATGCACACAAAGCTCCTTCCAGCCACCTCTGTGCTAGGAATGGGTGGTGCATGCTACAGAATACTTGTCATAACAAGTAGGGGAAGTTCCACAATGCCCTGGCCAAGTTTCTCCTAGCTGCATAAATACCACCTTGGGTCACCCCTGAAAAGAGGTTACTAGCCTAGTGGGATTAACCCAGTCAGCAAAGGATAAATAAAAATAAAAAATAAACAAATAATAGCTCTGGTACTGCTTATATATACAAAACAGTGCTGTTACAGTGCACATACACAACACTGTCCTGTCATCCACCGTGTAGCATTACTATATGTATGTTGTGTGGTATCTTACTGCTAAATGCTCAAAGTCTCAATAAAAAGTAGGTGATTCAGAAATGTCTTTGTATGCAGGACGTTGGTATCTACAGTTTTACCAAAATCTTTGTTTATCAAAACAAAATGCTTATCACAAGCTCATTGCCAAGAGGATAATTGTTGATATCTCAGTATTTGTTGATAGCCAGAAGCTAAGCAAATAAATCAAGACTGCAAACTGCCTACACAGTAACATCAACAGTACTGGGATATCATATTACTGGGACCAATTAAATGCTATGCTCCCTACAGAACCCAAGGATTTCCCAAGATTTAAATGTAAAACTCAATGAAAATAAATCATTATCTGGGATATCCTGGATTTTAACTAGTTACACGTAACTGACTTTTATTAATCAGTTTAATTAGATGATTACAATTTGGAACAAATGGTATGAAATCCAACCAGGGATGATAATTATCTTAGATATCATATTGACAAGCCTAGGACTTACGTGCTCTCCAACCATGGTTATAATATCCGTAATTAACACAGATCATGATACCATCTTCTTTAAACAAATAATAAAAGAAGACAAATTCATAAATAAATCATCCTTCATATACTTTACCAAGAAAAAGTATGATGCAATAAATAATGTAGTTATGAAAACAGACTGTGATATTGTTCTCAGTGATACAAATACACCTTTTCAAGACATTGTCATTGAGACATTCTTAAATTCTGCATTTTTTAGTACATATAAACATACATGTGATTCAATAATAAACCCCTTTGATGTATCAGATATAAACACTGAGGTAAATTCAGCAACAAACTTCTTTGGTGGGATTAAAAAGTTAGTAAACTATACCACCAAAAATGAGGTAGTTCTTAAGTTTCCAAAATTGGCCTTTTAGTAAAATTATTCTAGATTAAATGAAATACAAGAAATGAGTTAATAATCAAATTTTCTGTACCTAATTATGAACTCAGCTGAGCTTCAATGACTGAAAACAATAACAAGGCATTCTTTAATTACATTAGCATACTGAAAGGAAAAAGGAAGCACCGCAGATTATCATGTCATTAATAATCGCAGCACAAATGTTTGCAGCTGGACTGTCAGACTTTTATTTGTCAGTGTTATTAGTGTAGTGACACTGGGTTGTTACATATGCTAGGCATTTTTTTTTTGATTGCGGGATACAGACAACAGAGAAAAAGGAGAAAACAAAAATAACGTTCACCTTTTCTCTGCCTTTGCATGACCTCAGAGTTAGCATATATGGACATCAGGGATGTGAAAGATTGCACCCCATATTGGGTGTACAGGGGTGCAAGACTATGCTTTAAGATATAGTGATATTCTTAATGTCATTTACTTTGTTTTGTGGTAACAACAACTCCACTAGGTAAGACATTATTAGTCACAGCAAATTCAAGAAAAAAATTCTGAATATAACATATAAATAAAGAGTGAGGTGATCTCATCGCAGGACATAGTTAGCATACTTGGAGAAATCATGTTGTGTAAATTTCACATTAAGCAAAACTTACCGCAGAGTGTTTCAGACCCAAGGGGAGGTAATATTTATACAATCAAACATAAGATAAGTGCCTTACCAGATAAAATACTGATAGTTTCCTATGCAGGCTCAACTCAAAGAAAACCTAATCAGCCCCCGCTTTCAATCATGTTAACGAAAATATTAGTATAGGATGATGTGCATGATCAATGATAACAAACCTTTCTAGTACCACTTCACAAAAAGGATTGGGAGGAGTCACATGAGACACAGAGACTTTTAAATCATCCTGACCTCTATTATATCAAAATGCATGGAAACTGGCACAATCCAAAATGATGCAAGTGACTTGGGTCTATTAGTCATAGAACACTATGGATTTTTTCAAGGGAAGAGCTTGACTTGTAAAACTCTTGGCAATATTTAACAAGTGTGTGCCAGCCAAAGTCATAAAAACATATTCCCCTGGATTTACTATTCCTCTGTGCAGGACTACCTTAGTCCTGCATGGAGGCAGCTGTTTAGGAGCAGGATGGCAGTGCCCAATGCATAATAATGAGGCGCGTAGCCTGAGAGCCTAGGCTTACACGGAGCGTGTAAGAGTGCTTGGGGTGTGTCTGAGAGCAGAGCTCTCAGAATAAAAACACCCCCACAATGAAGAACAGCAGAAAGGAGTATGAAATGAGCAAGACCGCTCACAGGTGACCGCATATCCCACCAACAGTCCCCCTTGTGTACAACAGCAACAGTATACATAAATAAAATGAATAAACCTTTAATTTAAAAAAAAAATCCAATTAAAGCTAACTGTAGGTGCGTGAGTGTGTCCATCACTTAACTATGGTTAATACAGCTTAAATGGCTGAAAAGGATAACAAGGAGGATATATGCAAATGAAGCAGCATAGCAATAGTGTAGTGGGCAGAGCATTTGCATTACAAGCAGGCATTCCCAGTTCAAGTCCCACAGCCGCACATTCCATTTTCCATGGCAAAGCCCATTATGAGTAATAATTATGTTGCATAACACACTAAATAACATATTTTCATGAACTGGAGTACTGCAGTAAATGCACATGTGAGGTGTCAGTGTCATAATGAATAAGGAACTAGTAAGCAGGTTTAAGCACAACTAAGCAGTAGTAAGCATATTTAAGCACAGCTTAAGCCCGTTTGCACAGCGGCAAGCAATGCCTACACTGGTTAAGCAATTTTAAAGCTAACTCACAGATCACTAAAGCCAATAACTCTGCTGGTGAACCACTATTCTCTTGCACCATAGCCAAATTATGGAACTCCCTCCCACCCACAATTACCTCCGTGCCAAATTATGGAACTCCCTCCCACCCACAATTACCTCCGTACCATCATGCACCCACTTCAAAACTTTACTAAAAGCACACCTAAAAACATGCTGGCTATGCTCTTGCAACTCCCACTCTAAAATCACCCACCCCATCCAACCACTACCTTTCTTTCCACTCCACTAACTACCTTGATTATAGCAAGCTCAGATGCTCATAAGCCTAGTACTTATTATACAGCAGGAACTTCTTATTGTAACATTTGTTAATGTCTGTTATGTACTTCACAGATAAAGATTCTAGTTGTCTACTGATGTACTATGTTCTTCATCTGTAAATATGTTGTAAGTAATTGCTATGTTAAATTGTTAATCGCTATGTAATCCAATGTAACTACTGTCTGTTTATTTTAACTGTGGAGCTTTTCTCCCTGGGCCTCCGCTGAAAATGGACCTACGTCCAGTCGGACACTCCCAGTCAACAAATGTAAATAAATAAATAAATAAATAAATAAATAAACTATCTGTAAGCAGATGTAATGGCAGGTTAGCAGTGCTTACCATCATGCAAACCCACTTACAACTACTGCTCAGAAGTGCCTTAATCACTCTGTACCCAATGGCCCTTGTTCTGACCATCAACAAAATAAACAACCATGCAGGTCTCAAACCCAGGACCCTATACATCATAGTCACAGTAGTTAACCACCAAGCCATCACAGAAGTACAGAAGAATGAGGTATCAGGAAACAAGTCCTCACCATGATAAAATCAAACTGAACCTGTGACAGGAATCAGGATACAGTCATATGTTCCATAACCCACTAGATAACAAAAATATGTGAACTGAAGCACAGCAGTAAGCCCAGAAGTGAGGTGTAATTGTAAGAGAGTGTTGAAGTCCCCAATGAAACACAAGGACCCCATAGAATGTACGTACACATTAATCATGGATACCAGGCAGATATGTAAGATGTAATGAATAAGAAATCAATGCCAAAAAGAAAAAATAATGCAAAGTCTAATGTAAGCAATGTTAAGCATTGCACAGGCCAGCTAAGGAGGTGTAAGCAATGTGTAGGCCGGCTAACTCAAAATGCCTAGTGTTATACCCCTTTAAACAATGCCAACCTTTGTTAAGCAGGTTTGCCCATAGCTTAGCCTTTTCAAAACAGGCCAATCATGGAAAAGTGTGGGAAATCAGCCCTACGTAAACCCAAGAGGTGGGAATACATTTCATAGCTGGTTGTAGCTTCCCCTTGCAGGCACTATGGCAGTAAGGGGAGAAGGTGTGCCCTTCTGGGCGCAGTGTTGATGCATCCAGGAGTCCAAGGTCATAGCAGGACTCCTAGTTAAAGACCATGCTCAGAGACTGCTGCAGGGCCAGTACCAGGACTCCTAATATAAGGCGGAGGCCTGGGAACATCTCGCCCATGACCTCACCAGTGCCACTGGCATACCCCGAACTAGTGAGCAGGTCAGGCACCACTATGCTGACCTGAAGCAGCGTAAGGCAGACCTCTTGGAGGAGTGGCTCCAGGAGGCTAGAGTGGCAGAGGATGTTCCAGTTGTATCACCCCAGTATGTGTGTAATAATTGCCAGCTCAGGTATATCATGGATAGGTATGGCTAAATATTCCTCTTATGTCCCCCACAGCTGTAATGGAGCGGGCCGCGAAGCAGGAGGCCCACATCAGTTACCTGGTGAGGTTGCAATGCGAGGCAGGTCAGTGATACTCATGCATTTACTGTCATAGGAAATAAAAATAAAAGTAGTAGTAAATTAATTGCTTGTATAAAACCTGTAGTGTTCAAGGCAAGTACTGCATACACAAGAGAATATGGCAGGAAGAGTCTCATATTGTTTGTAAGTCAATAAAAGTGTAATAGCCTGACAAAACAGGTCTAACTGCTGGACTGCATCTGTATATCCTAGTATCATATGGTAATGCAGATATACAATCATGTAATAGTACTGTAGTATTAAGCAATGTTACCTACACTGTGCACCATAAACTGAATGTGTAGGACTGCCTGTATATGGCAGGTGTAATCCCCAGTGGCCATTTAGTACAACTGACAGACACATAGACAGTAAACAGGGAAAATGCAGACAACAAGAACCGAATAGCACATGCAACTGAGATGTGAGCTGTTGCTAAGTTCGAATCCTGCCAGTGGTAGTAGTCTGCATACAGAATCATACCCCACAACTGTACAGATATGTCCAGAATGTCTAGTAAAGTAGTCCATATCTGTTGCCTATCAACCTGTCCCTCTGTGAAATTTGTGGGATTATCCCAGATGTATAGGCAGCAAACAGAAAATACAACTGATTGACACACAGCTATGAGAACAAAGCTGGCACACTAGCAACTCCCCAATACCTTATACGACTAAGAAGCCACGTATGTCCCATTTACACCTCAACTTGTCAAACTGTGGTCAGAGTGTGTACAGTAACAGAGTGAGATGTATGTGCATAATAGTAATGTGGAATCTGGTACTGTGTGTGGGAACATTCAGGTAGTGCTAATAAACATTCCTCCAACAGGTCTGTCAGATATCAACACTGTGCCCAGAAATACAAGAATGATATGCAGTTGCTCTGAATAATGGGGTATTACACATCACTGTCGCCCACACTGTCCAGTAACATGTAACTGTCTAGGAAATCTGTATATGAGTGTTGTAATACAAGGTCAGAATGCAAAAGCACAGGGGATTAATAAGATAGAAAGCAGATAGGAGATATACAGCAATATCTATATAGCAAACACAACTGTGATGGACAGTAAGTTGTAGCAGACACAGCCATGGTCTGAATCCTGGGAGTGGAATTAGGCTGCATACAGATTCATACTTCACAACTGTACAGATGAGGCCAGAATGCCCAGTATATGTGCCCATATCTGCTGCCTGTCCCCCTGGTAAGTCTGTGGCATGGTCCCAGATGTTTAGCCAGCAAACAGGGGATACAAGTGATTGTCAAACATCATGAGAACACACCTGTCACTGTAGCAACCCCCAAAACTGTTAGGAGAGTAATATTTCAAGTATGTCCTATATACACTTCCATGTTGTCAAGCTGTGACCACAGTGTGTACAGTAACAGAATGAAAGGTATGTGCATAATACTAATGTGCAACAACAGTCAGGTAGTGCTAACAAACATTGCTCCCACAGGTACGTCGGATATAAACACTGTACTGAGAAATACAGATGATTATAACCTGTAATGGTACTGTTCACTCTGGTATTGTAGGGAATTGTGAGTATTGCAGTTTCTCTGAATAATAAAGTATCACTGGTCACTGTCACCCACACTACATAATATAACTGTGTAGGAAAGCATGTATATGTGTGTGTCAGGTCACTAAAGGTGGAAGAGGGCAATATTCTAGATATGTCCCAGCACACCAGCATGTGGTCAACATATGCCCAGAGTCTGTGCAGAAAGAGTTGGATAGCTATGTGCAAAACAACAACCCAGAATCCGGGAGTATGTGTACAAACAGTTAGTTAGTGTTAACAAACATTCCCTCCACAGATATACCAGGTAAGAGGTGTATACTGCAGGTAAAACCGGTTCATGTGTAATGATGATGGCAGCCATATCACTGTCCAAACTAAGGCTATAGCGTAGTATAGTAAGACTTGTAAGGTACAGATAACAGCACTGACTAGGAAAGTAATGTGGACTACAGAAATATGCTAGTTGCTAATTGACACCCCCCCACCATATCTCCAACAATAATCAACATACCCACCCCAACCGATATGTAATGACACCTATGTTCTGATAATGTCCAATTGTTTGATAAATATTTTGATGTTTCCCATGCATGTGCTACATTGAATTATTCCAACATTGGTGGCATGGTGCCATCAATGTACATGCATGCTGTTCTTATTACCACTGTGGTCCCATATATGCATGTGTTCTGTCGGCTATGCAACTGTTCCGTATCTGGTGTCTGGGTTAATGGGAATATCTATGCGTGCTGTTATACCTAACCCTGGAATGTGTTGACTAATACTAACCCACAAATGATGAAATCTAACCACTATAGCACGCTTGGGAAGCCGGTCCCAGCAGACCCACCTGTCCCACCTCAGCTGGCCGTGGCACTGGGCACCAGCATGTCTAGAGCCCAACCCGGGACGTCCCTCAGGGGATGGGTCTCACCCCCCCCCTCTGGGAGGAGTGGTGGACAGGCACCTGTCCCCCGTCGCCAGGTCGGGGTCATGCTGCGTAGAGAGATCAACCAGCAGTTTGGTGATCTTCTATGCCAGCTCGAGGGCCGCGTATTGTGATTAGAGAGCCAGCCTGGCTCTGCGACTCAGCCCCCAGCACAGCCACCTTTGAGACTGTGAAGGTGCAGTGCTGACTGCCCATGGGTGGGGACCTCAGTCCCACTGTTACCACTAGGGGGCTTGTGGTCTTCCAATATCCCAACACCCCTCCCCATCAAGGTGTTTAACCCCCACATGTGTCATATACCACCCCTGTATGTGTCTTGTCTTGTCTGTTAACCTACCCAACCTACCTCCTCAAATATACCCACTACCCCTCCCCAACATCCCACTCTCACCTGAAAAAAAAAAAGGGAAATATGTTTCCACAAAAAAATCTCGCCCCATACATAGCTGTCCATTTCGCACACGTGCCCACTGGATACATGTAATCCAGTCTAATTGGCATCACAACTTATTATTGTTGTCCTCACCCCTCTCTCAGGGGTTTGAGTATCCAAATCTACCTCAAAATTCAGTGTATATGCACAGCTGTTGCTGTAGAAGAAATGGGCAGCTATGGACCTTCCCTACACCCTTCCTGCACATCCCTGGCAATTTTCCCTACTGTCTTTCCCTCTTTGTGCCCCTTTTTTCATCACTTTCCTATCAACCCCTTTTTCTTTTCTTTTAAAGAAATTAGTGCAGGGGGTAAGCAGGAGTAAGCACTTTTAAGCAGCAGTAAGTGGATATAAGCCTGTTTGCATGGGGGTAAGCAATGCCTACACAGGTTAAGCAATTCAGAAGCTAACAGAGTATAAGAAACTGTAACCGGATGTTAGCAGTGCTTACCTCCACGCAAACCCGCTTGCAATGCTTAAAGTGCCTTAATCACTCTGTATCAAATGGCCCGTGTAATGCCCAGCAACAAAATAAACAACCTCAGCAAGTCTCAAACCCAGGACCCTGCACACCACAGACAAAGTGATTTACCACTAAGCCATGCCAGATATACACAACTCTGATGTTTTCAAAAACATATCATCCAGCCCAGTCATGCAACAATAAAGAGAATGTATTCCAACATTTAGATGTATGTGTGTGTGTAAATATATTGATATCTAAACAGATACAACATATTTATATATGTGTTATATATATACACATATATAAATATATATCTACATATATATAAATATATATGAACATATATACATGCAAATGCCTACATCGACACATATATGTCTACACCTGTATGTCTACATATACACAGCAAGTTACATATATGTAAGCAGATATATATCTATATAGGTATATATGGCCATACATCTGTAGATAAGAAAGGTAGATTAACTAAAACATATATGTCCACATGCACCGTTAATGGGATTGAGAGGCCCCAAACAATATATATGAAAAGGTATACCCCCCCACACACAGACAAACAAGTCTGCCTTGCAATACAATGCCAAGTGTTGCAGATCCCATAACCAGGACCTGACACGACATGGGCACAAGATGTTAACAGTACTACATCCCACTTGTATGATGTCAGGCTGGTATTGGTAACATATCATGCAGTACAGTTTGGCTCCCATAGGAAATGTAAACTGTGGAAGCTATCAACATCCCCAGGATACATATACACAGACACATATATGCAGATACAGATATACACACACACACACACACACATATATATATATATATATATATATATATATATATATATATATATATATATAAATATATGTGTGACTACACATACACACGCAGAGATATGTACAGTAAGATACATATGTAGAAGGTGCACACAATATGGAACAGGCACTATGCCTACAGTTAACACCTTAACAACTGGACACTGTATGGGCTACCCATACAAATGACAATCGTTGCCTGCAACATATACCCACAGAGAAATCATAGGATAAAACACCAAATACAGGTTTGCAGAAATGGAAAACCTTTATTTGTGAATTATTACAGTTTTATATGCCATGTAATATTGCAGTTCAGACACTGACATCCATATAAACAGAGTAATGCAACTGTGAAACAGTTATACTAATACAGTAGTCTGGAAAAGTTCACAGCTGTTGCTGTCCAGGCCAAGCCCTTCAAACTGTACAATAGTCAAGACAGACTGGGCCACAGGATACCAAACAATCAATACTAAGTAAAGCAGGTGTATAGTTCAGCAGCCTCTATCTACATTTTGTACAAAATCACTAGGTGGTAAAGACTTCAGTTGACCAAATGGGATGTAACTGTTACATAACAAGGCATAACTGACACCATCAGAAACACACTGACAAACAGAACAGTCTGTATGGCAGGAGGCAGTAGGCCTGCATTAACCCAATTTATGTAAGTAATGCAAATATAGATGAATTGTATGGTACTGTACATCCAGATACCTTAAGGCAGCTCACCCCTGATACCCACACATTTTGTAACAGCCTAGATTATTTTTGGTGCATCCCCTCCCTAGACTCAGTAATACAGGGCCATATACCACTGTTACATATACTAGCCTCTGGAGAGCATAAGGGCACACATGTATTGTGTAGGTGAAGCCCACACATATATGGCCTCAGCCCCACCGTATGTGTGGGGTATACAACAGCAGTGGACTAATGGCATCAATGGCAGTGTGATATACTCACAGCCCACTACAGAAAACCCCTGACAGCATGTCACATGTGCAAAGCTTGGTATATAGGTGGAGGACAGAGGCTGGAACACAGGCCCATATGTGGAAAACTGTTGCCATACGCTAAGCAAGTCACTGGTGTTATAGGATAGTCTGCAACATACCCTTAGTCAGGGAATTGAGGTTAGAAACATAAATGGATGTAACAATGTACTGATAGCACTCAACACACACACACACTGCCATTGAAATATCTGACACAGGACCTGTGTGGTGGACAGCCAAAACATGATAGGCACACCTCTGGCCACCAACAGGATAGGCCCATGGTTATGAACTATGCAGACAGACTGCATTCCAAGGTAAACTAGTATGTACACACACACTGTAACACCAGTACTATGCAAAGTATAACAAAACTCTACTCACACTGTCTGTAGTTCTGGAACCTTCTACAAACATGTAGCTGGCCTGAGTGTGCCGGTTCTCCTGTAAGAGGTGTTGCTACCTGCGTCTGTAACACTGATGCCCACACACAGAAAGGATGTCCCTCACACAGGAAAGGTAGAGGGACCACGCCCACATGATGTAGGGATTTAAAGTAGGTGGTGGCCATGACAGTGGTAATTGGCAGTACTACACAGCAAGCTGCATGTAGTTAGCAAGTGGAGGACACTGATTGGTGCAGAGGCCATCACCTGATTATGTGCATCACTTACTAAAGCCAGGCTGCAATCTATTCAAAGCAGCTCAATCCATTTACTGGAGAGAGAGAGGGATAGAGAGAGAGAGAGAAATGAAAGCGACATCTCTACAAAATTAAAGCTTACGTCAAAGGCATTTAGCCAGCTGTCATTCAACAAGACATCATTCCTACAACTGGTATGGGAAGTATATATAAATGTAATAGAATGCAATACCTGGTCCATCATAATGGTATAGATGATGTGGAATGATTTATATGTGCCATCAGGTGTTGTTGTGATGATGTTTAACAGAACAACTGCTATGGACAATAGTGTCTGTCTCTGTGGGTACTGGGCCATAGCCGTCAACTGTGCAGGTCAGCACTGACAGACAACATGTAAGCCATCATAGTGTGTGTTGTGTAATGGGAAGTATGTATATTACGTGGCCAATAGCTGGTGGTGGAAGTAATGCCATTATGATGGACATGTGGGAGCCATGGCCCACCACTGGCAGGATACTCAGGTGAATCTGTAATGTAGCATGCCAGAATGCCATAGGTGTGTAATAGGGTTATCTGCAATTGGGTCCTACATATACCCCCCTAATATCAGGCCATGTCCATATGTGGCACCAGTCTGTGTTTTAGCAAGGCGGAACAGTGCAGCTGTGCAGGAAGGTGTTGTGAGATTGTGGAGCTGATGTCTGAATGTACCCCACATATAGGTATGCATATGTGTACATATGTCACATATATAATATAGAAAGATGTATATGTATATTAGCATGTATGTCCAGAAATATACATATATCCATGTGTAGACATATATATGTGAACATATATACATCACATATATCTACACATTTATCGATATATATACCTATATGCACATGTCTACATATATACAAACACACACACATATTTGTATGTAAAGACATGTCCCCTATATTACTACCACAGTGATGCATGCTATGTGCTAGGCACCACCACACATAGCAATACACACAGATATCTACAGCTGGCAGTGTGTGCAACATGGAGGGGTATGTCACATGTTAGTCCCTTGTTGGGACCACATTGCCCCCGTCTGTGAAGTATGCAATGGAAATATGGGGAAGTATGGCAGGTACACATGTGGAGGTGGTCAGGATTGGAAGATATAGAGGACAGTCTACAGGGGTGGTATGTGACACGTGTTGGGTAAACACCATGGATGGTGTGTGTGGTCTGTGATGTGGATGCCCCATGGGCTGCAATATGGGCACAAAGGAAACAAGCCTCCCACCCACTGCTACTCACAACAGCAGTCCACATCCTGAAGGTGCCTGATTTGGAGGCTGAGCAGGAGGAGCATGTTGGCCCTGTGAATGTGTACTGGGTGCCTCAGACTGATGCAGCACATCCCTCATGTGTCTGTGGAGCCCGGTATGGAACAGATCCTAGACCTGAGCTCAGGGGACAGGAACATGTCTGTGTATGCCCTGAAGGGGATGGACAACATCCCCTGGGTGGTTCCACCAGATGGTATTGCTGGAACAGTACATCAGGAGGCCCCAGGTTGGGACACACATGTGATGTGGCCAGGTATCATGGGCAGATGGGTTTGGAGAGGTGGATCTGCTGGCCACTAGAACATATACATGTTATTGTGTCACTGTTATAGAACATATGTTGGTAGTAATAGTCTACACAATCCCGGTACATGTCTAACAGCATGCATAGATATCTCCAATAACACAGACTGTCAGATGTGCAGCAATCTCAGAGCAGCCATACCACTGGCATATATGTAACCATAGTGGCCCTGACAATGGCATGCAGGTGAATAGTCTATGAAAGGCCAGCAATGATAGTGTCCACACAGGAGACATGGCTACAATCACATAGCAGAAGGTGTGGTACAATACAATATCTGTCCAACCAGTAGTTAAGCTGTAGCCACACCTATTGAGTTGTGTGTACAGTTTGTTGAGGCTGATATTGTGGGGGGTGACAGAGATGTGTATTATGAACTGTGGTAACCTTGCCGTATGAGTTGCTAAGACCTGTTTAAATCTTTATGTCTTTCAGCCAAGATGGCACATGCACGGTTGCCCACCTATTCCCATGCAGAGAATGAAGTGTTGATAGCACACATGATCCAGCACTATCCAGTGCTGTTTGGCAGGCATGCACATGAGCAGCAGGAGTGGACCGCCCTGTAGAACAACCTAGTCCACAGGGTCAATGATGTTGGACTGCACAACCAGAGTTATGAGCAGGTCCGGCATCATTGTACTGACCTACTTCGCAATGCCCGTTGGCATGCTGCTGCAGTCTGGGGGGATCACCTCTCTACGGGGGGGGGGGCATGCCATCCACCCTCTCCTGACATGAGTGGAGGAGCTCCTGGCTAGCCTCGTGGCACCAGCCCGTCCGGACAGCCAACAACCACTGGACTCCTTCGTGGAGGTGGGTGTCACCCACACACCAGTCGAGGAGTGTGCAGTTAAAAACACAGGGCACATCACTAGACCACTGTTGTTTAAACATTTGCATTGGTACAGGTAGATCATGAATATCTGACATGTCATAGATATATTGTGTTGCTGCATTGTAGTGATAAACAGATGTCCAGATGTGGTAGTACTGTGGGAATGTACCACTGATGTATGGTAACACTGCACCCACCCTGTAGCACTGCCACAGGTGTGGCCACTGACATTGCATCTCTCACCCACTTATGTAGGTCCATCTGGGAAACCTACAAGGCAGCAACCTGTAGCTATTGATTATGTTTTATGTAGATGCTTGCCAACACACCGGGCATATAATGGTTGATGCTATATGCCATGCACACATCTAACACACCTTCCCTGAATGCATGCTGTACATGTGCATGTATTGTTGCTGTGAAATGCACTGTCTCACAGGGGTGACCATGATGGGGTATTGGAAGGGTATGTCAGACACCTGCATGATAACTAAAATCTTGTCATTGCAGAATGTGTCCACAGGGAGTAACATACTGGTGATAGATATGGCCTACAGTAGTGACATGTTCGGAACAACACCCATATACAGTGCAACACCAGTGTATATACCTGTAGGACAATAGCAACTGCTGCAGAGATACACTATGGCATAAGGCATTACAGTAGTCCACATTATCAGCTGGGTCTAGGCTGCAACATGTGTTGTTCAGTGTATGGGACACTGCAAACTGACACACGCATAGAGCTTACTTGTCATGCATCTGCATAAAAGCTGAAGGGGGATCTCAGCATGACACACCACTGCACTGCAGCAGGGATCCTAATGATGGTAGGAATAGCTCTATCTGCACATAGTCAGGTTCAGGACCTGTGGCAGCCGCAACCCTATCCACGCAGCAATAGTGATGGCAGTATGTGAATACCATGGGATGTGCACATGAGTAGACCTTGCAATAATGCAGAATAGGGGGACGTGTAGGGCAGACTGAACATACACTGGCAAATGCAGATAGCCCACACTGGTATACCCTGCCAGGAGCAGTGACTGCTGTAGTACACACAACAAGAGGTGCAATCAACTGTCATGATAAGGGTGTCCACATATATGCCCACATAGGGTGTATGCATTGCGGTCAGCAGCCGCACACCTAACATAATCTGTTGACACTGCATATGAAAGTACAGGACATATGTCACATATCAGGCTAGTGTACTGCTAAGATATGCGGTGATGTGGTCCCATGGCAGATCAAGGATATGTGTGTAAAATCAATAAAGGTGTGTACAGCCCCCATAGCCATGGTATGCTCTGATGGTTGTCAGTGTAAGAGTATTGCAGTTGTCATACATGGTCTGTTGATGTTGGCAGCTATAAATCAGGCATCAGGCATTCACCAATGACAACTGTCTACATATCATCCCAGGTATGTGTTGCTGAAAAACATATGGGCTGTGAGAAGTAAAGCTGGCATAACTGACACAGTACTACACATTCCGCAATGGGTTGTACACCTGCGAGTTGTGATGCACAGTACGTGGCAGGGTGCAGAACAAGTGCACAGCAATACTGTGTACATTGGTGCAGTGGTAATCAGGGGAAAGGGCATCACCTAGTGACACAGTACATGCATCACACACATGTATACTGTTGGTAGCATGGATTGACTATAGCTGAACTGCATGCTGTTCTGTACCATATGTTCTGCATGTTGGCAGATGGGTAATAGGAGGACTGTGTGTGCTATCATTGTGCAACCTCACCTGTATGTGTGTGTGTGTGTGTGTGTGTGTGTGTGTGTGTGTGTGTGTGTGTGTGTGTGTGTGTGTGTGTGTGTGTGTGTGTGTGTGTGTGTGTGTGTGTGTGTGTGTGTGTGTGTGTGTGTGTGTGTCACCATGTATGCACATGTGTGATTGTGGGGTGTTCATACGGCTATACCTCCCTTTGGCACTGTGCAGTACATGGACATGGAATGCCACATTACAATCCAGAAATACCTGTCATGTGTGTGATCACAGGACAGCAAATAGTATAATATCAGTCATCAGAGAGGTCACCTACAACCCACATATGCAGCTCTACAGATGCATTGGGGAAGTACTAGTCAACACCAGGGAGTGTATCCAAATATTACAGTTGTCACATGATAGGGTGAAGGAGCAGCATATCTGGCATGTACTGAGCATTACGTACACATGACACACCAGTGCGAGATATTATGGATACAACATAGTAGCCCACACATATAGGGGCCATGCACATCATTTCTGGGCATACAGAGGGTGCATACCAAATGACAGCAGTGATGCCATGTAAATCCACTACACACAGGTCAGGCAAGTAGAGTAGCAACAGGCCTTGTGTTGTGGCTGCTTGTGTGGGCATTTAGAGGACTGTGATGTTAATGAGTTGTATCAATGTGTGTATGTTAACAAGTGTGATGCAGGATGGGGTAACACATGGACATATACATGGGACTATCTGTAAAGCCATGGACAGGTAGGTATTACGGAGGTGTGTGTGTGTGTGTACTGTTAGGCAATGCTGTACAGGTTTTAATGTTTTCCCCCACAGGTGGTGAGGTGGGCCAGGGTCCCTCCTGCATGCAATCTGATGTTGGTGTCCATACAGACACCAAAGATAATGATGATAATGTTGAGGCACAAGTGGGGTTGTCAGGGGCCGTCACTATGCTAACATTTGACATCCCCCTTTTAACCACCCCACCCCAGCACACAGTTTCAGTGCCAATACGCACCCCATCACCAGTGGACATAGCGAAGGGACAGCTGGCATTTGGTGGCAGTGCATAGAAAAGTGTGGTAACCATGCCTACTGTGTCCGGTCGCAGCAGGCATAGCCAGATGTCTAGCAGGCCACCACATAGGCAGATGTCCCAGGGTGCTCATGGCAGGGCTGCTGGACATCATGCCCCTGGCAGAGGCGACATAGCTGGTACCAGCAGAAGCATGTTTCAGGCTGTCATGCGGCGCAGGCACATATAGAACATTACCACAGATGGCCTGAGGCTGCAGAGGGCTGCTCTCACATCTTCAAATGACAGCGCCCATGAACTGGCTGGTGCCATCCGTAAATTAACTGAGTTCATGGATAGATGGTCTGATGAGATGATGGCCCTCATTGACTGTGGTCTGTCCATGCTTGAATGTGTGGTGGGAGTGTGGCGACAGCCACGTGGACGTAGGCCAGCAACACCAATAGCTGGTAGTCAACATTGATGTGCCAGGACACCAAGGGGCTACCGTAGTGGCAGTAGCAGCCCCTGCAGTGCAGGGGATGTGCTGCCCACACCAAACCACAGCAGGCCACGTGCACATGGCCCTGGCCAGTCCCAGGAGGGACCTGGTACCAGTGGATAAATGTCATTAGCAGGTGAGAGTAGCACATCAAGGCCTGTACCTGGACATGCCCATGGAACCCCAGGCAGGCACAGTCCATGTGTCCATAGCTGGAGGTAGTGACCTGTACACCCAGCCAGGTATGGTCTGCAGCTGTCCATAAATACCTGTGTAGGGCAGCCACATGGCAGTACTGTGTGCTTGCATGCCCACACACACTATGCAAACACACCTAGGGCAACCCCATACTTACACACACCACATCACCTCTCCCAGTTCCCCATAGTACACCCCTCACCCACACACATGGTGTCAAATGTATGGCCCACCCTCAGCCTCTGGCAAACCAACACCACACTCTGTGCATATGATGATACTTGTGCCCCATCCCTGTCATCCATACCATCGATGCAGGGACAGGCTGATATGGTTCTGATGCACATGGTGACTGTATAATAGTGTACCACAGTACTGCAGTGTAATATGTTGTAGGGAGCAGAGTGTGAGGCATATTTGGCAGGTAGTGTAGCCATCCAGCAATGATGCCTTATAGCTGTTAGTAACACTGGTTGGTTGTTGTCTCTATAATGTTATCCATTTTTGTTGTAAGTGTACATGTGTCAGTTCTAGGATGCTCTGTGCATATGCTGATACCTGTGCCACATCCCTGTCATCCATACCATCAATGCAGGAACAGGCTGGTATGGTTCAGATGCACATGGTGACTGTACAACAGTGTACCACAGTACTGCAGTGTAACATGTTGTAGGGAGTAGAGTGTGAGGCATATTTGGCAGGTAGTATAGCTGTCCAGTAATGATGCATTATAGCTGTTAGTAAAACTGGTTGATTGCAGTCCCTATAATGTTATCCATTTATGTTGTAGGTGTACATATGTCAGCACCAGGATGGTCTGCAGTCATATTCCACAATGGGGTATGTCACTGTGCTGACACCATGGCTGTGACATATCTGGGGTACAGTCGAACACATTTCACAGGTTACTAAACCAGTTATTGCCTGTGCCCTATGAACAGGTGGCCCACTGAGCTGTGTATACCCTGCAACCTAATGTAGACCCATCTACATACATGCACACTGTTACTTGGCAACACTGGGACTAGACCCCTACCTACCTATGTCATAATATGTGTGTGTGGCTTACATTGCACACATGGCACAGCGTTTAGGGTGAGGTGTGTCCCAGGTTACATGGTACATGCAGAACATCCCTCAACATGTACAGTATGCTAATAGGGGATGTAATGGGTGTATTTGGATGATACATAGTGTGGCATACCGTCATATACACATTTCAGACACATAACAGCCAGACACACATCTGAGATACCAGGGCCTACCACTGCTAACTAACATGACCATGTTTCCAATGTGTTATAGGTAGGCTGCACTTTTCACATGCATAACTGGCTTGGATTGTGGTAACAGTTACCTGTATGATTGATGTTGACAGTGGTAACCAGAAAGTGGTACATGGGACATATGCCTGGTGTACCTTGGTGTAATAACAGTGTGCACAGCACCCACATCCCCCACTGGATATTCTACTCCCTGAAACCCATGATGACACTCTGCCATACCCATCACATATTGGCCGCAACTGCGATACAACCCATAGTATACCCCAATATTGGTACTACGAGATATGCATCTCATGCACATGCTACACATGTATTAGGGTGTCAATCAAGCATAGGTTGCCTGTACATATCCCAGCTGGATACCTGCCATCTGCACATCTGTACAGGGACTGACAGTCATCAGCTTGGCAGGTAGCTATGCAGTAGCACGAGTGCATCGACAGACCAGTAAAGGGTATATACTGTGACACAGCTCACACACCAGGGATACAACAGGGAGGCCTTGGTGTCCAGCCATGCTCACAGGTCAGTACTACATTAAGACTTTGCTCTTGCCTGGGTTAGCACTGTCATCAGTAGTACTGCCATGATACACTACATGCCAGTGTGACAGCATGTACCCTGGGATACTACACCTGTATGTAACACATTCACATGGATAACAGTGTAGTACAGGCCTCATATATGTCTGTGTCCCACACATGACACTCACACCCCTTGCTACTGTAATGACAGCACATAGGTGCATGTATTGTACATGGCATTACATACACTTATTACAGGTAATCAGACTGGGTTGTGTGTCCTGGTTACCATGGCTAAGCTATGCTTATAATGTATCAACATTGCTGCAATATAACAGCTAAGCTGATTTGCGCACTGGTAAGCGCTACCTACACTGTGAAAGTGCCCGTACGTTTACCCATAGATTAGGAATGCTTAGCTTTGCAAAAACCAGCGCAAACCCACTTAAAGCTGCTCAAAACTGCCTTAACCACTCTGTATCTGACAGCCCTTGTCCTGCTCAACAACAAAATGAACAGGCCTTGCAGGTTTTGAATGCAGGACCCCTTACACTGAAGTCACAGCACTTAACCAATACGCCATGACCACTGTGAAGACTGCTGTTGTTTTACCAATATAGCTGTTAATACACATATTGAGTAGTATTGAACATTTGCCTATAGTTCCTAAATTGTTTAGTCCTTGTTATTAATATGACTGTTGCATCACATATGTTGTTTTGTCATAATGTGCACATAGCAGATACATATGGTGAGATACATGTGGGAGGGTATACACAACCATGATGTTTACTCATGACAGGAATATGGTTGTATACATATAATAGGTCTGTATATGTCTACATGTACATACACATGTATACTCAAACATATGTCTGTATACACATCTGTACAGTGCTACATATATATGGCCATGTGTACATCTCTTTGTATGTACATATGTATATGTGTATATATATATATATATATATATATATATACATATATATATATATATATATATATATATATATATATATATATATATATATATATATATATCTGTATATATACATATGTGTATATATATATATATATATATATGTATATATATATATATATATATATATTTATATATATATACATATGTGTATATATAGATATATGTGTATATAGCTATATATATGTATGTACATCCTATGTGTACAGATATGCCTAGTTCTGTTGGTATATATGTAGATATCTATAACTATATGTAGATATCTATAACTATATGTGCATACATATCTATTCTGATATATCTACTACTGTCAATATATATGTAGATATCCATATGTATATGTGCATATGTATCACTATCTGTATATGTGCAGACATATATTGCTCTGTATATGTATATATCTGGGTGTGTATATGTATATCTATGTACATGTACATACTCATCTATATCTCTCGATATGTATATGTGTAATTATCTATATAGATATCTGGATAATCATATGTACATATATTTTCATCATATGTCCTGAACATGGAGTGTAGCACTACCTCAGCCCCTATAGTCCCAACTTCGTAGTGCAAAAGAATGTCAGATATGTATAGCAGGTATATTAGTAGACTATTGCTACTGTAATAGGGATTGTCTTCGCAGACATGGTGTGTGTGGGAGGTCACATCTGCTTTTCACATGTGCGCCATTGGCTACTGCCAGACATCCTAAGGACATCATAGTACAGTACCGCTGCTAGCATGTAATACTCCTGTGGACTGCAGCAGGGATATTGGCCAATATAAGTGGCCATTCTGACACACTCTGTACAGTCCAGAGGTATACACAGAACCCCTTATTGCAAAACATGTGGACCAAGCCTGACAATATGGATGTTAACAGCCATGTAGATGGGTATAACACATAATGACTGGTATACATTTGCCCCCATAGGTTATGCATAGGTTATGCATTCACACACCCCTCTCTGCCTTGACACATAATAACTGCTGGTACAGAGGTGCTATAGCCACATACTACCCACTAGATATTGACATACACTGCTCTGTCTGACATACATGACTGTTAAGGGAGGCCAGGCAGCAGTACATCTGGCAAGTATCTGGACATGACGTCTTACTGGGTAAGTACACTAAGCTGCTAGGCATGTAACAAAGCACTTTGCAGGCTACAGGCAGACTGGCTCAACACTGGCCTACATCTCCTATGGGGGAATGCACATGTAGCTGCATATATAGCAGGCTCTACAGGCATGTCACAGCACAGGGTAAGATACACCTGTGTGAAAGTGCATAACCACAACCAATGTGAACACAGCCACAGCCACATATGGTGAGCTAGCATAATATTACAGTATATGGACTATCTGTTCAACACCATCCTCATATGTGCCACTCACGCACTAACCCTACATATACTGGGCCACTACACAGTGTGGTCTGATGCCTGTCTGTGGTATGGGACATGTGTGTGTATGGCCCTACAAACATGTAAGCCAATATGGTAACATATAGTGGAACAGCAGAAATGTTTCCCCACCCTGTCACTGTCGTGTTCTTAAATATCACTGTCTTTCTAGTTGCCTGCCTCTTATGTTAATTTGACCACATATTTCATTTCATCTCTGCTTTCACTGGCTTGTGTGAGTAAGCACAAAATTATCTTTTTGTGAAATCACTCCCCTTCACCTATTTAAATTTATTGGCCATTCTACTGTATTCCATAGTACCGGAATACAAAAGTGATCACCCCTTTCAATCTATCTTGATGTTTTAAAAATAGTGCCTCTTCCCTAAAACATAACCTTTTAGACAGGTAAAACTTAAGTTACCTACTTTCACATCTAACTTCTCTAGTGCACACTGCAGTGTTTAGGATAAATCATTTTTTTCATCTTTCCTTTAAGCATCCCTGTAACTAGCACTTGCTCTAATACCTGCTGGAAAGCACTAGGAAGCCTTAAACTGATACAAGCACTCAACTCTCATTAATAGGTAGAAATTAATCATAGGCACTAAACAGCCTATAATTGCAAAGTACCTTGCTAAGGTAAGGGAAAACAGCTCCTGTATTTTTCAAAAAAGCACCAAACCAGGCATGTCCAAGGGTCAGCTTCTGTTGATTTCTCTTGTCAACCTGGTGAATCTGGGCATACTGGGCAATGCAGCAATTACCTCATGTACACAGACAACCCTCTCCTCCTACCACCCAGCACTACAACCTGCAAGAGATGCACTTACATAGCCAAACTGGAAGTAAAGCTCTCTCCACCCAAGACTGTGCTAGACAGTCAAGAGGAGAAGGTTAACACCCGCACTACACCTCAAGCAACACATAGCCCTTCTAAACTCACACCACCAACACCCACACATAGCAACACTAAATCCACATATGCGGAGGCCCTTAACTGTAACCTGCCCAAGCAACAAGGACCTCCAAAGCTGAAACACAAACAAACAGCAATCACAACCAAAGTATCACATAGCTCACAACACCAGTGTGCCACCCAGCAACAGCTCCTAAGGCAAGACAACATACCTAACACTTTAGACATAGGTGACTCTATAGTCAGGCACACTGATGTCCCACTCACCAGGCTGAACAAGGAGAGAATTACAGTGAGCTGTCTGTCAGGTGCCAGGATCTGCCACATAATTCATGCACTCAAGTCACTCCACAATAAGTACAAATATGACTCTGTCATTGTCCATGTTTGAGTGAATGACTTGAGACGTACCTCCGTAGACTACATGAAAAGAGACATGGAAGAGCTCTCGGATCATGTGGCCCAGGCAGGTATGACTCTAGCTCTGAGTAGCATCCTGCCTTCACCCAGAATGATACCACAATATAAGGACAAAATGATTTACTTCAACAATTGGCTAAGCATCTGATGTCATTCAAAGGGGATCCAGTATCTGTCTGCCTGGGACGACATGATCGACAGACTACGATGCTTTGCCAGAGATGGTTGCACCTGTCGCCCTTGGGATTCAGGTTACTGGCTAAGGCTTTTGCCACCCCTATAGTGCCTTTTTTAGGCAAAGTTCAAAGGACAAAACCACCACTGTAACAGGTACCAGCATGCAAAATCTGAAGGTAATGCTACTCAATGCTAGAAGTCTAAACCTCAAAATGCATTCTCTCAAGGCACTCCTAAAAATGGAGAACATTGATATCTGTGCAGTAAGTTAGACCTGGTTCAAGGCTCCAGAGAGCACCCCTGCAATACCAGTCTACAACTCATCACATTTTTCGGCCACCAAACCAGGATCGAAACACTAAAGGTGGAGGAGTGTCCATATTCACCAAGGATATTCACACCACCAGGTTAGTTGCCCAACACAATGTGTCTGAAATTCTGCAGGTGCAACTAACACTAGGTAAAACTGCAATCCAAATTGTAGCTTGCTACAGATCCCCCACCATGCCCCAAGATTCTCACTACACCTTTCTAAACATACTGGAAAATATTAATATACAACCAAACACCCTAATACTGAGTGATTTCAACTACCCTGCCATTAACTGGGAAAACTACTCGTGTACCAACACCTTTGCCCAACGGTTCTTGAAATTCATAAATTCCAAAGCCCTGGATCAACTAATCCATAGTCCCACCAGGGGCTCCAGTATCCTAGACCTGGTCATTACCAACATGGGAAATCGATACTCCAGACCTATGGTCACCCCCTCGTTGGTCAGGTCAGACCATAAGCTAATCAACCTTAACATCCACATCCCACCCCCACACCCCAGTAAGGAAACCTCCAGAAAAAACTTCTCCAAAGCCAACTTCATGCGACTCAAGTCAGAAGTTACAAACTTCATGACACCCATGCAGACTGGAACTGAAAGTTCGACTGCTGAGTCCTACACTAAGGCACTGTATGAGCACATCCACTCATGTATGAATCGTGCCATCCCAAATTGAACCAAGATGCTCTCCTCCAAAAAAAGGAAGCCAATCTGGTGGTCCCCTGCCATAAACAAACTTTACAACAAAAGGAAGAAACTGCTGCAGAAAAGAGGAAAATCCCAGAATGCAAAAACCTCCCTTACCAGCCTCAGTAAGAAGCTGAGATCCCTCATAAAATCCTCCAAAACTAGTTACGAAAATAAAATTGCCAAAGATTCCAAAGATAACCACAAGGCATTCTATAACTATGTCAAGAATCTAAATGGCAATGCTCAGATCTGCTCTGAGCTACAACAGAATGGCATTAAATATACTGATCCCAAGGATATTGCCAATATCCTGACAGATCGATTCAGTGCCAACTTCACCCCCCTCAAACCCCCTAAATGGCCCATCTCAATACCGGAAGATTGCCAAATTATGGTAATAACGGCCACACAGGTAAAAACGCACTCTCTAAAGCTAAGAATACAGCATCCATGGGTTCAAATGACATCCCGGGCTGTGTACTACATGAACTACAAAATTAACTGGCACCTCACCTTAGTGTCATATTTAATCATACCCTCACCTCAGGCTTTGTGCCCACTGAGTGGTGCACAGCTACAGTTATCCCACTCCACAAGGGGGGATCCACCTTGGATCCCGGGAACTACCGCCCCATCAATCTGATCAGCATGATCTACAAGGCCATGGAATGTACTATCATGGAACATATAAACAAAGACATTCACAACCTTCAAACACTGGACCCCACCCAGTTTAGTTTCGTGAAGGGCCAATCTTGTCTTCTGAACCTGATTGACTTCTTTGAATCAGTCTCCAGAGCTGTGGACGAGGGTAAGGCAGTCCACACAGCCTATCTGGACCTTGCCAAGGCCTTCAACACCATCCCCCACTCTGGAATCATAGATAAACTTACTAAGCTGGGCATTAATCCCTACATCACTCGATGGGTTTCCAACTGGCTTACTGACAGAACCCACACTGTAAAAGTAGCTAACTCCAAATCCAGCTCCAGACAAGTGACAAGTGGAGTACCTCAGGGTTCAGTCCTGGGACCTCTCTTGTTTGGCATCTACTTCTCTGAAGTACAGGCCAACACTAAGGGACTCTGGCTAACAAAGTTCGCAGATGACTGCAAACTAGGAGCCATTATTGAATCCCCAAATGATGTGGATACTCTACAAAAGGGCCTTACAGAAACAGATGCTTGGTGCCAGAGCCATGGGCTCAAGCTCAATGCCAAGAAATGTATAGTTATCCCCTTTGGGAAAAAACGTACCCGTGAATTAGGTGGCAGTACACTAAACACCAAAAGTGTGATAAGGGACTTAGGGAAACAGGTGGACAGTGGTCTCACCTTCAATAACCACATCGCCACAACAGTCAGGAAATCCTTCTATGTGGCACACCTCATCACTAAGGGCTTTTCATCCAGAAAAAAGGAGGTCATTGTCCCACTGTACTCATCTCTCATCAGACCCATTATAGAATACAACGCCCCATTTGGTATGTATCTCTCAAGACATCTGTAATAACTGGAAAGGCCGCAGAAATACCTCACTAAAAGAATCACAGGCCTAAAGCAGATGCCCTATGCTGAATGCCTTAAAAAACTCCAGCTATACTCTGCCGCTTATCGTCTACTCCGAGGCAATCTATGCTTAACATATAAGGTCATGTCAAACCCAGAGCTGTTGGACATGCTACACTTAAAGAAATCCCAATCCCTCAGAGCCACGCACTCCAGGGATCTAAACCTTGTCATCACAATAAACAAAACATGCTGGAGAGATAGGTTCCTGACCCAGAGACTCCCCAGACTCTGGAATAGATTGTCCATACATGTTAAACAGAGCAGCTCTTTGGCCCTCTTCAAAAGGAACCTTGATGATTGGATGGGAGAAAGGAAATTCACCCCTGGGATCATGTCAGTCGACCTACTAGACAGGGGTCAAGGGAAGTAAATAGTGTGGAAAGAAATAGCCAGGGCATTGTTATGGCTAGGCTTGTATAGGCCCTAGGGCCGATAGCCTGTTACCAACCTATGAACCTACAAACCTATGAATCAGACAGGACGGGACTAAGAACAATTACTTGCCACAGTCTGTACATAGGCCAAAGTACATATTAACAATGCACACTGTCGACATTCACCATAAGTACACAGCCCTCAGTACTGTAGAAACAACCACAGAATGTCCAGGTTATGTTATCAAATATAACTTTTACTGTACATAACATGTGTAGCAGTCTGATATCTCACTGGCTTGTTATCAGATATGATGACACTAATTATGGTGTAATGCATGACATATGAACAAAGGTTGACAGAGTTGTGGCTGGAAGCACATACACAGGGCCAATATTGACATGAACTACAAAATGAACTGGCACCTCACCTTAGTGTCATATTTAATCATACCCTCACCTCAGGCTTTGTGCCCACTGAGTGGCGCACAGCTACAGTTATCCCACTCCACAAGGGGGGATCCACCTTGGATCCTGGGAACTACCGCCCCATCAATCTGATCAGCGTGATCTACAAGGCCATGGAATGTACTATCATGGAACATATAAACAAAGACATTCGCAACCTTCAAACACTGGACCCCACCCAGTTTAGTTTCGTGAAGGGCCAATCTTGTCTTCTGAACCTGATTGACTTCTTTGAATCAGTCTCCAGAGCTGTGGACGAGGGTAAGGCAGTCCACACAGCCTATTTGGACCTTGCCAAGGCCTTCAACACCATCCCTCACTCTGGAATCATAGATAAACTTACTAAGCTGGGCATTAATCCCTACATCACTCGATGGGTTTCCAACTGGCTTACTGACAGAACCCACACTGTAAAAGTAGCTGACTCCAAATCCAGCTCCAGACAAGTGACAAGTGGAGTACCTCAGGGTTCAGTCCTGGGACCTCTCTTGTTTGGCATCTACTTCTCTGAAGTACAGGCCAACACTAAGGGACTCTGGCTAACAAAGTTCGCAGATGACTGCAAACTAGGAGCCATTATTGAATCCCCAAATGATGTGGATACTCTACAAAAGGGCCTTACAGAAACAGATGCTTGGTGCCAGAGCCATGGGCTCAAGCTCAATGCCAAGAAATGTATAGTTATCCCTTTTTGGGAAAAAAAACGTACCCGTGAATTAGGTGGCAGTACACTAAACACCAAAAGTGTGATAAGGGACTTAGGGAAACAGGTGGACAGTGGTCTCACCTTCAATAACCACATCGCCACAACAGTCAGGAAATCCTTCTATGTGGCACACCTCATCACTAAGGGCTTTTCATCCAGAAAAAAGGAGGTCATTGTCCCACTGTACTCATCTCTCATCAGACCCATTATAGAATACAACGCCCCATTTGGTATGTATCTCTCAAGACATCTGTAATAACTGGAAAGGCCGCAGAAATACCTCACTAAAAGAATCACAGGCCTAAAGCAGATGCCCTATGCTGAATGCCTTAAAAAACTCCAGCTATACTCTGCCACTTATCGTCTACTCCGAGGCAATCTATGCTTAACATATAAGGTCATGTCAAACCCAGAGCTGTTGGACATGCTACACTTAAAGAAATCCCAATCCCTCAGAGCCACGCACTCCAGGGATCTAAACCTTGTCATCACAATAAACAAAACATGCTGGAGAGATAGGTTCCTGACCCAGAGACTCCCCAGACTCTGGAATAGATTGTCCATACATGTTAAACAGAGCAGCTCTTTGGCCCTCTTCAAAAGGAACCTTGATGATTGGATGGGAGAAAGGAAATTCACCCCTGGGATCATGTCAGTCGACCTACTAGACAGGGGTCAAGGGAAGTAAATAGTGTGGAAAGAAATAGCCAGGGCATTGTTATGGCTAGGCTTGTATAGGCCCTAGGGCCGATAGCCTGTTACCAACCTATGAACCTACAAACCTATGAATCAGACAGGACGGGACTAAGAACAATTACTTCTGCCACAGTCTGTACATAGGCCAAAGTACATATTAACAATGCACACTGTCGACATTCACCATAAGTACACAGCCCTCAGTACTGTAGAAACAACCACAGAATGTCCAGGTTATGTTATCAAATATAACTTTTACTGTACATAACATGTGTAGCAGTCTGATATCTCACTGGCTTGTTATCAGATATGATGACACTAATTATGGTGTAATGCATGACATATGAACAAAGGTTGACAGAGTTGTGGCTGGAAGCACATACACAGGGCCAATATTGACATGCTGTTGTGATAAACTCATACATTTACTGTTGTAACAGGGTTTGTTGCAGCATATGTCCTATGTGGGATATGAAGTCAGTAACTGTCACGGCTTTCACCATCTACAGACTGCAATCCTCACACTACCTTCTGCAGTTCACAGATAGATACTCCGTGGGTAACACATGAAACCAAAGGCACCACACACTGCCCAGTCTGCAGTTGACCCTACAGATGGGGATTCCTCATAAACATAGAACTGACTTGGCAGGTATTAAAACATGTAGGCCAGCCATATCCACACACACCCTGTTAAACCAACATTACTCCAAATGCAGTATAGCAGCACTAACAGTCTGTAGTCAGGTCAGGCACATCCCCCTCCTGTGTGTTGCCCTGTTTCCACAGTGTATGTTGTTTGAAGTAAATCCCCAATCCATCTGAGATGCTGTTTGCCAAACAACAGATCGAGTTCTTGCTCACAGTGAATGAAAAGGCCCAACACCAACATGATGTTCCTAGATATTGGAGTGTGTTTCCATGTAATTGGCTATGGGAATGTTAACACAGCTGTTCCACATGCAATCAGCTAGGGGAGGGCTGCAATTTGTGCAGAGGCCATCAGCTGATCATGAGCATCACTTAAAATATACATGCTGCTGCCTAAGCAAAGGAGATGTAGGTCTCCACATCCACCAGACAGGGAGTGAGAGAGGCAGGCAGAGGCAAAGACAAGTCAGTGTGGGGTGGGAGAGTAAAACTTAAGTATGTTTGTGTCACACACCTACCAGCACAGGGTATCACTCCCCTGATGACTATGTAGTGCTATCATATTTCTATACCATTATTGGATGCACCACATAGTTTACATGTTGTGGAGCCCTCAGAACATATATATTATGGTGAGTGACATCTGCAACAAGGATGTGGTAGCTATACGGTAGTTGTAGTACACGTGCCTGTCCGCATGAACAGGTGCCAGCATCAACACAGCCACATTCTTACAGGGACTCACACACATTGACAAACTTGGCAGGGCCAGGAATACGATTCATCACTAGTGAGATTGCCACAACACATTACTGTGCAGGTATCACATGCACCACAGGGGTCATATGGAGGTTATATGGGCAAAGGGTATGAGGAGGTGTCTGACATCAGACAGCATGCTTCAGTATGCCAATGGGGGTTGCAGTGAGTGTGAATGTGAACATACGCATCATACAACACACACCACAAACACACACACACACACACACACACACACACACACACACACACACACACACACACACACACACACACACACACACAGTGCCAGTACTGATGGCATTTATGGGTGCATTGATTGATGGGTGTGTAGTGGTCAACTGTGCCAGATGGCTATACAAGGCTAGGTGATGGGTATACCTTGGCATCAGGCCACATGACAGTGGTTGGCATTGTGGCTCAGGGCTGTAGTTTCTGGATTTGCCCACACAGGTGGGTATTGTATTCACCAACCAGTCACCTGGGTGACTATTGTGTGTGGCCAATGCTGTGCATTGCTTGCCATGTATGTGTTCCTTAGTCCATGACATGGACGGTGTCTGTGATGTGCACACCTCCCACATGCATGTACAGTGACATGTGGAACTGTACCTGGGATGTCTGGCCCATGTTGTGTACACAGATTATCATCAGATGTGCCAGTCCTGGCCTCATGTGGTGGGAACTGGTAATGGACAGCAGGTTTACCCTGCACCTACATTGATGGTATGCTGATGGCTTTCCCTGGTGTCAGTGGCATCTGTCCATATGGGGCATGTTTTCAGGCATGGTATGTTCTTTGTGGGTCACATTTGATGGCACCACAGGTGTTGCAGGTGTCCAGTGGGGAACATGGGGAAGGTGCACTGTCTGCATGTACGTGCCTATTGGACAGATGGAAAGGGTGCCATGCCCTCTGTAGGCCACTGCAATCACTCCATAGTTACTATCAGTGGGCAATATGTAGTGTACTACCAACATAGCGGCTGTTGCCTAGGCAAGTGTGTGTATGAGACATGGGTTGAGAGTGTCCTCTGGCTAATACTAGGGTTGCTAACTTTGTTTGCCTGGCCTTGATGTCACATGTATGAGTATGGATTTGCACCCCAGCCTCTTGGCTATTTCACATCTGTTATCCCTGTATCATGGAAATTGTGATATATACTAGGGCCACCATATAAGAAATTTGCAAAGCCTGCTCCACATTGACCCCAGTTGTCACACACTCACAACCACCTCCACACAGGATACGAGTTACAAACACAGACACACACCTGTCATGTCTGGGATTAGAACTCCTACCTAACTAGTTTATTACACTACAGCAGTACGCAGTTGTAGTAGATTACTGGAGTACCCTTCCCCAAAGGTGTATTTCACATTGGATGACATCAGCAGGATTGCCAAAGTAGGGCATTCGAATTGTAGTGAGTGCGGCTATGCTAAATTGCACTGCTCCCTACACAGACATTGAAACACACACAAACCAGCCACAACCGACATGTGTGGGCATAGAACCCCTAACAGGGGTCTATAATCCACTACAGCATGAAGCTGTTATAGAATGCACCACAGGGATTACTAAAGAACTCCTTCCCCAAAGGTGTATTTCACATTGGATGACATCAGAAGGATTGCCAAAGTAGGGCATTCAAATTGTAGTGAGTGTGGCTAGGCTAAAATGCACTGCTCCCTATACAGACATTGAAAACACACAAAATGTCCACAACCGACATGTGTGGGTATAGAACCCCTAACAGAGGTCTATATCACACTATAGCACGAAGCTGTTACAGGATGCACCACAGGGATTACTAGGGAACTCCTTCCCCGAAGGTGTATTTCACAGTGAATGATATCAGCAGGATTGCCAAATTAGGGCATTTGAAATGTACTGAGTGTGACCAGCCTAAAATGCACTGCTTCCTACACAGACATTGAAACACACTCATAACATCCAGAACTGCCATGGGTGGGAATAGAACCCTACCAGAGTTCTATATCACACTACAGCAGTATGCAGTTATGGCACGCGCTACAGAGATTACTGGGCTACATCCTTCTCAGAGGTGTATTTCTAGGTGGATGACATTGGCAGCCTTACCAAAGTAGAGCATTCGAATTGTGTGTAGAATGACTACCCTAAAAAGCATTGCTCTCTACACAGACACAGCCAGACAGACACACACACACTTGCCATGTCTGGGATTAGAACTCCTACCTAATTTATCATACTACAGCAGTACACAGTTATAGGACATGCTACGGAGATTACTGGGCTATTACCTTCCCAGAGGTGTAGTTCTAGGTGGATGACATCAGCAGCCTTGCCAAAGTAGAGCATTCAAATTGTATGGAGTGTGACTACCCTAAAAAGCATTGCTCTTTACACAGACAGACACTTGCCAAGTCTGGGATTAAAATTCCTACCTAATTTATCACACTACAGCAGTACGCAGTTATGGTACGTGCTACAGAGATTACTGGGCTACAACTTTCCCAAAGTTGTATTTCTAGGTGGATGACATCGGCAGCCTTACCAAAGTAGAGCATTTCAATTGTAGGGAGTGTGACTACCCTAAAAAGCATTGCGCTCTACACAGACAGAGACAGACAGACACACACACAAACACACACAAAGTTGCCATGTCTGGGATTGGAACTCCTACTTAACTAGTTTATCACACTACAGCAGTACACAGTTATGGGACATGCCATGGAGATTACTGGGCTACAACTCTCCCAAAGGTGTATTTCACAGTGGATGACCTCAGCAGGCTTGCCATATTAGGGCTATAGGGAGGCAGTGTGTGCATGGGCCATAAACCATTCATCTACAGGTTGACACGCCACATGCGGGTACACACAGGGTCATATTTCACAGGTATGTGTATACAGCTGCTAGACGACTACTTCCTTGTGCAGTCATGTTGCACAGCTAGCACGTGCACCACATAGTCTGTAATGCTGCTCAGATACTGGTGCTAGTATCTGCAGTGAGTGACATCTGATCCTCATGTTGTTGGGGCCCTTTGGCTGTGTACTGGGTGGGACAGGCTTGGATGGCTCCTTGTCATAGTCACCCTCTTCCACACATCTATGTATGTCTACCTTTGGCTAATTATAGTGTGTTGTCCTTACATATATGTCTATATTCCTATCCATTGTGTATGCAAGGCATGAGTGGTGCATACTGAGGAGTGTCTGCACTAACATCTGCAACTGCCAGATATGTCTGATTCAGTGGTGTTTGCAGACATGGCCTTCATGTGTTTGTGTGTGAGCATGCCCAGTATGCCTGTCTCTATTTAATGTGTGGATCAAGTCCAGGTAGTTTGCACTGCAGTGTTGACCTTTGTGTTGTACACCTACAGGTAGCATGCTGTTTCTACAGGGTATCTGTCGATCATTTGGTATTGACTGTCACTATTTTTCTGCAAAGGATGGGGGGCTACAGCTGACTATTTCTACATTTCTACACAAGATTGGGGTGGGGCACACCTGATGATTACTACATTTCTACGTAGGATGGGGGGGCACACCTGACTATTTCTACATTTCTACACAGGATTGGGGGGCACACCTGACTGTTATTACATTACTATGTAGAATGGGGGGACCTGATTATTTCTACATTTCTACACAGGATTGGGGTGGCACACCTAACTGTTATTACATTACTATGTAGGATGGGGGGCACACGTGTTTATTTCTACATTTCTACACACGACTGGGGGGGCACACCTGCTGTTATTACATTACTACGTAGGATGGGGGGCACACCTGTCTATTTCTACATTTATACACAGGATTGGGGGGCACACCTAACTGTTATTACCTTACTACGTAGGATGGGGGGCATACCTGACTATTTCTACATTTCTACACAGGATTGGGGGGGCACACCTGACTGTTATTACATTACTACGTAGGATGGGGGAGCACACCTGTCTATTTCTACATTTCTACACAGGATTGGGGGGGCACACCTGACTGTTATTACATTACTACATAGGATGGGGGGCATACCTGACACTTGTACACATTGGCTATGACTGTACTGGTATGTCAGGTACTCCATTTTATTCTGTATTCTTACCTATCATGCTGACTAGAGGCATACCAGTGTACTACAGATCTTAGCTTTGGTTGCCCTACATAGTGTCTGACTTCCTACCCTTCAGAACTAACATCCCACTGCCTGACCTGCTGTAGTCTATCTGTGTAGGCCTGGGGGGGTGGTTACTCATAGCTATCATTCAGAGGCCATAGCACAGGATCTGTTTGGGTTTGTCTATACCTGTCCTGCTGGCTGAGACTGTTGTTGGGTATGTGAACTGCCCTGACTGGCATGTGTGAGTCATATGGACACGCATGTCATCCAGCACATTTCCTGCAGTGGGTTTCGTCACCTTGTGTAGTAGTGGCTACTATGGTGACTCCAGTATGTGTTACAGATGGCATAGTGGCACTATGGGTGTCTACTTTCTGCTGTCATAACATTCAGCCACCCAATTCCCTTGCATGCTCAAATCCATACCATAGATACAGGTAATGACACATTCTACTCCATTTGGCAATTGGTAGGTTGATGGACGTACCTTGTGGGTGTGCCAGAATTGCAGATGGTGCTGGAGGGCTGCCTATGTCGGATGTACATAGTACACTCCCTATACATGGTTGAGCACAGGTAGTGTCATGTTTGGCATCTCTTTTACTGTATGTGCGAGTCAGAGAGAGGTGTCATTCCCTAGGTCCCTACTGTGTCAGTGTATGTGCTATGCGTTGTCCCATTGCCGCGGCCTCAGCATACTGGGCATGCCTTCATCTGCCTACTGGGGCAGGCTCAGGTTGTTCCTCCTCTGAGTCACTCTGTGCCTGTGCAGGCCTTGGCATTGGTGGGGGGGGGGGGCTGCGTGGCCCTGCACCATGCTGTTCCTGCTGCAGCTGTTTCCGCAGGATCATATTGTGTAGCATGGCACATACCATAACAATTTGAGTACATGTAGCTGGTGAGTACTGCAAGGCTCCACCGGATGTGTCCAGACACTGGAACCATGACTTGAGCATCCCAAACACACACTCTATTATAAGTCTGGTCTGTGCGTGTGCCTCATTATGGCGTTCTTGTTCAGGTGTATGTGCATATCTGATGGGTGTCATCAGCCACTGCTCCAGTATGTAACCAGCTTCCCCCACTAGGTGACCAAAAAGGATGTCCCCATTGGCAAATCTCTGGTAGAGCTGCATCAGATGCCAAATGTGGGAATCGTGATAGCTTCCAGGGTAACCAGCACACTCATTAATTATAATGCACTGGGCATCACAGACTACCTGGCAGTTGATGGGGGGATGCCCCTGTGGTTAATGTAGGCCCTACCCTGATCACCGGGTGATGCCTTGATGCATATGTGCGTGCAGTCTATAGCACCAACTACCTCAGGGTATTCTGTTATTTGGTGGAAGAGATGCATATTGCTGGTCAACACCTCATGGGTATTGAGGAAATATATGTGCTCACTGGCATGTGCTGACATGGCATCCAGGAACTGGTGGAATATTCTGGATGCTGATGCCTATGAGATCCCCATGATATCCCCAGTTGAGCTTTAGGAGGTACCTGTGGCTAGTATTCCTAGACCTACACATATCTTGGTATCTACTGGGATGGGGTCCCCTCGGTCAGTTTGGTGTGTCAGGCATGGCTGGCACAGCTCAACAATTTGCTGTAGGAGGTCCCTGTCCAACCTATAGCGCTCCACTATCTCCAGCTCATGTAGCCCCTGGTAGGTTACCCTGGGTCTGTACACTCTTCTCTGTCTCCTCACTGTGGGTTGATCAGCAGCATTCACATCCTCTCCACCCTCAGCCTCTTGCACATGTTGTTCTATGTTGCCTGCTGCAGCCCCTCTCATTTTGTAGGTTTGTTTGTTAAAAGTTCCCCACTTGTATACACCGGTGGTGTAGAGTGTGAGAAAAAACAGAGGGGAAGGTGTTTGCATAGTTTATAGTAGTGTTCTGGGCTGGGCTGGTCTGCTGTCTGTGTATTGGCTGATTCTGATACATTTCACCTGCCAGCTATGCTAGTTCACCTTGATTACCTTCCTACTGCTGTTTTCCCTTCCCCATTGCCTTCATGTTTATGCCCGGGGATGCGCTGCACAAACAGAGTGCTCAAATGTCCACAGTGCTGCTATTTCCTGGTTTACCTTTTGTCTTCTTCCTTTAAAATCCAGTACGCAGCATGCACACCCGCTTAGGCAATGTAAAGAGTGCTAGGCAGATTCAGACACATCCCCTAGCTTAGCTGTGCTAAGCTAGGAGCAAACCAGAGCCACAGGGTTCCAATCCACTTACAGTATCCCTGACACACCCTCCTATGATGTCAGCTAACTCCTAGGCTTGCACCAAGCTATTCCTACTCTTACACTGTTGGGACCTCTGACTAGCATGCTGGGGAAAACTGGGATTCACTATCATTCCCCTCATTTGCATAGGATTGCCTGCTAATGCATAGTTACATGTCTCACACTAAGCCTCACTCCTTAGCAACCACTACTCACTGGCCATGTTGTCTTCTGCCTGCCATTGACTTGCATGGCAGAATACTGATTTTAGTTAGAATGCTTAATTTAGGTTTATTTTATTACCCCCCCCCCCCGATCCTGTTTGCGTGCCGCTGCCCTACGCTTAGACAGCTGAGATCGGCTAAAAAATATAAAAAGTTAATTTTTTTTTTTGCCTGTTTGCAATGCCATTTGCCTTATACTTGGCCATTGGCATGCTTACTAACTGATATGTGGCCTTTATTTGGAGTTGTCACAGCTACGTTTTGGAGTTTGCAGAAATGTACTCGGTTACTAACCGAGTACATTTCTGCAGATTGCACTATTTCTGCACGGCTAGTTGCAAGCTTCCTGGATCGCAAAATCACCTCATTTGCATGGATTTCTTCTGCAAATGGGGTGATTTGCATACAGGGGCTTAGTCTGTGCAGGACTAGTGCAGGAGTGCTCGTGCACGCCCCTGCAGGCTGTTCCTGGATCGCATGTCAGACATATTGCCTGCTAGAGCTCCTGCACTGATCCTTCATGCTGTGCAAGGCAGAGAGAATCCGGGGGATTGTCTAGCCCACTGAATTCCCGATTTGTACCGCACTGATCTGACCCATTAGTTAATATGCAACCATATTCTGTATCCTTCAAACCAGGTATTTGAAACTATTTGAAAAGGTACATTGACTATTTATCAGACAAATCTTAGGGATGGAAAACTGGAACAATGCAGGAAGACTTGAGGAGCTGTTATACTATTAAGTTTCTTAAATATGGCTACTGTCTGATCTATAGGATAAGGGACTCTAATACTAAAAATAAAAGTAATAAAATAGAAACAATGTGGAATATTCTTTACACAGTGAAGTTCAAGATTACAGAACAAACTTTACTGATAATCAGAAGTTAGTCTTTAATGTCCTATGAAAATAATCTGAATATATATATATATATATATATATATATATATATATATATATATATATATATATATATATATATATATATATATATATATATCTATATATAGAGGGGAGTAGAAAATATCAACAAGAAGGTAAGGAAATAAGCTTCCTGAAAGCAAGTATCTCATAAGATTGACTATTGCAATTATCAGTGTATATTAACCTGCTAAACATGGCTGTAACATTCTGCTACAGAGAGAGAGGGAGAGAGAGAGAGAGAAAGAATATGGCGTGCATCTATAAGCTTGTATGACAGCAACCTCACCCATGTTTGGATATGAACTTACGGGCTTGTCCATGGGAGTGATACAGGTTTCTTTCCAATTAGTGTTTTTTGTGATCCTTTATGTTCTCACATCTGAAAGGCAAAAAGCCCTCTATGTAGTTTTGTATCATTCTGTATACATGCAAGGAGATGATTGACTTCTGTCTTTCTTGTACTGCATGTTGAAGTATCAGTCCCTGACGTGCATCTCCTGGGTACACTATAAGACATGACCAGTGATTATCATCGGTTCTAGTTGAATTATTTCTACCTCTTTGCCACTACAGTATCCATTTTCCTATTCCTTGCCTTGCATTGCAGTATTCTGTGTTGTTGTAAGTTTGTTTTTGCATTTATTTGTTCACATTATTTTGTTGCTTCTATGGCATAAATACACTTTGTATTTTGTGTCACTTGAACTTATTTCTGCATGACAGTGTACTGTGCTATGTCTGTGTATGATACATTTATCCAGAGCACCTGTCCTGTGTTCTCCATCTACAAATAGTTTTTTTTGTACTGCCACACACAATTCACTTGGACTATGATATATTATATCTGACTGTGTAGTGTTGTTTTATGCTTTTGCACACATTATATGATGCTCCATGTGTCGTTTGACATAATTTCATAGTATGTCTGACAGGTACATGCCACATGATATCTCTTAGCTGTATCTTCTCTTAATAGAAATTTGATATTTATACTATTACTACTAACTCAGCACATGAACTTTTATTTATTAACTTTTCGCTCCCTATACCTCATTCACTTCTAATGGCCTGTCCTGCCTATATCCCACCTATTTTTCTCTCATGTAGGAAGAAAGCTTTGCATTACAGGACCTGACCTCATCATGTATGGAGGACTTTTATGTCATGTGTTTGTATAATTAGCAGCATGAAATACACTCAACAGATGTTCATGTTCATGTATGTAAAGGCATTAAGTGTGCCCACCCTTACTAAGCATTCAACTTTGTCAGTATTCTTGGTTCTGGAAAAAATTCATCTTGTTGGTGGCAGAGTCAGGGCTTTTCCTCATCCTTTTTTCCAGGAGAAGTGCACACATATTATGAATCATTACCCCTGCTCACCTCTCCTGCACCTATATTACTAGCTGAATTTGGATTGCTACTGGAGTCTTACATTTACAGGCTTTGTACTGCCTAAACCTTTTACTCTTTTACTGTGTATTTTCCAGGAACTGGTAGAAAAGACATCTACTGCACCCTTCAGATGGTATAAACAGGAAACGAAGACACTGAATTTTTCTAAGTCTGTTGCATAAGTAGCAGCTCTTACTTGTGTACGACATATCTCTCAACTGTCCAGATTGTCACAAAATGTTCAGATTTTTGCCTCATAGTTTTCATCTATTCCACATAACATTTCTGTTTTTCTGGCACATCACTAAAGATTGAAGTAATTAAATAAGGACAGACATTTGAGTTTCAGACTTCATGTCTTTCAGCAAATGCATGCTAACTCTGTTGTTCTAACACCCTTCTATGTTTATAAGAGTAATATTTAAAATATGTCCCTATTTTTTGGCCTCCCCTCGCCCCCATTTTTTCATGCTTTGCCCAGATTTGTTGTGGTTAGAGGTTGAGAGATATAGTATACAACATCCGGGAGGTTTGTGATATGTTTATGCTTACACCTGTTGTAATTAAAATAAATTACTCAGTGTGGTAATGAAGTTTTTATATTTCTGTCTTATCCCTGTCACAAACATTTAAAACCACCATATCATTTTTTTCTGTAGTACACCTGAATTAGAAAATAAATGTATAAACAGTCTAGTTAATATGGAAGATCCCAAAGACTTTTGAGAACAGCCAAATGATAAATATAACTTTGCAAGTTAAACAGAATTTGAGTCTGTATGCATATGAATTACAGAATTCAACACTGTTTTTTAATGATATCATGGTCCTTGCAATACGTATAAATGGGGTGTCAGAGCAGTACAGGAAAGACAAACATGACCTTGTAAATGTACGTAATTATGCCAGAGTCAGTGTGAGATGCAAGAAAGTAAACATTGCATGTGCTGATAAACTACATGGGTACATGAAAATCTGGAAAGCAGTAGAGGGCGCTTCTTCTTCAAGTCATGCGATCTCTTATCATCTCATGAAAAGGAGCGTAAATAGAATGTTCTGTACATCGTGTCACACATAAGTGAGCCAGGAAAGGAAACACGTACTTGGCTTGTCTGAAGAAATCAGACATTACAGCTAACAGATAGTGCCCAATTCAGTATAAGACACATTCTTAGATCATTAAAGCAGCTGGTATATTATACCAAGTTTCTGAGAATGGTGTCTCTTCTTTTACTTTAAGCATTAGTAAATAAACTAAGAGGCTTACAAAATAAGACCCCATAGAGAGTTGTGATAATTATTTGATATGTCACTTGGTGAAGACAAATATTTTGATGGAGGAACCAGTTGTTCTATAATTCCACATGGTAAGAACAAGGAACACAAAAACGAAAAGGAGAGGGGAGACAGAGACTAAGAAAAGGCAAAATTATATATATATATATATATATATATATATATCAGCAAGTGCTATTTATTAATTTTATTTAAATATTATTATTTAATATTGTATTACATAATGATTATAAGACTTGCATGGATTACTCTCTGGCAGTCAGTAGCGAGGAGTAAGGCTATGAGATGTAATGGAGCTACTTCCCATGGTCCAGGGCTTGATTCCCTCAGCCTCCATTTGCCAAATGTGACTCACTCAGAGAGCAAATCACTCATTGTCATCAGACACAGTTCCCAAGCTGAGCTTGAACACTCTCCACGTCAGTTAGTGCTTCACTGCAGCTAAAAAATACAAATAATCATTATTAACTTTTAGATCTAAGATAAACTTAAATGTAGAGAACTGACCACTTAGGTGGCTTTCACATTTTGCATTGCTGCTGTGTTATTTGAGAACTGCACATCATGCTGTACAGCATAAAACTGTTTGCAGGACAAAGTCATTGTTTAGAATCAGCAGGGTCTGATTTGGGGATACAGCTCATAACCTTGAAGTGGATCACTGCATAGGAAACAGCTACAACAAAATCACAAATGTGACACTACAACCAAGTCTCGGGACTGTGTGTGTGGGACACATTATCCGTCCAGCAGAGATGTGTGTAACAAAGTACATCATGAAGCAGGAATGTGCATAATACATGCCGCACAGTACTGATGTTTGTAACAAGGTAAACCATGATACATAATGTACACCATGAAGCATGAATGAGTATAATAGGGCACACCTCACACCAGTGATGTGTGTAATAAGGTACACCATAAAGCAGGAATGTGTATAATAATACATATCACAGAGCAGTGATCTTTTTAGCAAGGTACACCATGTTACATAAGGCATACCATGGAGCCCCAATGTGTGCAATTCAAATTTAATGTGCAATGAATGCATCCTGAAGTGATTTATACAATGGGCAAGGAACTCAGTGGACCTCTGTTGTGCACAATAGGAACACAGTGGGTGCTAAAAACCCTGCCCACTTTATATATAACATTGACTAAGAAAGCCATAGAACAGACTCATGCACCATTTACTTATATTGCACAAATAATGTAGCCTTAAAATCATGCATTAGTTGGTCTAGGCACAGCACACTGTGCACCATTCACTTACGTGGCACACTGAAGGCATCTCTCTGACACATCTCCAGCATTAGCTAGGAATACAGTAGTGATGGAGTGTGTTTTATTGGCATACAAAGTGCACTAACATTTACAATGTTTTTAGGGAGAACTGCATTGCTAGCACACAGCCAATGAGAGTGTGTCCTCCTCAAATAGCAGGTCCGCTAAAGTATTATCATAACTCTTCTGTGTGGAGTACACTCCCAAACTATGTATACCCCAGCCATTTGTAATGGACAATTGCTGGCACCAAGACACAGATGGCACCATCAGACCCATGTGTAGTACCCACATTATTTACATGCTTTGAGTCACAGACAAAGGTATACAGTTTCAACATCCATATCAGCACAGTTTCCTGGGAAATGTTGACTAAATGAAAAATGCACAAACTTAAATCAGTATGTAAAATAATAGGAACGGACAACCACGAACAGTTGAGTCATAAACCAAGAATTTTAATATAAAACACAAGCGCTTTCACGTGTTACAAAACACGCTTCATCAGGTTTCAACATCAAAATATTATATATATATATATATATATATATATATATATATATATATATATATATATATACAAAATCAAATCCAATTCAGGTAGAATAAATTAACAGATTGATGCTGTTAATTAATTAATTAATTGATTCAAATAGATGAACGCACTCAATGGATACATAAACTACTCTGTTTGTAACACATCATCAAAAGCAAATCACCCTTTTGAACCATAGCTTAAAATACAATTTTAAAATGCACTTTTAAAATTGTCCTTATGTTAAACAACTTCAATTTCATAGTATCACTTCCAGTAAATACATAACATTAATCGAACACATGAAACAAAGCATAAAACAAAAAACGCAATAAAATGACACAAGTAAAAATAAAACAAAAAACATGGATTATAAAATACAAAACCAAAACCTACAAATGGTATGTGATATGATATATTATATTGTAGTGTATCAACACATTCATTCCACTAACTAACAGTAGTCAAATAAAAATAAAATAACTATGACTACACAATGACCTTTTCATCTACAAGCAGCTAAAACTGACCTGATACTAACATATTGGTTTAATCCTGGTTCATCATGAGCTTTCATCCTCAGAATCCAGTCCAGCTCAACTGATTCGAGGTGGTTTACCTTATCTCCCCCCCCCCCCGTTTATTAACCGTGACTATTTGTAATACTCTAAATTCAAAAGCATGATCAGGATGTTAATAATATGTTTGGCTAATGCATTAGTTGTATTTAATTTCTTAATATCATAAATGTGATTATATATTCTATCCTTAAATCTTCTAGAACTCATACCTACATTGAATGCTATGCATTCTTTACATGTAGCCAAATATATTAAATTCATAGTATTACAGGAAGCATGGAATCTAGGAATAAACACATAATCAAAGCAGGGGTGTACATATTCCTGTTCTTTGGCAATATATTTACACATATTGCACCTATTGCATGGGTAAGTACCATTGCTTCACATTTGTCCACCTTTATCTTGGCACACAATATATTTCTCAGCACAGAGTAGCCTTTTAAGATTTTTACTGTTCCTGTATCTAAATCTTGGTACACTCCCTACTAATTCAAATGTGCATTGATCTATTAACAACACATTCCAATTTTTCTTTATAATTTCTATAACACTCCTGTTATCGTTGGTATATCTAGTCTTAAAGGCCAAATTTGCTTGGTTTAGAACAGCTCTACCTAATTTTTTGCCTTGCATTGTCTATTATAAATTCTGTTACAATTACTTACATTGCCATCCATTATATTTTCAACAAGCTTCCTCTTATCTTTTATTAGGCCATCAGTATATCCTCTCTCCTGGAATAACCCATCCATATACTGGAGTTGTGTATATCTATCAGTAATGTCCCTACAAATGTTCATAATTCTGAGATATTGACTCTTGATAATATTCGGAAAAACAAAATGTGGATGCATGCTATCAAAATGTAACAATGCGTTCCTCCAGCATGCCTTCCTGTACAAAGAGGTGGAAATGTAACCCTTCGAATCTTTTGAAATAGTTACGTCCAAAAAAATGTATCTCAGATGGAGAAGCTTCCATCATAAACTTTAAGAAATTCGTAGTAGTTTCTAAATAAGAAATAAAATCTTTCAACAGTTTTTCATCTCCATCCCAAATAATAAGTATATCGTCAACAAAACATCAGTATGTGGAAAAGATGCACTGCTATGACAAAACAATGTGAATTACACAATTAGAAAATTACGTATTAGATAGATGCACACCCACACCCAGCCTGCCACCAAAGGAAACACTGGGCATATGTCATATATATGAAATCAAATGTTAATAACTAAATAAATAAGTGTGTGTCTGTCTATGCATGTGTGTATGTGTACGTGTATGTGAATGTATCCATTTGTTAAACATACTCGTCTTATACTAACCAAGGTGGTTAACCTGGAAGACCTGTGACATCCATTCACGCTGAATTAGCCGCCACCATGAATGATTTTTGACACCACAAATCCTGAGTGGGAGATAAGAAAAGTCACTTCCTTGATCTGTTTGCTCAGAGGTGTACCCTTAACCTGTGACATTCTGCAATGCACTGACATCTGGCACTTTATTTTTTTATTTAAGCATGGTCAGTCATGTTATGCACTGGCATTGACTCGCCCACCATCTACATTAGCCAGTTCCAGGAAATCATACCACAGGTAGTCCTGGGATGATTCCTCCATGGCAGCTAATATTAGTCCTTATGTTTGTTTTCACTTGGCACTAGACAACTTACAAAACAGAAGTGGTATAGGTAATACCTCAGTATGTGCCATGTAATGCATGGGTTTCAAACAGTATGTCGCCAGCTACACACTCATGTCACAGTGATAGTCATTGTGCAGTAGGTCTAACATTCTACTGCTTTAAGAAATGTGTGAAAGACCACAATATAACTGACAAAATAAAGGAATAGTAGTACAACATGGCTTTTTATAGCACTGCTACAACAGTATGATAAGTATCCTACTGTGCACTTGGCAACAAAGTGCATGAATAAATGCTGGCTGGTACATTACAGAGATACTGTATTAATGAAAACATACTTCAGTCAGTGTTAGAATAATGCTAGATTCAAAACTTCTGCAAGTTTCTACAACTGCTCCATAAAACACTGTGTGGATAGCAATCTAACATGCATGCCTTCCAACTTTCCAGCTAATTTTTTACTGAGTAGTTCCTTGAATAATGAAAGATGTTCATCTGAAATTAATTTATCTTAATCAATAATTAATTCTCTTGGCTACTGAGATGGTCTGGAGAAGCATAGCCATTTAAATTGATGAACATTGCAAACGCAAAGCAGTGCTGAGGCGGTTGAGTAAACAAACAACTATGATCCATACACTTAAAATTACAGTTTATGTGGAATTTATAAAGGAATAAAAACATCACAGGAAATGTCTCACCCTGTAAATTGTTGAGACTGGATAAACACAGAAAAAATCTGTCCTACCCCAGTAAAGAGAAAGGTGTCAGCATGGTTCACCGCAGAAACATGAATTATCCTCTATTATTTCATGGACATTTTAAACAAAGACTGCTCCAGTTTTACAATGGAATTTTCAATAAAATCAGTACCTGGATGAGCTGGCAAAGTCACAAACAGGACTCTCATCTCACATTTAGTTGAGCAATGTAGGCATTGTCAGAATGGTCTGATTGGAAGACTGTCTTACCAGCTGAATGATGCAAAGAGTTGATACTATCAGAAATGCAATCAATGCATATTAAGTATAATCTTAATAACATGTCATTTTTTTCTAATATGATGGTTGTCACTTACCCATATAATTTTTAACATGATGTATCACTTAGTCATTTTCATAATTCTAATTTAAGTCAAACAGCCTACTGTCAGAGTCAACAGTAGGTTTGGTCACATGTATTGTTGATGTGGCTGAAAGCATGCAATACACAATGTCAGGAATAACAATGATGTTTTAAGGCAGAAAATATCACAGCTGGGGATTGCAGTGTCTCTGGATCACAAACCTGAAGACTCTCCATCTTACTGGTGAGAAGCTTGTATGTTGAGAATGGAGAACACTGGCCCACGTGTAAGTGCAAATCCAGAGTACGGAGTGATGTGGTTAAAAGTCCACTGTTGTCTGTTAGCACATTAAACTGTTACTGCCACTGAATATGAGAAAAGTAAAAGACTTTTCTTTATTGCTGAGCATAACTTTGAAGATTGTAAAATTATTGTTCTTAAAATGTTTTGTAATAACTTGGAGGTTTTCTCCCTGGGCCTCAATTGAAAATGGGGTTCTACCAAGTTTGACTTTTCCAGGCAATCAAATGTCAATAAATAAATAAATATAAATAACTCTCAGCTGTCCATGACATTAATAAGAAATATTCTTAACTCTGAATGTGTAACATGGCCTTCAAAAGTGGAACAGTGAGGAACGTGGACTTTCTAAGACTAAAACAACGAACATTCCTAACAATGAGGTCACTTGAGAGGGTCTATATTAGAACATCGAAGTTTCAAAACTTCGAATGTTTTAATATCGACCCCTATTCAGCGAAAGCTGAAAACATCAAACATACAGAACAGCGAATTTTTTCCTAGGGAAAAAAATTGCTGTTCCAAAACACATACACACAACACAAGCACACCAAACAAACAGCAATCCACACACATACGCCTAAAATCTTACACCTAACCCTACACTAAACTATACACACACCACTAACTATCCACTTACCTTAACCCAAACTCTAACCCTAAGGTCCGTCACTATCGCACACTCACCTCACCTGCGCCCTAACCCTAACTAACCTAACCCGCACTCAATTGCATACTTGCCTGAAACCCGCCTGTAACTTTCCACCACAGCGCTGAAAATACCAGAGCAACAGAAACGGACAACCAAATTCTCTCCCTAGGAAAAAATTCGGTTTTCTGTTGCTTCTTTATTTTCAGCTTTCGCTGAATAGGGATCGATATTAGAACATTCGAAGTTTTGAAACTTTGATGTTCTAATATAGACCCACTTGAGAGGTATGAGTAACAATAACAGGTTTTCTATCCATTATTTTTAGCTTTGCTGCTGTTTATTGAGCAAAGAAATTGTGAGCTGTGGCTGAGATGATATGCAGCAGCTCCTACATGTTACTCAACTGCTGTAATGTTCTGAGAGCTATACAAAAATACTGATGCAGTCCAGTGTTCTGCATTATCACCGCTTCTATCCCTAAGCATCATGCGCAATTTGCTCCTGAATCCAGTCAAAAACCCACCGATTCTTAAGGCAATTGGAAGCCTATTTCCTAATGCACCTTCTATATATGCAAAAAAAGTTTACCTTCATGCATGACTTAACTTCATCATAATAAATAATTATGACATTGACATAAATTACAAACCAAGGTGATTAGTGCATGAAACATTTGTTAAATGTACGTAAAGATTTTTGGGTTATAACCGCAGCTTTTCTAAGGTTAGGTGCACTGATGTGTTTCTCCACAGCATGACAAATGTGTCCCTCACTCATTTCTGCACACATGTAGGTGCTGACATTAACCTGCTGGGGGAATGCTTAGTGATAGTATTGTATTGTATACAGGCTGTTTCTGTTGACAGTGAATTACATGTTATAACATATCCTCACTTCACTGCAGCCTGCAGACATGCTCAGTAATAACTGTTTTGTTTGTGATACTGAGTTTTCATATTTCGTTCACACACTTGGAGGTTGCACATGTGTTATGCTTATACTTTTCTCAATAGCATTTGTTGTCACCTGTATATGCATGTGTCACATTTATGGTGTACATCTTCTGAACAGGTGCAGGACATTTGTGACTGATCTTGCAGTGTTTGATTACAAACTGCTCAGTTACTGTGTTTGTATAAAAAGATTGCGAACGCACTATCTTGATAAATTCTTCCTACAAGATCTGCAATTCTGGAGTTAGTATATATATATCTATATATATATATATATATATATATATATATATATATATATATATACTGTGTGTGTGTGTGTGTGTGTGTGTGTGTAGCAGGCATGTTGGGGAGCACATAGTTTTGAATGCTGTTGATTGTACGTGCTGCTCTTCTGTCTTTGTGCTTGTGTGCAGTCATCATATAAGTATACAATCTGTGGCAGGAACCTCTTTGAACATCTATTTATGATTCACTTTCTTTGCAGCACATAAAATATGAGCATTAAACTAATGTCACTTGCATAGAGGGAGCAGCGTATTGCTTGGGAGACTACTAAAACAGCTTGATTTATAATGAAGTACACACACATCAGTTTTCTTGATTGACAGCTAATGCTCACTGGTGTCCTCCCACCGTATCTCCTCAGTACAGGGGCAGTTCCACTGTCACACTCACATATTTACTACATTATTACATGCCATTATTCACCAAACAGTACTCCAGAACCATAGCTGTCTGTATCTGTGTCCACTCCAGTGCCCAGGATAGAAGGTGTTCCAGCACATTGTTAGGAGACTGGAAGTGAGTATAGAAGGGGGAATGGCAGTGAGGCTAATGTGAAAAGTATCCCTCCTGAAGCTCACTTTAGATCTGCTGTAGTGGAAATTCCCTTCCAGTAGTCAGTGCTCTTAAACCGATCTACAAATCTTTTTTTTTTTACTTCAGTCTATCTTTTGTTATTATTTATATTATTTTTAATGCTGTAATTTTTTATTAGTAAGGTGTTTTTGATTGCACATGTGTATTTGTGTGTTCTTGTGGACTGGACGCATGCATGTACTAATGTAATGGGAACTTCTTGGTGATTAGGTCACATGCATAATTAGTATTGCTAAAACAGACTCGTAGGTTACTACTGTGCTTAATGTTTGGAGATCCAGCTAGAGACTTGGCCACTTTAAAATTACAATGACAACAACAGAGTAGTTCCCACTGAAGAGAATTAACTTTGCATTACTGCCAGGTGTGGATATGCTGTTTTTCATCCAATCACTGAAGATGTCGTGGACATACTATTTCTGATGTGTGGAGGATGTGTATCCCAAGGGTGGAGAAGGTACTAGGGAAAAAAAAACATTATATCAGCAAGTGTTGTTGATTTTACAATGGAGGTTTAGGTCTTTGGATCAAGAGCTAGTTATATGATTTACAGCATGAAGATGGCGAAGGGCAAAAAGCACAGGATCCATTATAGTCCAAAACACTAACAACAGGTCATGTCTAAGCAACCTTTATGAGACTAAGCCAGGAGAGTAGGGTTTTAATCTGTCAGGATAGCTTAAGTGGCTTAAACTAGAGACTGTTTTAATTTATGAATCTTTGCGGCTTTTAAGGCTGCACAAAATGCACAGATAAAGTTGTATAAAGTGCATAGACTGTCTTCTATGGCAGATCTTATAAGGGAGGAGTTCAGGGGGCAAAGATATCCAACCTTTGCCTTTGAAGAAGTGCTGTGACAGGTAAGCTGTGCCCAACAAAAGGATTTCCTAACCACAACTGAAGCATGGTGGTTAAGACAACTCACTGTGTCTGTAGAAGTCCAGTGGTCTAATAATACTCTCTTTCAATGGGGTGCATGCAGTATGTCCAAAGCAGGGACTGGGGGTCTTTACAGATGGCAGCTATACTGTACTACAAGGCATTTATCATGAGCCTGTGGCTAACACACTAGACACTGGTCTGATACAGGCCTTAGTGGAGAATATGGGTATCGTGGAGAAAACTAAATGCATCTAATTTTTAGTCATTCATAAATTTGGTTAGATGGAGATCTTAGATGCCTAATTTTTACTTTTGAGAAGTAAATACCAAATAAGTCAGGTCCTAAAACTGAGCCCTGTACAGCACTGCTTGTGACATCATTACATCTACCAGAGACAACCCCTCTTTGCTAAGTGAGATTTGTCAGTACGTCAGCTTACTATCCAGTGGAATGCATTAAGGTCATTGTTGAGACTGGACATTTTGTCTATGACAACCACATCAGGAATGGTGTCAAAGACCTTGCCAAGGTCAAAAATATGCAGCGTAAAAGTTCTGACCCTCATCTAAGGCTTCTGTGACCTTAAAGAAATTGACTAGGTTAAGTATAGATGATCTGCCTTTAATAAATCTAAGCTGACAAGAATCAAGGATTTGGAAGTAAACTAAGCCATTTTTAATAAGTGCAGCAATAATATGTTCCATAGCTTATGCATGGCTTACTTAATGCTAATAACACTAATGCACCTGTAGTTACTGGGGTCTGCCATGCTGCCGCACTTGTGGAGAGATACAGTTGTGGTAGATCTCCAAGCTTCAGGAATAAAGGTTGTGGAGCGCATAACATTAAAGCGATTTAAAAGGAGATGGGTTATGTGCTGCTTGATAGATGCAAGCAGACATCCATGGATGTCATAAGAGCACAAGCAGCTAGTCATTTACCTCCACAATTGACAAGATGATACTGATACTTAGGGTGATGAAGAGTCCTAAGAACCCTTGCAAGGTCCCTGATGTGAGTACTACAGGCACAACAGACTGACCATATCCTTATGACCAGGTCTGTATGAAGAGAAGTACTATTTCTAACAGATGAGGTGAGAGCAGCTTATTTGCCAAATGCTACTATGCTGGACTTTTTGGCATTTAGCTTGAGACAGTTTTCAGTACACCAGGTAAATGAATATTGCAGTCCTTGCTGGAGCTGGTAAGCATCAGTGGATGAAAAGAAAACAGTGTTCAGCTTGCATTTATCAGCAAACTTCTGCAAATTGGTTTGGATATCTGTAAAACAAATGCCAAACAAGAGAGGACCCAGAACTGATCTATGTGGTACCTTGTTAGTTACAATTTTACATTCAGAAAGGGTAACAGCCATTCTCACAACTTGGGAACAGCTGGCTAGCCAGTTTTCAGTCCAGCAGATGATGTATGGGTTTACATTAAGCTTGTCTAATTTTTCATTTATGTATACAACTGTACAGCCACTTGAACAAGGTGACCTTAGTTACTTTCTTATACTTCCCGGCATTCGGACAGGAAACAAACAGTTGGTCATATCTGTAAAAGCCCCTCTCTTGGCCAGTAATCAAGAAGCCTGAATCCTCACTACTGACACTGGAGACGGACGTTCACTTGGAACAAAATGGATACACCCAGTATTTCCAGATGCAGCTCTCTGCATCAAGCACAAGTTCCCCTAACAACACACAGGGAACACACTCAGTATGGGTTCTGGATTTCTTTTGCTCTCTCTAAGGCCCCAGTGAGACTTTCCACTGGCACAGCTGCAGACTTGAGTCCTCAGCTAAGTGTCTAAGCCAAGTCCTCTAGCACCCTCTCTATGAAACCAGTGCTTCCTGTCCCTGCTCCAAGCAGCTGACACACATGTTCTTGGAGATTTTATTTGTGCACACACACACACACACACACACACACACACACACACACACACACACACACACACACACACACACACACACACACACACACACACACACACACACACACACACACACACACACACACACACATACACACACACACACACACACACACACACACACACACACACACACACACACACACACACACACACACACACACACACACACACCTGGGAAAGGCTGGCACAGATTTACTAGCTATGCCCCCTTCTGTCCAGACTATAAGGTAGTTCACTGCCACCAGACACTCCAAAGCCAGTTATTGCAAGACTTTTACAAGAGTACCCAATTATACTGAGTGAAATTACCATTAATACAAATTATAGTGTTTGACCAATGCAGTAAGGCTTTCAGGAGTGGCCACAAAGTCACCAAATAAATATGACTGCTCTCAAAGTTTAAAATATTCCCTAAAGGACCAGCCACTATGAAAAGTTTAAATATATTTAATAATAAATAATAAAAAGACATCAAAATGCTAAATATCTATTTACAATAAACATCAGAGTTTCAATCACATGAAATATTAAAATAACACAGATGAATAGAATTACACAGATACAGAAAAACAATATTTAACTAATCTCACTATATTTTCCTGACTGATCTAATGAATTACTATTCCATTGTCACTTGCTAGAGCAAGGTAAGATGAAGTACATGGTGGGTCTTTCATTGTCAGGTTCCAAAAACAGAGTGCTTTGAGACTTCTCTCTCATCTGGTATTAAAACATCATTTTGTCCTATATTACAGAATGACATCACATACATCTGGTCATCCAACATCTGGTTCCCATGCTACCCACATTGCTAGAAACTGAACCAGAATTTAGCACCTATGTGTTACCATTCACACAGATAGAGCTTTGCTGAGATGTGTTATAGCATCTGGAAACTATAAAACAATAAAATACTTCCACTCTTCCTACAGGAGATAATAAACCATTGTCTAGTACAGACATTTAGTCTCTGGCTGCAATCAGAACTGTAAGATACAATCTTTATAGCCTAAATTAAGTAATTTACTTTCTTACTATTTTTCAAAGTTAGCTGGACTCTTCTCTTCCAGTATCTACTGTTAAAACATACACATTTAATCAGTTACAATACAGTCAGGATTCACTATTTTTACATTTTCTTAACACAAGCAACTTTACAAATACATTTTTCAACACAAGCATCTGTACAAATCAGTTTCATATACAAATAACATACAATTCTTTACAAAATTCCAGCTAGCTGTGCTGGCGTATGTTGCACATCCACTGCCCTACTTCTCCTGGCAATACCTCACATCATCACAGCTCTCCCCCTTTGAAGACTTAAGCTACTTTTTCAAGTGAACCTTGAGAAACATTGCCTGAGAGAAATAAGCCTGTCTGGGAATACATTAACCCATAACCTGTCTTGAGAACCCACCTGCATTGGCATTGCTTACCCCACTATGGTACTGAACTGTCATATCATATGCCTGCAACCCTAGGCTCCACCTTAATAACTTGGCATTTTGCTAGCTGGCTCGATGTAGACATGCTAGGGGATTGTGGTCTGTAACTACCACGAATTTCTTCCTATATAGATTGGGTTGAAGTTTCTGCAGTGCCCATACTATCCCATACTACAGCTAGACAGTCTTTATCTGCACCTGCATAACATTCCTCCTATAGCTGAGATATACAACTGGATACTGTTCTCCCTATGAGGTAACCTGGCTGAGTACAGCCCTGACCCTATGGTGTGAAGCATCTACCTGCACAACAAATTCTTTGTTGTAATCTGGACTGGCTAACAGAAGGGTTCCTCCTAGAACATCTTTAAGCTTTTGGAATGGCTGCTTGTAGGCTATGGTCTACACTTTCTTGTCCGGCCTGTTCTTCCTTGTCAGAAATGTGAGGGGAGCAGCTATTGTATTATAATTAGGAACAAGTTTTCTAAAGTACCATGCTGTCCCCAAGAATGCCCTCACTTGCTTTTAGGTAACAGGGACAGAACACACCTGAATAGCTTTCACTTTGGCAGGTTCTGGTCTGATCTTACCACTCCAAACTCTATGTCCCAGGTAGGAGATCTCTGCCATGCCCACCTGACACTTACTTGGCTTAATGGTCAACTCTGCCCTTTTCAGTCTACCCAGAACCTCCCTGACATGCTGAAGGTGCTCATGCCAGGAATGGCTGTAGATGGCAATACCATCTAGGTAAGCAAGTGCATAATCTCCTGCTCCTGCTAGGATATGATCTACCAGTCTCTGTTAGGACACTGGGGCATTTTTCATCCCAAAGGGTATCTTTGTGAACTTGTATACTATGAAAGGAGTCACAAAGGCTGACCTCTTCCTGGTACCTGCCAGTAGCCCTTGGTCAGATAACTAGTTTTCAGATATTTAACCCCACTCAGCTGCTCTAAGGCTTCATCTGTCATAGGCATGGGGTAAGCGTCTGACACTGTGTGACTATTTAGTTTTCTATAGTCCACACTGAAAATTGTGTTGCCATCTTTCTTTGGTACCAACACCACTGGGGAGACCCAGGGACTGCTGGACTCCTGGATTACCCCCAGTATTAACATTTCCTGTATCTCCTCCCTCAAAGGCTGTCTGACTCACTCAGGCACCCTGTAAGGGGCCTGCTTGATGGGCTTTTGGGGTACTGTATCCACATGGTGCTGCACCAGGTCGGTACACCCACGTTTTCCAGTGAACATGCCCTCAAACCCCTGTAACAATGTTTGGACTTCTCAAACCTGGGTAGGGGATAGCCACTGGGACATTGCTACCTCTTCCACTGAGGTGTCAGTCCGAGCCTCACTGAGGAGATCAGTCACCAGATCTCCCTCAGACTCCTCCTGCCATCCACTGCAAATACTCAGCACCAGGGCATCCCTATCATGGTAAGGTATCATGTTAACATGGTAAAATTTGTGCCCCTGCCTCCTGCCTAACAGTTCTACTATGTAGTTAACATCACTGACCTTCGTTACCAGTTTGAAGGGCCCTCTCAAGCTGCCTGCAGCTTATTGTGTTTGACAGGAATGAGAACCATAACCTGCTTTCTGATGGCATCCTCTTGGGCTTGAGCATTCCTGTCATACCAGGCTTTTTTCTGCTGTTGTGTTCCTGCCAGGTTCTCCTGGGTCAAGCCCATGAGCTCCCTAAGCCTTGTCTTGAGGTTTAGGACATATGCCACAACAGACTCCTTGTGGGATTCACACTCACCCTCCCACTCATCATGAGTCAAGTCTAAAGGCCCCCCCCTCACCCAATAACCATACAGCAACTCAAAGGATGAAAGACTTGTGGATTCCTGGGGTACCTCCCTGTATGCAAACAGCAGATGGGGCAAATATTTGTCCCACTCTCTCTTAAACTGGTCTGCAAATGCCCAGTGCATGGTCTTTAGGGTGTAGTTTAACCTCTTTACAAGACAATTAGCCTGAGGATGGTAGGGGATGGTCTTTAGGTGCTTCACACCACATTGCTTCTACAGACAAGCCAGAATGTCTGACATGAAATTGGCACCTCTGTCAGTCAGTATTTCTCTTGGGAAACCTACCCTGCTGAAAATTTCTAACAAAGTATTTGTCACCTTTTCTGCCTCAATGGAGGACAGAGCCACCACCTCAGGGTATCTAGTAGCATAATCTACTACCACCAGGATTTACTTATTTCCTGTGGAACTTGGGATACTCAGAGGTCCCAAAATATCCATAGCTACCCTCTTTAATGGTTCCTCAATCACAGGCATAGGCATCAAAGGGACTTTGAACTTGTCTCCTGCCTTCTCTTCTTTTTGGCAATGCTCACAGCTCCTGTAATACATTGTTACATCTGTTGCAATCCCAGGCCAATAAAAATTCTGCATAATACATCTCTTTGTATGCTTTATACCCATATGACCTGCAAAGGGAATATCATGGGCTATGGCTAGAAGTGCCACATGGTAGTCACTGGGCAGTACCAGCTGCTGTTTTCTCCCACCCTCTCTATACAATAACCCTTTGTCCCAGTATACAGATTCCCCTTTTCCTTGACAATCAGGTGCCTCACTGGCTACCTCCCTCAGGCCTTGTAATGTAGGGTCTGAGAGCTGAGCCTGTCTCAACACTCTCTTGGTAACCCTTCCCAGCTCCCCTTCCACCGAAAATCTGGTATCCTCTGACAGCGATGCTTCACTGTTAGCCTGGGTACTACTATTCACCTCTGGCCTGGCAGTTAATCTGTCCAAGGGAACATCAGTACTCACAAGCAGCTGTGGCTCACCTTCAGTCTCACTGCTACGGGGTAGCTCCCTCCCTGAAGTAGCCACCTTACCAGTCCTGGCTTCAAGTGTGCAGTCTGTCTGGGTCCCCCCTGGCTATCAGAACCACATGCTTGTCTCCAAGCCTGACTGCATGTAACTGCATGCACACAAGATACTGCATTATCAAAATCAATCCCTATCAGGACATCTGCAAGGATACCCTCAAACACACTTACTTGCTTGCTTCCTTTTCTACCTTATCAGTCAATGTGAACCCTAGCCAAAGGTATTTGGGATGGGGTCCCTCTTAAAACTCTGACTGGAATAGACTGCCCTCTATCACCACTGCAAGTTTCACAATGGTTATGTCAAAGGATGCGTCTCTCTTAGCAGTGGCCTGTTTACCATCTACTAAGATAGGATATAACCTCTTGTGATAGTTTGGTACCCTTGTTGTCTCCAGACAACTTACTGCTGGCATTCTGTCATTCCCATTTACTGACTCTCCCACCTTTTGTTCCCCACCTTGCCTCTGTGGACTTCTATATGCTACATGGCCCCACTGATTGCATTTAAACATTTAACCCTTGGTCCTGGCCATGTACCTGAACTAGTGTTTTCCCCTGATACTGGTGGGCTCTGTTGGGGTTGTCTAGGCTGCCCACCATGGCTTTCCTTAGACCCATAAGCAGCACTGGGTATCCGTTTCCTGTGCAGTGATGCCCTGCCTGCTAGGTATAGGTTTCCATTTTTCCCCAACTCGTCTGTGGTATTATATTCCCTATCTGCTAACCTGATTCTCATGTCCTCAGGCAAAGTCTAACAGCTTGTTTCCTCACCAAAAGGTCTGCTAGCCCTTCAAAAGTGATGACCTGACACCCACTCACCCATCTAGGAAAATAAGTGTTGAATTCAGCAATATATTGACATACACTTTCACCTGCCTTGCTTATATGCTCATGAAACTTTTTTCTGTAAGTGTCACGTGTTAACTTAAAACACCTTAATAAACAATTTTAACAGTATTATAATTTAAGCAGTAAGTATCAGACAATTTAGAAAGAGCAGTTACAGCTTTACTATGGAGTAAGGGGGTCAGGAACTGTACCCAGAGCCCTTGTTCAACATTATACTATTTACATACCCTTTCAAACATATGAATAAAACTATCAAAATGATCACCCTCTGTAAATTGTGGAAGAAATTTACTGACCTTTGTTGCTTCTGGGATTTGGTTATTCCATTCCCCATTACCTCTATGATCCTGGCGAGGAGTCAACATCTTTTCATGTTGCCTCTGCCTCTCATTTTCCTCATCTTCCAGATGTCTCATTGTCTCTGTTGCTTTTAATTCCACGTGTTTCTTATGCCATAGTCTCTCCTTTTCTCCAGCCTCCAAATGCCGCATCCTGTCTGCTGATTCCATTTGCAAACATTTGGCCTCCAGTTCATCTCTTTAACTCCAGATGGATTTTTAAGTCCTCTGTGGAAAGGTTGAACTGTCAATTTTCTGAGAAATGTACATCCCCAAGGCCAGCCTGGTTGCCTTCCTTGTTGCTGGTCTGTGATGCAGCTGTGGTTAAGGCAGCAATAATTTCTGCTTTAGTCAGTTTGGCATGCAGCAGTCTTTTGTCTTGGCATATCTCAACCAACTGGCTCCTTGTCAGCTTGCCATACTACTCTGCTGACATCCTTGCCTGCTCACCTTGACGAACTAAGCTAACAAAAAATAAATAAAACTTTTTTGATGTGAAACTCTGAATGTTCACTGTGTGGTTGATTGAGAGTACAAACACCTTCTTTAGTGACCATTGGTTACAGGCTACAGGAATTCAATATCCACACCACTGAATTGCAATATGTGGATATCCCACCACTGCCAACCAATAAATGTGACACCCGACCACTGGTCCAGTAATCAAGAAACCACAATCCTCACCACTAGCACCAGTTGGGGTTGTACATTGGGAGGATGATAGGTATACACATCATATTTCCAGATGCAGCTCTCTGCATCAAGTGCAATTTCCCTTAAGAGCACACATAGACCACATTCAGTCCAGGGCTGGTTTCTCCTTTTTTCTCCAGATCCTCAATAAGGCTCCCCACTGGCACAGCTATAGAGCTGAAATCTCAGCTGAGTGGCCAAGCCAAGACCTCCAGCACCCTCTCTGTCCAACCAGTGCTTTGTGTCCCTGCCCAAGTAGCTGACACACACATACTTTGAGGTTTGATTTACACACACACACACACACACACACACACACACACACACACACACACACACACACACACACACACACACACACACACACCTGGAAAAGGCTGGCACAGGTTAACTAGCTATGCCCTCTTTTGCCCAGACTATAAAGTAGTTATCACTGCCACCAGCCACTCCTTTTCGGCTACTTACAGTACAAATGGTAGTTTGACCAAGAGCAAGGCTATTAGGAGTGGCCCACACAGTGTCACCAAATAAATATGCAAGAACTCTCAGAACTCAAATATCTCTAGACAGATAAGCCACAATGAAAGGTTTAAATATATTTAATAATAAATATCAAACGAACAAGAAAATACTCAGTATATATTTACAGTGACAGCAGAGTTCAAAATTACAGGAAATATTTAAAACAATGCTGCAGGACAGTCTCAAATAAAGAAAGAAAAACATCTAAATTAAGCTTTGCTATATTCTTGACTACATCTAAGAAAATTACTATACCCTAATACACTTAATTAGAGCAAGCCAGATGTGGTGAATAGTTCTTCTAGATGTTGTCAGGTTAACGACAGAATACAGAATGCTGTCTCTCGCTAAGGGACTTCCCAAATCAATATCTGAAATATTACTGCTGGGATATCTTGCAGAATGACATCATTTCTTGTCATCTGACTCTATCTCAGGTAAACTACCCACTGCTGAAAGCTGGCAGCATTTAGCATCCATCTGTGAAAATACACAGACAATGGCTTTTGCTCAGATCTGTGCATCTGTTGGAAGTCTTAAAATAATAAAACACTTCCACATCTCAGGCCTAGTAATTATTTCTCTTTCAAGACAACACAGAGAGCTCCCTAGTATAGACATCCTGTCTCTTGCTGTCATAAAGTAATTTAATTTCAGCTATTTTTCTAAAGTTTTGCTGGAATGAAGTTAACCCCCCTGTGTTCCAGTTTCCACTGTTAAAATATATACATTTGAACAGTTGCAATAGTGCAGGTACATTTCTGTTCTCTTCCAGCAGGACACACTGTGGATCCATTTTTAAGTTCAGTACTTTAGAAAATATCTTTTTAACACACATGTCTGTACAAACTTAGTTTGAAATATACATGCCATACAGTTCTAATACATTTGTGACACAACCATCTTACATGAAGCATGTTGATATTCACAAATGACACAATAATTTACAAAATTCCAGACAGCTGTGCTGGCAGCATCTCCCTTTGTTACATTTCTATATAAATCATGTTAATATTGACAAATGGTATATTATTATTTACAAAATTCCAGCTAGCTGGGCTAGTAGTATCTCCTTTCATCACACCCAGTATCAAAATGTTACTTCTATGGTGATTTCCTGTGTATCAGCAGATACTTATCTTATATAAAATAGAATAATTACCCATTTACCACCAATTCCACTCTTATTCTGCCCAGAGCCAGTATAGTATGCATATAAGCACTGACTCGCTATTGTCACTATCCTAATCATGTCATGATTTACTCCCTTGCTATCCCCATCCCTGGCAATCCCTTGGGTTGCTAAACTTATAACCAGTGTGTTTTGCCTACAATATACCCATTACATCATCACATATATTTCATAGGTTCATAGGTGTTTACTAGGCTAATGGCCCCATGGGCCTTTTTAAGCCTAGCTATGCATCCCAAATCTCTAACAAGTTCTGATACCCTTGATAAATAATAATTAATAAATATAAGATAAATGTAAGCAGGGGCTTTGGAGATTAAACATTTACAAGCAGGGGCCTGGGAGATGAATCATTTACAGGCTGCCTGTGTCCATTAGAGACATAGGCACCAAACCAGGGATGAATTTCATGTTCTCCATCCAATTATGTAAGTTGCACTTGAATTGGGGTAAGGAAGAGCTCTGCTTCACATGGATGGGGAGCCTGTTCCAGAGATGGGGTAGTCTGTGGGATACATACCTGTCTCTCCAGCAGGTACTATTTATATCACAGGCAAGGTTCAAGTCTTTAGTTTAGAACAGGTTATTCTGGTGCTGTTTATTTTATGGATATACAGGAGGTCCATCAGAGTGGAGTCTGACAATGCCCTGTATGCCAGGCATAGATCTTCCCTGAAGGAGACAGAATACAGGGATAGGGCATTGAGGCATTCTGCACAGGGCATGCTCCTTACACCCTGTATTCTATTAGTGAGGAACCTCTGTGGACATTCCAGTTGTTGGATATGCCTGGTTAGGAACATACCAAAGAGGGCATTGTACTCAATGAATACAGTGGAACAATGACTTGGACTTAGATGCCATACCTTTGCTTATAAGTTGGGCAACATAGAATGATTTCCTCACTGCTGTAGACGCATGATGATCAAAGGCTAAATTACTGTCTATGTGTGTCCCCAAGTTTCTGACTACTGGGTCAACTCTAAGAGATGTTTTGTCAACATGATAGTTACCAGGACTGGATGACTTCCCACAGGATACTATTATGTACTTATTGTCATTTAGTTTTAGTCCATGGCTTTGACACCAGTTGTTTGTCTGTGTGAGCCCTTCCTGGAAAACATTTGTGTCAGTGTGGGATTCAATAACAGCTCCTAATTTGCAAACATCTGTAAATTTAGTCAGCCAGAGACCAGTAACATTGGCCTTGATTTCAGAGAAGTAAATGCCAAAGAGCAGCAGTCCGAGGACCAATCCCTGAGGGACTCCACTTGTGATTGGTCTCTTTACAGAGGTGTACTCACCAATTCTAACTTCCTGGGTCTTGTCTGTGAACCAGTTGGCTATCCACCAGGTGACATACGGGTTTGTACCTAACCTCTTGAGTTTGTCCACAATGCCCACGTGAGGTAGTGTGTCAAATGCCTTGGCCAGGTCAAGGTAGGCAGTGTGAACCATTTTGCCCTCATCCATTGCTTTGGTGACCTTCTCAAATAGGTCCATCAGGTTGAGTAGGCATGACCTGCCCTTGAAGAAACCAAACTGGGTTGGGTTCAGTGTCTGGAGGTTTACTCTATCACTACAGATCATTTCCATGATAATTCTTTCCATGGCTTTACATAAAAGGCTAATGAGAATTATGAGTCTTTAGTTTCCAGGGTTTGTAGATGGCCCACCTTTTTGCAAAGGGATGACTGTTGCTGTTCTCCATTCATGAGGCACGAAGCCTGTTTGGAGGCTTAAATAGCAATTCTAGAGGCATGATAGGTCATGTTTCATGCTATTTAAAAGGCATCCTGGGGTACTGTCTGTGCCCATTGATGCTGTGTTCTTAGTCTTAGAGACAGCGTTAAGGAAATATTCCCTGGTCATAGCAGGAGGAGAGAGGGGTAAAGGTGAAGCTGAATTTATTGGCCAGTAGGTTTGCTATATCTTCTGGCTCAGTACACGTGCCTCCATTTACAATGAGCTCTGCACACAATTGTGTATTGTCTTTGAGGTTATGGACTTAGCTAAAGAATGCCTTGTGATCGTCCTTGGCCTGGGAAGCCACATTTAACTCAAATTTGGCTTTGGCAGTCTTTATTTGTCCTCTGAGTTGTTTGTTTGGTTTGATGAGAGTGCTTTTATTCTGCTGGGTGCTGCACCTCTTCATTTTTGAAAGATTTTCTTCCTTCTGTTATACATCCTATTGATATTGTGATTCCACCAGGGTGGCTTGTTTTTTGAGTTAGTTCTGTACTTCTTCTTGGTGGGTACAGCTGCCTCTATGGAGCTATTAACATGTGTATAGGCTTTCTGTGAACAGTTCTGCATAGGCAGCAGTGTTCTCAAGGTTTATGGGGGCCTTAAAATTTTGCCAGGTTATCACTTAATTGCAGGAAGTTAGCCTTAGAGTAATTCCTGAGTATTCCAGATTTAGCTGAGAGTCCAGGTTTTATTTTTACTTCAAAGGAGACCATTTTGTTTTCTGACCTTACCAGGGAAGACTTTACAGTAGGGGGTGTGCAGCACTCTCCAATATTAATGAGGACCAGATCCAGTATGGTTGCACCCCTGGCTGGTGTATTTACAGTCTGGTCCAGGGAGTTTGAATGACAGTAAAATGATACAGAAGCTACTAAAGGCATTAAAGCTAACACTAAAACAAACAAAACTCCTTATGCCTTATTTATGCATAACCTCACAAACACAATAGAATATTGCCTCAGTGACTACACTTAAATCTATGCAAGACTTTATCAGTAACTATATTCTCTCTACAACACGTACAGTACGCCTTCTCAAGCATATTGTACTAACTCATCTATGTACTAAAATTCAACCTCACATTACATTCCTTACAATATCCCAAGCATAATATACCAACTTATCTTTGTACTAAATCTAAACTCACATTGCAGTCCTTACAATAGCAATGTATTTATTAATCACTATTTGACAACCGAGTAGATGGGCTGATCAGCTGACCCTTTTCAGCCACATCCTATACAATGAGCAAATAAGGGAGGTTTGTTGTTTGTTGAGGTGTGTCAATTAACATTATATTGAATTTATTCAGATGACGTAGCAGCCTGTTGTTGTGTGCACATTTGCACAGAGTTGTGAAACTGTTGTCACTTATGTTAGAGGTAGAGTTGCCAGAATCAATTAAAAGGAGATTATCTGCAAACATAAGTGAATTAAGGGAAGGAATAACACAGGTTAAGTCATTTATAAACATAGAATAAAGAGGTGCCATAATTACTGACCCTTCTGGTACACTGATGTTGAGGTTGTCAATGTCAGAAAGGCTATTGTGAAATAATTTATTTATTTATATTTGTTTACCAGGTAGTGCACTGATCAATATTGACCAGTTTCAAGATCAGCCCAAGTGAAATACCAAACATTTCACAAACAGAAATCACAGAAATGTAAGCAATAACAGAGTCATTCAGACTAATTAAATCGAAAACAATGTGTATATACATTCTGGTGAAAAAGCACAGTGCAATATACAGTAACCTACTACCTACTACCTACAATAACCATAACATGCTTGGAATGCTGAATGCTCCGGGTGATGTTTAAGCCATGGAATATGTTTTTTAACACCTTTATTAAGTTATCACTTAAGACATAGGCAAACATACATTTATATAAAAGAAGATAAACCATATTAACATGTTTCCAGTTACATATGTTATACACAGTATATGATCTTTTTTATAACTATCATCACTCCAGCATTACATAAATTGCTCAGTTCCTGCCTTCCCTCAAACCTCACTCTTCCCTTTGAACATTATTCAGCATGTATTGTTCTCACAATTTCCATTTATTTCTATGTAATTTGCTGCTTCCCTTTTCTAGAGACCCCACTTCCAGTTTTTTTATCTCCATTACATTATTCAATAATTCAAACACAGTTGCTTTAGACTTTGAGTTCCATTTTCTAGTAATTGCCTTTTTGCAGCCAACAGAATTAAACTTAACAAGGCCTTACTATATCTAGGTAATCCAGATCCTATGTCCCAGCTCAAAAGACTCATTTCCTTGGTTACACCCATGTGCTCACCCAATATTTCTGACAGAGTACCCTGTAAGGAATTTTTAAATCTGCCAACTCATTACACTCCCAAAACATATGTTCTAAGTTATTTCTTTCTTTCCCATTACACCTCCAACATTTGACATCTACCTGATTCTTTGGGTCTATATTACCATCTCGAATGGTAAAAATGTTGAACGCTCACATGAGCGAAAACGGACTAAAACTAACTTTTTTGGGGGGTCACAGTACAGTGAGGATTGGGATATTTGCCCTTTCCTCACTGTAGTGCGACCTCAGAGTTGGAATATATATTTAGCGGGAGGTGGGGGGGGGTGCAGCCCCCCACAATAGCAAATTTGTTTTAGTCCATTTTTGCTCATGTGAACATTCCACATTTTTACCATTCAAAATGGTAATATAGACCCTGATTCTTTCTGGAGTCTGCTTGGGGTAAGAACCTATGCAAACAATTCCAAGCAAAAATTCTAAACTTCTAGACTTTGTTGCATACTTGGGAGCCATACATATGTCATCTAATTGTTCCCTTGTAAAGTGCTTATCCAATCTCTCTTTCCAATCTTTTCTAACCTTCTCTGAATGATTCTTACAGTTACCATGCCCTACCAATTATCCATTTTTAGCAGCAGCTTCTGTTCTAGATTCAACTAAAAACTTTATCAGAGCAAGTCTTTCACTTAGGATACCCTATCCTTTCTCTTTACCTATACTCTGCTATCAGTTCCTGGCAGGGAAGGTAGTCTCTAGCCTGCAGTCCAAATGCCTTCTTGGCCTTATCACATTCTATTGCCTTTCCTTCTCTAGCTATTTGCTCCCAATACACTGGTTTCTTTGCCAGTTTTGTTTGGTAAATTCATCCTCCTCTTGCCTCTTCTCTGTACCTCTACTTGCAGTCATCCATATCAATAAAATCTCCTTTCTCCATTCTCATATTGGCTTAGTCCTTAAAACACTTTCTCCTACTTTATGAATATAATATTATGTATGTCTGTTGTTATTTTACTGAAGGATCTGCATCCAAAAGCCCATTTTTTCTTTATTTTTATTTCTTGAATTTCCTCCCTGCTTCATCATCATCATCATCATCATCATCATCCCTTTCCACTTTGAATTATAACTTTCTTATTGTGTTATGTATATGACCCTTAACTGTGTAAATGTAAAATATCCCTTCAAATCAGGAAATCCTAAACCACCTTGTTCTATTGGAAGGATCAGTTTATCCCACTTAACCCTTGGCCTCCTCCCCTCCCATATAAATTCCTTCAATTCTTTATTATGATCCACAACTTCTCTCCTGGTTGATAAATATATGTCTGACCTGTATATGACAAAAGAGACTAAAAATGTTCACTGCTTGTATCTTACTGTCCATATCCATATACAAGAACTTCCAGTTTCTCAGTTATTGTATTATCGTTTGTTTAGTCTCTTCACACATATCCTTAGCTGCCATAAAAGATGCCTGTTAAATCCATACTCCTAAAACTTCATATTATTATTTCCCATAAATACTGGTGTTCGTAGTTCATAGTTCATAGGTTAGTACTGGGCTAACTGCCCTTGCGAGCCATTTTAAGCCTAGCCAGTTATCTCCTGTGAGATTCAAACCCTGTACCTTGTGTTTGTAAGGCAAACACCTTAACCATTAGGCCACCCTCCCTAAACATAAATTGCCTCTGCAAGGCTCGAACCCAGGACCCTGCACATCATACACAAAGTGAGTTACCACTAAACCATGACAAATAGTGTTGCTGAACTAATTCCTGTGTGGGTACACAATTTACATCTATAGCCTTTGTTTTATCTTCATTAATTTTATATCTTGAAAAGATTAAAAAAACTGTCTCAAAATGCTCTACAGCACCGAGATGTCCTTTTTTGATTTATCAGGTACAAAATAATATCATCTGCAAATAAAGCCAACTTTCCTGGAGTATCATATCAATTATATATTTAAAATTTGGAGGCTCTTATTTTCTTTGTCAATGGCCCTAAATATAAAGTAAATAACAAAAGAGAAAGAGGACAGACCTGTCAGACACAACTTATCAGACAGGAAACATCATACATTAATTCTTGCCTCCAATCCTTGATACATCCTTCTAATTAACCTAATTATTGTATCAGGAAATGCAAATATTTCCATCGCCCTGCTCATAAAACCCCAGTTTACTCTGTCAAATGCTTTCTCTGTATCAAAACCTACCAACAACAGCAGTATTTTCTTATATTTTGCTTCCATCTGGATCATCATTGTTCTATTAATGCTGGCAAATGTTTGCCTAACCTCCACAAAGCCACATTGATCAATATCTGTCAATTATGGCTGCACCTTTGCCATTCTTTTAGCTAGTACAGACAAACTATTTATAATCATAGTTTACATTGAAATGGGTCTATATGCAGCTGGATCTGATGGATCTGTACCTTCTTTAGGTATTACACCCACCACAACTTTCTTCCAAGATGTTGGTACTTTCCCCTCATTTTAAAATACTGTTAAACAAAACATCCCAGGTCTTTATCACTTTCTTCCCTCCTAACTTCCAAAATTCCACAGGAATATAATTGTGCTAAATGTTTATGCGCTCTGGAGTTATTATGAAAAACAGTTACTTAACAGCAATCATTCTAAACTCGTACATATTATCCAGATACTTCTTTATTTTCTCTTTAGCACTCTGAAGTTGCACCTCTTCTTGTTCTGTGAGATTCCTTTTATTCCACAATACTTTAACCTTTGTTAGCCCCTCTAAATAATTCCACTTACTGCTTAACCATATCTCTTTTTCTTTTATTTCTACACTATTTTGCTCCAGGAGTATGTTAGTGCCAAAGATGAGTTTGCCACGTTTATGCAGAAGGAAGGAATGATTAACAATTGCAAATGCCTTGATCAAGTCTAAGGACTGTTAGAAGCCCATCATTCATATAGCAGAAGATGGTACGAATGAAGAGAAAACAAAGCCGACATAGTACTAAAGGCCTTGCAGAAACCATGTTGTTAATCACACATGCAGCCGTAATTGTTTAGTTGTTTAATGACTTGTTTATAAATAAGTTTTTTTCTACTATTTTTGTGAGGGGAAACAGGTGCGATACAGGTTTAAAATATTTACAATCTTTTGGAGTAATAACTTTGGGTAAGGAGATTACAACAGTGCTTGAAGTACCTAAAGAATAATCCCATTTTCAGAGAAAATGTGTATATGTCTGTGAGTGGTCTTGCTATGGAAGAAGCAGATGTTTTAAGGGATGCTGTGCAGAGATGACTGAATTTTGCTACATTCAACAAATAGCAAGAGTAACTTTAATTGTAACAGCAATATACATTCTAACAAATACTTCAACAGCAATCAGCAATTTACACATAACTCCTAAGTCTTCTTTAAAATTACATATGAAAAAAAATAAAGAATAGAAAAATATTCACCTAACGACAAGCATTTGTCTCATTTTGCGGTGACTGTAATACCTGCTGCACTCACCATTCTAACTATCATACAAGCTATCTTTACTCCAAAATACCCTATCCCAAACCATGCCAACATACATATGGAACAAACCACAACAGTACAGTGTGCAAATATACAAATTTCTCCTCTACTATTCAACAGTTACACCACAGTCAACTGAACCCTGAAGCAGTTGCCCCATATCCTTTTAACTGTAGACATGACTTGGAAGAGTATTACTTGAAAAAAGAGCATCTCCTTCTGCAATCACACCTGCCCATATTTCTAAAACTTCTAAGTAATGGAATTGAAACTAACCTTGATCCACAATAATATACCACCAGAAACTATAAACAAGGCCTATAAATAGCAAATATAAATGCTAGAAGTACATGGACCAAACTCTCAGACTTCCACAGCCGAATAAAAAAATAAAAAATAAAAAAATATATCTTAGCCCTAGCTATAATTGAAACATGTCTCAAACCTAATATTACCAACAAAGAAACACTTCCTCAGCTAAAGCATCACCTGACTAAAATGTCTACCCATCTGAGCTGGTGGCAGAAGTGTAGCTGGCTCAACCAGTGCCCTGTGCTGGTACCGTAAACCAGCACCTGACCCCCTCAGCTCTTCAAGTGAAGAGCATCTGTATTAACCTGATTGCCACATTGTGATCAGCCACTTTATCTGGCACTTTTCAGACCCGTCATTAAGTATAATTCCTTCTTTGGCATGTACATGATATGCAGCAGTTGGAATGCCCACAAAAGTTCCTTAGTATGAGAATCCAGGGTATAAACACATTATACTATATGGATTACCTTAAAGCCCTACATCTATAGTCAGTCTCCTACAGGTTACTGAGAGGTGATCTATGCCTGGCATACAAGGCATCCTCAGCTCTAGCTCTGATGGATCTTTTGTACATCTGCAAAACAAACAGCATCAGAACCACTAGACTGAAGGATTGAAATTTTGCTTGTGACATAAATAAGACATGTTGTCGAGAAAGATATGTGTCTCAGATGATCTTCATGCTCTGGAATAGGATCCCCATCCATGTGAAGAGAGTCCATCCACACCCCTATTTAAGCGTAAGCTTAACCAATGGATGTGAAATTGGAAATTCATTGTGGGTCTAGCCCCTATACCTCTGACAGAGAGAGGCAGACAGTAATGCCCAAAGTAATATAACCCCCATATAACTTCTAGTAACTTCCTAACAAACACACCCCCTCCTAATAAATGCCCATGAAACATAGGGACGTAACTGGCTTGGATTGCATGGCTACACGTATAAAGACCCTAGTGGTCGTTAGCTTAGTATAAACATATGAACCTATGAACATTACAACACTGCATGTAAAATTAACTCTCTTCATAAATGAGCAAGCTTTATAAATGTTAACCCATATCTGGGCTCACTGTGTGACTTACCAAGTAACTCAAGTGTCTCTTTTGCAAAGCATTCCAATACATTAAATATAACATCCCAGCGCCAGAATAAATCTTCCCCCTTAATGTAAGGAAATATCAGGAGAGGCCATTGCACATCTTGTAGCAATACTCACAAACAAATCAATAAGCCAAAAAATACATACCTACATTGGAAAAAATAATGCATTATTCTACCATATAAAGGAGGCATCTCTGTGGATCTGTCCAGTGACAGACCTACTGTTATCCTATCACCCCTCTCAATGATTCTGGAAAAATGCATACATAAGCAATTTCTTCAACATCTAATAGCAAACAATTCAGTATCATACATTAGCCCCAAAACATTTTTTTCTGCCCAGGTCACAGTACAGAGTCAGCATTGCTTACCACCTAAATCAATGGGTTTCACATCCATTGGTTAAGCTTACGCTTAAATAGTGGTGTGGATGGACTCTGCTTCACATGAATGGGGATCCCAACACTTTAGTCATAGGTGACTCTATAGTCAGGCACACTGATGTCCCACTCACCAGGCTGAGCAAGGAGAAAATTACAGTCAGCTGCCTGTCGGGTGCCAGAATCCGCCACATAACGCATGCACTTAAGTCACTCCACAACAAGTACAAATACAACTCTGTCATTGTCCATGTTGGAGTGAATGACTTGAGATGTACCTCCCTTGACTTCATGAAAAGAGACATGAAAGAGCTCTCGGATCATGTGGCCTAGGCAGGTATGACCATAGCCCTGAGTAGCATCCTGCCTTTGCCCAGAATGATACAACAGTATAAGGACAAATTGATTGACTTCAACAATTGGCTAAGCTTCTGGTGTCATTCAAAGGGGATCCACTATCTGCTTCAGACAACATGATCGACAAACCACGATGCTTTGCCAGAAATGGTCTACACCTGTCACACCTGGGATTCAGGTTACTGGCTAAAGCTCTTGCCACCCCTATAGTGCCTTTTTTAGGCAAGGTTCAAAGGACAGAACCACCACCGTAACAGATACAAGCATGCAAAATCTGATGGTAATGTTACTCAATGCTAGAAGTCTAAACCTCAAAATGCACTCTCTCGAGGCACTCCTAAAAATGGAGAACATCGATATCTGTGCAGTAACTGAGACCTGGTTCAAGACTCTAGGGAGCACCCCTGCAATACCAGACTACAACTCTTACCACACTTTTCGTTCACCAAACCAAGACTGAAACACTAAAGGTGGAGGAGTGTCCATATTCACCAAGGATATTCACACCTCCAGGCTAGATGCCCAACACAATGGATCTGAAATTCTTCAGGTGCAACTAACACTAGGTAAGACTGCAATCCAAACTGTAGCTTGCTACAGATCCCCCACCATGCCCTAAGATTCTCACTACACCTTTCTAAACATATTGGAAAATATTAAGATACAACCAAACACCCTAACACTGGGTGATTTCAACTACCCTGCCATTAACTGGGAAAACTACTTGGGTACCAACAACTTTTCCCAATGGTTCTTGGAATTAATACATTCCAATGCCCTGGATCAACTAATCCATTGTCCCACCAGGGGCTCCAATATCCTAGACCTGGTCATTACCAACATGGGAGATAGATGGTCCACACCAGTGGTCACCCCCTCATTGGTCAGGACTGACCATAAGCAAATCACCTTTGACATCCACATCCCACTCTCACCCCCCAGTAAGGAAACCTCTGTAAAAAAACTTCTCCAAAGTCAACATCATGCTACTTAAGTCAGAAGTGACAAACTTCATGGCACCCATGCAGACAGGAGCTGAAAGTTCGACTGCTGAATCCTACACTAAGGAAGTGTACGAGCACATCCACTCATGCATGAATCGTGCCATCCCAAATAGAACCAAGACACTCTCCTCCAAAAAAAGGAAGCCAATCTGGTGGTCCCCTGCCATAAACAAACTATACAACAGAAGGAAGAAACTGTTGCAGAAAAGAGGAAAATCCCAGGATGCACAAAACTCCCTTACCAGCCTCAGTATGAAGCTGAGATCCTTCATAAAATCTTCCAAAGCTAGTTACAAAAATAAAATTGCCAAAGATTCCAAAGGCAACCACAAGGCATTCTATAGTTATGTCAAGAATCTAAATGGCAATGCTCAGATCTGCTCTGAGCTACAACAGAATGGCATTAAATATACTAATCCCAAGGATATTGCCAATATCCTGGCAAATCGATTTAGTGCCAACTTCACCCCCTAAAGGGCCCATCTCAATACCAAAAGATTGCCAAATTCCGGTAATTATGGCAACACAGGTAGAAATCGCACTCTCCAAAGTTAAGAATACAGCATCCATGGGACCAGATGACATCCCAGGCTGTGTACTACATGAACTACAAAATTAACTGGCACCTCACCTAAGTGCCATGTTTAACCATAGCCTCACCTCAGGCTTCATGCCCACTGAGTGGCACACAGCTACAGTTATCCCATTCCACAAGGGGGGATCCACTACCATCCCATCAGTCTGACGAGCCTGATCTGCAAGGACATGGAATGCATTATCATGGAACTTATAAACAAAGACATTGGCAACCTTCAAACACTGGACCCCACCCAGTTTGGGTTTGTGAAGGGCCGATCTTGTCTCCTGAACCTGATTGACTTCTTTGAATCAGTCTCCAGAGCTGTGGACGAGGGTAAGGCGGTCCACACAGCCTATCTGGACCTCACAAGGCCTTTGACACCATCCCCCACTCTGGAATCATAGATAAACTTTCTAAGCTGGGCATAAATTCCTACGTCACTCAGTGGGTTGCCAACTGGCTTTCTGACAGAACCCAGACTGTAAAAGTAGCTGACTCCAAATCCAGCTCCAGACAAGTGACAAGTGGAGTGCCTCAGAGTTCAGTCCTGGGACCACTCTTGTTTGGCATCTACTTCTCTGAAGTACAGGCCAACACTAAGGGACTCTGGCTAACAAAGTTTGCAGATGACTGCACACTGGGAGACATTATTGAATCCCCAAATGATGTGGATATTCTATAAAAGGGCCTTACAGAAACAGATGCTTGGTGTCAGAGCCATGGGCTCAAGCTTAATGCCAAGAAATGTAGTTATCCCCTTTGGGAAAAAAACATGTACCCATGAATTACCACATAGGTGGCAGTACTCTAAACACCGAAAGTGTGATGAGAGACTTAGGGACACAGGTTGACAGTGGTCTCACCTTCGATAACCACATCGCCACAACAGTCAGGAAATCCTTCTATGTGGCACACCTCATCACTAAGAGCTTTTCATCCAGAAAAAATGAGGTCATTGTCCCACTGTACTCATCCCTCATTTGACCCATTATGGAGTACAATGCCCCATTTGACATGTACCTCACAAGACATCTGCAGCAGCTGGAAAGGCCGCAGAAATACCTCACTAAAAGAATCACAGGCCTAAAGCAGATGCCCTGTGCTGACCATCTAAAAAACTCCAGCTATACTCTGTGGCATATTGTCTACTCAGAGGCAATCTCTGCTTAACAGACAAGGCCATGTCAAACCCTGAGCTGTTGGACATGCTCCACTTAAAGAAATCCCAATCCCTTAGAGCCACACACACTCCAAAGATCTAAACCTTGTCATCACAATGAACAAAACATGCTGGAGGGATAGGTTCCTGACCCAGAGACTCCCCATACTCTGGAATAGACAGCCCATACATGTCAAGCAGAGCACCTCCTTGGCCCTCTTCAAAAGGAACCTTGATGATTGGATGGGAGATAGGAAATTCACCCCAGGGATCATGTCAGTTGCCCTGCTAGACAGGGGTCCAAAGAAGTAAATATTGTGGGAAGAAATATCCGGGGAATTATTTGGCTAGACTTGTATAGGCCCTAGGGCTGACAGCCTAGTACCAGCTTAGGAACATATGAACCTTAGACCTGTAATTAGACTCAGACTGTAGTTTCTGTCTTCTTATGCTTGACTAAAGCATGCAGCACTATCTTGCTCCATTTTCCTTTAAAAAAGATTAACTATTGACAGCATTAATAATGACAGCAGAGCCTTGTTAAACAACTACATGCGGGGTAGAACTCAGTCTGCACACAGGCAGGGGGTAGAACTCAGTCAGCACACAGGCAGAATTCCTGTTCCTCATTTTTGCCACTTATAGGGGGTGTCCCACAAGCACTCATACATGATCCTCTTTTGTTTAAATATTCATAAATGATATGTACAGCAAAGTACCTGATACAACATTAGTGCAATATGCATTTGACCCTGCAATTATCAGCTGGGCCAAAACTGCATACCAACTAGAACTTATCACTCAACAAGCTCTTCACAATAGAGAATAACGGAATGCAAAGTCGAATTTCCTTCTAACATGTTAATATAGTTTGGCTCTGACAACTACAAAACACTCACAAACTTCAAAATAACCACTTCTCACAGCATCATACAACAAACCTGCAACACATGACTATAAGAAACAATCATAGATGATAACATTTCATCCAAACAACACATAGGCTATGAAACAACAAAACAGCAATACAGCTTGGAGTACTATATAGATCCAAATCACACTTAATAAGCTATGACAGTAACCATTTCTGCCATCCAAAACCCTAGTCTGCTATGCACACCAATTGGAACAAACACATAATAAGAAAATGAAATTTGATGCAAATGATCCTTACAAAATGCATCATTAGTTTCATCTACAAAAGGCTAAACTGGACTGAACTTCAAAATTAATTAACAATATGCCAGCTCAAAACTTTATATACAAAGCAAACAAATGCTGTCCATTAAGAAATCCGATTCAAATATACAAAGCAACTAGACCACTAAGATCTATCACTCAAAATCAACTACTGCTAATTAAGAAGTCATAATGCCACTTTATTCATCCATTATCAGACCCATCATTGAGCACAATGCCCCCTTTTGTATGTACCTGACCAGACATATACAACAGTTGGAATGCCCACAAAGGTTCCTTACCAGGAGAATCCAGGGTATAACCACATTGTCCTATATGGATCATCTTAAAGTTCTGTCTCTATACTCAGTCTATATAGGTTACTGAGAGGTGATCTATGCCTGGAATACAAGGCATCCTCAGATCCAGCTCTGATGGACCTTTGGCACATCTGTAAAATGAACAGCATCAGAACCACTAGATCCAAGGATTTAAATTTTGCTTGTGACATAAATAAGACATCTTGATGAGACAGATATGTGTCTCAGAGGATCCCAATGTTCTGGACAGACTCCCCATTCATGTGAAGCAGAATCCATCTCTAACACTATTTAAATGAAACCTTGACCAATGGATGGGAAATCAGAAAGTCGCTGCAGATCTGGGCCCCATGTCTTTGTTAGAGAGAGGTATACAGTATTGCCCAAACTAACATACCCCCATATAACCTCTAGTAACTTTCTAACTAACATAGCCCCTCTTAATAAATGCCCATGATACCTATGGATATCATTGGGTTGGATTGCATGGCTAGGCTTATAAAGGCCCTGCTGGTCGTTAGCCTAGTGTATACCTCTGAATCTATGAACCTATTAAATTCAATAATTGATATGAGGCCTTCCTTTACTCTCTTTGTAGCCAAAGTATTGAATGCCATTCCATAAGAAAATATACTCAAATCTAATAATTAACTATTTCATAAAAAATACATAACATCCTCACGGAACTGTCATTGCACTGGATAAGATCTTAATATATTTACAACTTGATACTCTTACAAAATGTTTTAATACCACTGAATAACATTATCTCTAACAGGAATGTGTGCCATAATGTTAATACATGTTCAACTTATTACTTCCCTTCCTCTCAGTACTTTGTCTGTCTTACTATGGTCTCACTCCAGTTAAAGTGCTGTAAAATGCTTTGTGTATTCCAAATTAAATTACCCCATCCTTCAACTTATAATCTCACTCTATAATTTATTATCTCTTTCATGTGTTTGCATTTCATTCAAAAATGAATTACGTAGCTTTCCTTGTTGTGGCAACAGGTGTAAGCATAGGACTGCCATACACATGGTCCTGGGTTCAAATAGAGCATATTCTATACACTTTGCTCTGGAAGGTTGGCATAATGGTTAAGGTGTTTACCTTACAACTACAAAATAAAGGGTTTGAGTCTCACATGGCGTAAATGGCTAGGCTTCAAATGGCTCACAAGGGCAGTTAACTTAGTACTAATGTATGAACCTATGAATAACTAAGATCCTCACAGTTATATAAAATAGATAGATTTATAGATATTATATGAAACTTACATGCACAGACATTCCTGGACTTTGTAAACAAGAATCCTAGTCCTGATAATCCATATGCCCCCCAGGAGTGCAAACATACTCGACCTAGTACTTACAAAGATGGGAGAATGATGTACCCCCTAATGTAGTGTCTGCTCTGATTATGCCAGACCACAAAGCTGTCTCCTTCATATTAAAAATTGCTTCTGTGCCCCTGGCTAACCTCATAGCATTTAGGAACTATTTTAAGGCAAACTAAGTAATAACCTGTCAAAATGTCAAGCTCCCAAACTCTGAGAAAACAACTGTCTATGCAGAATTATTCAAAGAATCCCTAAACAATCATGTCAATAAATGTATACAGACAGCTGTCTACCAAAAATAAGCCCAGAAATAACTCAAAAAACAAATCACCCTGGTGGAATTCAAACATAAACAGATTGTACAAAAAAGAAAAAAAAGTCACAGCAGAGACTAGGAAGTGCTATGCCTAGAACTGTAAAAACATCCCCATCAATCTAAACAAAAAACTAAGAGGGCAAGTTAAGTCTACTAAAGTCAAATTTGAGGTAAAGATAGCCTCACAGGCAAAGGACAACCACAAAGCTTTCTTTAGCTATGTCTGAATCCTCAAAGGTAGCACACAACAGTTTGCAGAACTCATTGGAAATGGAGCCACCTACCTGGAGCTGGAAAATACAGCAAATATGCCGACTGACAAATTCAGCTCCAACCTCCCCCTCCCTCAGATGCCTCCCCCCAGGAAATACAATCAAATAACCCCCAACTAACACTAGGGAGCAGGTCCCTAGATGCACTCTCTAAGGCCAAAAACATTGCATCTATGGGCCCAGATTATATCCTTGGATGCCTCCTAAATAGGCTGAGACATGACCTATCAGAACCACTGGAGTCAATGTTTAACAATAACCTCCAGATAGGCTTTGTGCCATGGGAATGGAGAACTGCAATGGTCATTCCTCTGCACAAGAATGGGCCGTCAATGGACCCTTGGAACTACAGACCCATAAGTTTGGCTACTCTCATATGCAAAGTCATGGAAAGAATTATCATAGAAATGTTAACAAGGACACTGAAAACCTTTAAACACCTTCAAACACTGGAGCCATCCCAGTTTATTTTCATTAAAGCAAGATCGTGCCTATTCAGCTTGGTGGCTTTTTTTGAGAAGGTCACCAAGGCAATGGATGAAGACAAAAGGACGCATACTGCCTAGCTTGACCTGTCTAAGGCATTTGATATAATACCTCACTTAGGCATTGTGAACAAACTCATGGATATAGGCATAAACCCTATGTTATGCGCTGGATAGCCAGCTGGCTCTCAGATAGAACCCAGGAAGTTAGGCTACGGGACACTACCTCCACAGAGAGGCTGGTTACTAGCAGAGTCCTCTGGGGCTCTGTGCTGGGTCCAGTCCTTTTGGCATCTACTTCTCAGAAGTCAAGGCCTATGTCAAAGACCTCCAGCTGACCAAGTTTGCAGATGATGGCAAACTAAGAGCAGTCCTAGAATCTCTCCAGGGCACTAATATACTATAGAAGAACCAACACAGACAAATGTCTGATGTCAAAGCCATGGCTTAAAGCTCAATGCCAAGAAATATATAATAGTAACCTTTGGGAAGTCAGACACCCAAGGAAATTATCTCTTTGATGACATACCCATAACAGTAGAACCATTAGTCAGGGATTTGGGTACATATGTAGAGAGTAACCTGGCTTTTAACCAACATGTGTCTAAGACAGTAAGAAAATCATTCTGTGTTGCTCAACTTATAAGCAAGGGCATGGCAGCTAGGTCCAAAGACGTCATTGTTCCTCTGTATTTAGCCCTCATCAGGCCCATCATTGAGTACAATGCCCCAGTCAGTAAGTTAAGGATTTGATCAGTCACGTGTAACAACTGGAATGTCAACAGAGGTTACTCACAAAAAAATACAGGGCATAAACAGTAGGTCTTATGCAGATCACCTCAAAGCCCTATTTCTGTACTGTGTTTCCTACAGACTGTTGAGAGGCGAGCTATGCCTGGCATACAAGGCATCCTCACATCCCACTCTTATGGACCATTTGCATATACGCAAAATGAATAGCAACAGAATTACTTGATTTACAGATTTAAACTTTGCTTGCAACATAAATAAGACACATTGGAGGGACAGGTATATGTCTCAGAGAATTCCACATCTGTGGAACAGGCTTCCCATCATTGTGAAGCACAGCTTTTCCCTAACCCTATTCAAAAGAAACCTGGACCAGTGAATGGGAAATCAGAAATACACCCTGGGTCTAGTGCCTGTGTCTCTAATGAATAGAGACAGCCTGTAAATGTTGCCCTAGATTATATACACCCCTTAAAATAACCTCTAGGGCACATAAACCTGTGGCTTATAAAGGATCCAGTGGTCAGTAGCCTAGTATACACCTCTGAATCTATGAACATGACGTGCAAGCTCCCTCAAGGAAGGAATGCAGGGTCATTTCTCCCTTTCTCATTTGACCTTCAGTCTTCCATGATGTTCTTCAAACATATGCTGCCAGCAGCACAGACAGGTATCCTCTTTCTGTGCCAGTAACCAAAACAAAGAGTGCACAGAGTCATAAATGTAGATTAGTTCACTACATTTGACACTGTTGTTTCTGTCTCACTAATTGTGGCAAACCATGTGTATTACTTTGGATACATACACATGCACAATGCTGAGTTTCTACCTTATGTTTGTAGTACCTGCTTAATCAAATATTGCTTCTTTGGTGTTTATGAGGTTACTGGGTTACCAAAAACATGAAATGGAACCATTTCTCAAAATTAATCAATACCTACAAGGAGAGATATGTTTAAAAACAAGGTTAAAAAATAAATAAATATATATATATATATATATATATATATATATATATATATAAACAGACATACACAGCACATCCACACACACATGTGCACACACTACATATATATATATATATATATATATATATATATATATATATATATATATACGTAATGAGGTAGGGAAGGGGTCACCTGCACTTCTTTACTCTGGACAGCTTCTGTACCAAGGAATCTCTATAAGTGCACTTTGTCAAGCGAAACAGGTTGAGCTTTTTGCAGAATTAGTTATTTTCCATTTAATGAGAGATCACCTCAGGTGACACTGCAACAAGGAATATTTATTTTCTTTAAGCAAGTTCATGGTCTGATTCACAAAAGAATGCCAAGGAGAACATAAACAAGTTCTAGATCACGTGAAGTTAAATTTTCCAAGCATTGAAAACATACCAAGTTTATGTACAGTACATTTGGCTCTGCATAACCAAAGTATTTATAACTTCTCATTAATGATGCAGGTCAGAGATCATATCATAACAATGAATGCAGCAAAACTGAATCCACAAACACCATATCTATAACAACTGCCATAAACACAGACTTATGGAAAAGTGATCTTCAGTGAAGTGCACCTTGTATCCTCCCATTATGGGGGGGGGGCTTCACCCCTGACATCCCTTACTTAAATATACATACTCTGTTGTCTTTCAAAGGTATGGAAAAGTTGAGTATTCTGCAAGGGAAAGCATGTTCCTACACCTCATCTGCAGCATTTTGCCACAAATAATAGCAAACTGAACCGCATTTCCATTTCAAAACAATTTCACTGTCCAACCAACCAGAAGCACAAAAATCCACACAGAAACATGCACTGTATTATCACTGAAAAACAGCATCACAGCGAATGACTAATATTCCCACAAACATAACCAAATTAACAGAAATGAATCTCTGGATTCTAGTTTCAGTTACACTTGCTCTGACAAATCTGCACTTGAGAAGATGATATGATGCTGGGTTTGAGGCTTTTTCTAGGGTCTGTGAACTGAAGAAGTCTCGCCTGAATTTTATGATCACTGATTCTGTTTGCAGATCTAAGTTTTAACACATCTGAGATAAATTTAAATTGGTGTTTCCCATCAGTCACAGAAAGACTCTAGCACAGGTTCATACAGTCAGTCTAAGACATGGCTACACTTACTTTGCAGGTACAGACTCACTGAAACTGTGTAGTGTCAGGTTGCAATCTCATTTAACTTGTAAAGGAAGGCAAACTATATAAATCTGAACCAAATTAGTAAAAAGTGGTACAAATAAATAAACATAAAGGCCAGAGCAATTGTCAAATCAACACTTTGTAAAGAGCATATTATAATTAAACTTAGCTTTGTGGGTAAGAAAAGACAGAACAATTTCTTCATGCCATAAAAAAGTCAAAAGTGTGGGAAATTATTTTGAAACTGGACTATTATTTATAAAAGTTGTTTAGAATCAATTGTTATACATTTGTTCATATAGTAGCCACTGCCATATATCCAGTCTCCTTCAGCAGAATCTGTCCTAATTTCCTGTGAAAACATTCATTATATTATAGCCTACTCTTTAAGGTTTGTTTGTGTCTTTTGGCTTTTCCCGGTTAGGGGTCACCACAGCAGAATTCTGGTCCGCTAATGATTGGCAGTTGATTTTTACGTACCGGCTTGCCAGGCCTGACGCACAACCTTTAACGAAGGTACACCCATTCACGCATGTCTCCACGCAGAAGACGCTCTAGCTGAGAATCAAACCGGACAGCATCTTACTGTGAGGCGACAACGCTACCGCAGCACTAAACAGTGACATGTAGGACTTCAGCAACTTTTCCAGAAGATAGGCAGTGTAGGTAGACAATGTATTTCTTATTTTCTATCAAAATCTAAAAGCTTGTTTCCACCTCCAAATCAACAACTCACCCCTCTCAGTCCTCATAAGGATATTATTTTGACAGGTCTTCTGCATTCTAGAATTTAGCTATTGATTGTAATCCTGCTACATCTTTAGGGAGGCTAATTTAATCATGTACCATCCTTTCTGTTAAGTATTATATCCCATGGACAACCCACCTTGCATCTTCAGATGGTGCCCTCCTGGACCTTTTCCTGTTTTGGAAATATGGTAATGATCTTGACTTTATGATATCCTTGAGGTCCTGTAGTATTTATGTCATGCTCTCTACCTTCTTTCTTTAATGGTGTACATGTTAAACCCTTGCTTTTTTTTTCTTATAGTGCTTTTGTTGATAACCACGATGACCATGTTCCATTTTTGTTGATCTCTGAAATGTTTCACTCCTGTCTACACGGTTAGAGTGATGAGGTCTAAATAAATGCATATATTGTGTTGATACAGTACAATTGTCTCAGTGTAGCTACATATTGCACATTTTGGCAATTTACTTATAAAACTCAGTGCTTCATGGTCTTAGAGTATGATGTCCACTTCCCTTCCCAAGAAACAAGCATTCAAGGACAGTGGGCTTTCCTCATTTACTAAGTACAAATCATATTATATAGGAGGAGATAAAATATGGTTCTGTAGATAACAGATCACTTGGCATCTCATCAAAAGTCATTCAACTAGATATAAATAATTCTGAATTATATTTAATACAAGAAAAAACAAGTAAAAGTGTTTATAGTCAGTCAATTTCTGTGCATGCTTGTTATAGAATAACCCGACACCTGGATGCCCTTGATACAACAAAATGCATAGTTTCTCAACAATGACAACTCTATTAATTCCCTAATTTGTTGTTTACCCTTTCTAATTCCCTCCAGAGTCTTCCCACATTTACCTTATAGATCAAAACCTGTGTCTGAGAAGTGGGTGGAAGCTTGAGTACCCAAACAATATGCCCACGAGCACAGGGAGAATATGCAGGAACCGCACAGGACATACTCCAGCTAGAAAATGAAGGGGAAAACCATGTGATATGAGGCAGCAGCACAGCTCTCGGCCTCCAAGCATTAAAAATAATAGCACTGACCTTAAAGATTATAGCAGCAGGTCAGAAAGAGGATCACTTTTTCTTTTCAGATTTTTTTCACAACATAAGTTCTTCCTATACTAGACACTATGTAATAAATTAAAGGTAATCTTTTCATAAGCACAGCTATTTTATTTAAAATATTATTGTACCATTACCAGGTCTAACTTTATGAAGACATCAGTAAATCTAGGAGGAGCAAAGCTAAATATGAGGGACAAAATCAGTGTCATACCTAAATCATAGCATTTGAGTGGTATGAACAGTAGTGTTCAGTGTATGTTTCATATTTTCTTGGTCTCTGAAATTGCATTATCTTCAAACTTGTTAACAGCAATGAAATACTGATGTGACTTTAACTGCTTTCATTCAGTGTAACTAGAAAAGAAAAAAATGCACTGCATCAAAACAATTTCTTTTGTTAAAAGTCAGCTATCATTCTCTTTCTACAAAATAATTATTAAACTGGCTCACATAAAACCGCGCAGGTTTGAATCACTAAAGTTGGAGTAAATTAGATGAAACACCATACAATCGGCAGCTTAATGTCCTAGTTGCATACTTTATATAAGGGTAACTACAACTTTTTTTGGTTGAAATGTTTTCTATGTTTAATTTCTCTTTGATTGAGAACTCCCTCAGAAAGAATAGCACCTTTTTTCACGATTGTTTTTTTTCTGAGGTGCAGCAACATTTTTTAACTTGAAGTATCTTCACATTACTTATGGGAAAAAATTGAACTGAAAGGATATCCCATAAAAAATGGGCTCGGGAGGACCAGTTAGCTCAAAATATGTCAATGTAAAGTTATTGCTTTTATCTATCTGAATTGCTTTTGAAAATATGACAATAATATATACATAAAACGTGGATATCTGTTGCAAAGTGACATTCATACACTATCCTCTCTGGTCAACCTTCTGTTAATAGGCTTTTCTTTTGTTTCCTGCCCATCAGTCCTGTTTGTTCCATTGCATTGCACAATCTACAGTTCAATGGTAACCACAGTCTATATGGCATTGCAAGGTATGTTACCATTTTAAAGCTCTTAGCTTCTCATGCAGTTCCATAGTAACTACAGTATATATAACCGTGCAAGGCATGTTAAAGTTTTAAAACTTAGTTTTCCATGCAATCCCATGGTAACAACATTATATATGGCAGTGCAAGACATGTTACAGGTTTTAAAGTTGTTAGTTTCCAATGCAGTTCTGTGGTAACTACAGTATATATATCAGTGCAGGGCATGTTACAATTTTTAAAACTGTTAGTTTTCCATGCTTTCCCATGTTAACTACAGTATGTATGTATGTCAGTGCAAGGCATGTTACAGGTTTTAAAGCTGTTAGTTTCCAATGCAGTTCTGTGGTAACTACAGTATATATAGCAGTGCAGGGCATGTTACAAATTTAAAGCTGTTAGTTTTCCATGCAGTTCCATGGTAACTACAGTTTATATGTCAGTGCAAGGCATGTTACAGGTTTTAAAGCTGTTGGCTTCTCATGCCATTCCATGGTAACTACAGTATATATGGCAGTGCAAGGCATGTTACAGGTTTTAAATCTGTAAGTTTTCCATGCAGTCCCATCATGACTGCAGTATATATGGCAGTGCATGGCATGTTCCAGGTTTTAATGCTGTTAGCTTCTCATGCAATTCCATGGTAACTACAGTCACACCTCTCATCCTCTTAGTGTAAGAAACCTGGACAAAGCCTGACAAAATGGGGGAACAAAGGCTCAAAAATAGGGACAGATTTTAAATATTGCTCTTATAAACTTAGAAAGTTGCTAGAGTAACAGGGTTGGTCTTAACATACATTTTCTGAGGGATTTAAAATCTGAAATTCAAATGTATGTCATTATTTAGTGACTTAAATCCTCCAATCACCCCAGTGATTTGCTAGAAAACCACAAATTTTATGAGGAATAGACCAAAATATGAGGCAAAAATCTGGACAGTTGAAAGTTATATGACTACAGTATATATGACAGTGCAGGTCATGTTACAGGTTTTAAAGCTGTTAGTTTTTCATCCAGCTCCATGGTAACTACAGTATTTATGATAGTGCAAATCATGTTGCAGCTTTTAAAGCTGTTAGTTTTTCGTGCAGTTCCATAGTAACTACAGTATATATCACAGTGCAAGTCATGTTACAGGTTTTAAAACTGCTATTTTTCCATGCAGTTCCATGGTAACAACATTATATATGGCAGTGCAAGGCATGTTACAGGTTTTAAAGCTGTTAGTTTTCAATGCAGTTCTGTGGTAACTACAGTATATATAGCAGTGCAAGGCATGCTACAATTTTAAAGCTGTTAGTTTTCCATGCAGTTCCATGGTAACTACAGTTTATATGGCAGTGCAAGGCATGTTACAGGTTTTAAAGCTGTTAGCTTTTCATGCCGTTCCATGGTAACTGCAGTATATATGGCAGTGCAAGGCATGTTACAGGTTTTAAAGCTATTTTTCATGCAGTCCCATGGTAACTGCAGTGAGTGGCAGTGCAAGAGTCAAGCAGTGACATTCGTATATAACAACCTTGTTACAACAAACGTATTTCTCTCTTGATTTCAGAAGATAATCAACATGATCATATGTAATAGTGATGTAATATGAAGCAACAACAATAACTGTGGATAACAGCAGATATAGGTGCCATGTTTAAAATTAACATGTAAAACAAAGCAGACTTCTAAGCCAATGAAGTAAGATACATGGCACAGAACTCTGGGAAGTTAATTCATCTAGCAGTTTGTGCAGATCCCCTAACTGCTCAATATAAACGTCACCAAAAAGGCAAAACAATTGCCTGTATACCTGTAACAAGCAGCTTGCGACAGTTACTGCCATACAGTTCACACTTTCAGTTTCAGCCAAATAGTAAATGCAGTATCAGCATTTGGAAACAATGACAATACTGCACTCCCACACCTTCAGCACCTACCAATCATGTCTCCTGACAGCTTGCACTTAGAGCAGCCACTCCCATCACTCCAGCCTAATTAAGGCTCTGACTGAAGGCCTAGCAGCTGAGGGGGCTTGTGATGCTGGAGATGAAGTGCTGGAGATAGGTACTAGAATGATCACTGTGGGTCAGATGAAAAATTAGGACATTACTGTGGAAACCAAAGTAGCCTCGATTGCAGAGATGGTCAAGAACAGAAAACCATGTTTCAATCATGTGCAGTAAATAGGACAATTTAGTAAAATAGATTTGGGAGAGACAGAAAGAAGGCAAGCGGTGATGAGATGAAGATGTCCACTCAAGAGATGGATGGATTACATGAGAGAAGCCTTGTGGCAGTTGAGCATGACTACTGAAGAAGACAGAAAAGTGGATCTAAATACAGAGTGGTGTTAACAGCTGCCATCTCACCATGACACCATTTTGTTGATAGCACTGAAGATGATGATGACGTTGGTGATGATGGTAAAGTCTCAGGAAATGGAATGTATTTGTACCCTTGGGATTTATCTACCTTGGTGACTGTACTAAACTCAATTAGAACATGTCAGTATGAAAATCAAAGACCAAAGGCAAGAAGGAAAAATGGTTGCTACTGTTATATATGCTTTGATTCAGCAGTTTTAAGACATATTAGAAAGCAATTGTTAGCATTATAGTTTCTATATGAATGCTCTTTTACAGCTATCTTTATCATTTTTCAGATTCATGCGTGCAGTGTGGACTGTTGTTTTCACTGAGAACTATGACTGTACCGATATTATTATCAGCATTCTTAGTGTTTTCTGGCATTATCCATTACCTGATGAAATCTAATGAAGCTTCCTTTTGCTGTTGAGTGGAGGATCCTTGTGAACAACAGAACTGTCCAGATAGTGTTACCATGTTACATTCTGATTGAAGCCTCTCATCTAAATTATATTCTTTTAATCAGTTTCCACACTTTTCTAGAAGTCTTTCTGAGCTCACTGCATATTTATATCACCATACCATTTGATAAAAATAGTGAAGGTGGAGTTCAACACAGCCTTCCAGCACTGTTTTATATGCATTTCTCCTTCATGCCTGTGAAACATCAGCCCATCTTATAGACCTTGGGCAATTCAATCCCCCCATTGTATGAGAACTGACTGGAGGGCTTGTCATCCATGCATCCATGAAGGGAGTTTGGACTCTATTTCTAACTAACCTATCTAACAACTCACATAGCAGTGGAATCCTCTTTCCAATGCTTGAATGTCTGACTTCATCTTCTACCAAGACCAGGGCACCCCACAGCATCCCCAGGCCAGAAAGTTAAAAAGCAGCTGCAATTCATGTACCACAAAATAATAACAGGAGAGATTTTCTAAATAGGCATTACTGCTCCCATCAAGGATGTAGCATGTATACTGTTGAGGCAGAAGATTACAATATTAGTCATGCAGAATATGTGTCATCATGAATGCTGGTTCCTGCAAAATGTGAAAGACCCAATACTGCAAGTCTCAACACTATGCCTATGCGACTACAGCAGCACATTCTGAAAACTGCTGTAACAACTTTAAAGCATTTTTGCAGGGAGATTCACAACCCCTGCACCTCCTTCATAGAAAAGGTTGCATCCAAGCATCTCTGCTACTTATAAATACTAACTCCATGATCACTGTACCCTGAGGTGAGCTGAATACTCTGAGATACTGCAGTCTCAGACTTAGTAGACACCCTTCATGTTTGCACTTACAATTCAGCTGGTTCGAGTGCAATTTCTGTCCTCAGACTTTCATCAGGCAACCATGCATGTTCAAATCCCAGTTACAGTGACATGCAGTGCATGTTGTACATAGGTGCATGTCATGAACTCTTACCCATGGCAAGCCATACCCTCATATCTTTCCTCACTAGCTTCAGCACCCAAGACACTATTTAAAACTGAGTTATCTGGATTGTGGTCAAATCGGTATTGCTCCAGCATTGTTTTGATATCACTTGCTTTTGCTGATGTGGTAAACTCTCTGTTTTACATTTGAGTAATTGTGAAAGCTACTCTGGCCTTTCTAACAACTGCGCTCATATAAACAGTAAACATAAAACTATACACTACCGATGCAGTGCCTGTTCTTTCAAGTGGCAGGCCAGGTTTGACGTATAACTTCCATTTATTTCGCATTTGTTTACTTCCTTTCTGCAAAGATTTTTTTGAGATATTTGTCTTTGGTAAGGTAACAACTCTTGCTTTATTTTCCTACCTGAAATTTTCGTTCCCTTCTTTGATGTTGGTATGTAAGCTCCTGTTTCTGCTAGTGTTTCCATGGAGCCAGTTTTTAAGAAGAAAGTACATAATCAGTGATGTACATTTGTCATTGCTAAGATTGCTGGTGACATCCTTGTGTTTTTTAATATCTTACATCAAAGGCTCTTCTGTGTCAAAGCACTGACTGTGACCTGAAACTTCTACTGTGTTTGAAATGAAGTCTAAAGGTGGCCCACATTCTTCACCTGATACTGAGGGTCTTTATCCTGTGTAATAGCCTGTTGACTGATGCAGATTTATTGATCCAGGACATTTTATATGTCTCTGAGTAATTCTTTAAAGCCCTTAATGTTTTTGATTTAATTTTTTTAGATTTTTATCAGCCCAGTATCTTCTTGTGACAACTGAATCTGGGCTTTCAGTTTATGTGCTATATAAATTTTTCAAGAGACATTATTTCTGTGATACCCTCTCCACTGTATCAGCTGTATCTATACCACTTTATTTTTCTTTATATTTGAAAACTTTAATTTCTGATTTCATGCTGTTTTAATACCAGCTATGTACTTGGCTTTCAATGCTATTAGACTCTCCTAGCCTCCCCCATGACTTCCTATTTCCCTGTACCCATTTGACTCTCTACTGATTACTCTTTGAACACCCCCATGACTTCCTGTTTCACTGTACCCATTTGACTCTCTACTGATTACTCCTTGAACACCCCCATGACTTCCTGTTTCACTGTAGCCATTTGACTCTCTACTGATTACTCCTTGAACACCCCTACAACTTCCTATTTCCCTGTACCCATTTGACTCTCTACTGATTACTCCTTGAACACCCCCATGACTTCCTGTTTCACTGTAGCCATTTGACTCTCTACTGATTACTCCTTGAACACCCCTACAACTTCTTATTTCCCTGTACCCATGTGACTCTTTAGTGATTACTCCTTGAACACCCCCATGACTTCCTATTTCCCTGTACTCATTGGAATTTCTATTGATTTCTCCTTGAACACCCCCATGACTTCCTATTTCCCTGTACCCATTTGACTCTCTAGTGATTACTCCTTGGACACTTTGATTTGTAGGAGATTAGCGACAGCCAGTAGGGGCAGGAGCCCTGCTATTGTGTGTACCATGTAAGGGGAGGCTTTAGAGGGTTCTGGTTATGTGTCAATACTCATGCCTGGTACAGGATACCACAATTGTGGGATTATTATACTTAATTATTAGGTAGCCCCCCCCCAAAAGTCTTGCCAAGGGCTGTGTTGATCCAGAACAAACCAGGAATTGTTTCTGACTTGCATGTTCAGTTGACTTGGCATTGGTTACTAGTACTTAGCTGGATGACAGCTTTGGACTTCATTCACCTGCATCCTTTCTTACAGGGCCCCATGTTATCCACATTTTTAGGCAGAGTAATATCAGTAATCTGTTTTCTAGCCAATATTAAGGTGTCTAGATGAATGCTGGAAGTATCAACACCCTTGATTACCCCCCTTGAAGTAAGTGTGAATTACAAATTTCTCCTTATGCACCTTCATATGTGGGAGATGTACACTATATTTGTGAAATGTCCAAAGGAGACAATAAGCCTATCTAGTCTGCCATTTAAGGACTTTAACATTCTATCTTTCTCCATGTGTACTTTCTCTCTTACTGTTTTCCCCTTGCCCAATATCTTCTGGAATGATTTCCACCACTCATTATTATACAGTTTTCACATATCCCCCTTTTGATAATACGTAAACACCCTACACACCTACTCCTGGGTGACTTTAATGCCTGTGTTGATAACAAGACAGAAATACACTATAGAGCTCCTTACTGCCTTGAAGAGATTTGGCTTCACTCAGGCAGCTACTACTGCTAGCCTTAAATCTTGGTGGTGTATCCAGTTATGTGGTCTGATTATAACTTGATTTACAACTGATTCTGGCTTATAGCAGTATTGTCACCTTAAACTGAGCTAGTCCATGATAGAGACCTTTGAAATAGTGGCCATGGCACCCTGATGCCTTTGATGGACTGACTCCATGACAGACTCAGTACTAATAATTCAGACACCATATTCATCTGCTGTACTCTTTCAAGTGATGGGCAGGGTGTGAAACCCAGCTGGTTTCAGCACCTGTATAATTTTGTCTCCACTCAGATGTGAACAATTCACTTCTTTTTTGGAGATAAGAATGCCTAGATCAGGAAGTTCTTTTGTTACATCATGCACATTTGTGCACTGCAATGTATCCTGTACAAGTGCCACGGATTTTGTTAAGTTTCAGTTTGGTTACATTGATTTGAAGAGGTCAAGAATGTGTGTGGTCTTACTTCAGGCTGGATTCTGATCCTATAAGTCTGTTTAAATCTCAGCTCTTATCACTAGCATGAAATATTTTCCTAGCCTGGTGCTAATCAAGAACCAAGCATTTCCCACTTTTCCTAAAATGGGCCTTGATAACTGCCATTCTCAAAAGGGCAGAGTTGGATACAAAGACAAATGGGAAAATCACTGCCCTGTTTCATTCCTTCCTTACCTAAATGAAGTTATTAAAAAGGTAGTGTATAGGCAAATAGTATTTATTCAATTTGCCATCACATGACCCCCTTTGAGTCACACCAGTCAGTTTTATTTATGAATTTATTTGCATCTAAGTGCAATACTGAAATAGCATTTATGTGGCTTGTCTCTGATTACTCTCTGTTTATGTATAAACTATTTACAATCTATATTTACCAAAGTTATGTATTCTTGATTGCTATTGATTTCTTGTATTGTTTGAAATGTGTTTTGGGCCTCCCCTGAAAAAGGGTCACTGGCCCAGTTGGACATCCAGAAGAACAGGAGCTACATTTGAAGTTGCAACATCATTGTTTGCCATGCCTCATAAATACAGGATATACCACACTATATGGCCTTAGAAAATAAGTTACCAATGTTACTGTGAGAAGGAAATACTTCATATGTTTTCCAAGCAGAAATCATTGACTAGTGTCCAGGGCTAAGCTGCCCCTGCTATGCTTGTGATATAGACAGTGTCTTAAGAAAAACTGATTGTCAATAGAGAGAAGTATGGAGTAGCACAGTAAATCACACAGACAGGCAAAAATATTATTTCTTTTATTTAGTTAGTTATTTATTAAAGCATGTTGTTGTTGTGTCTTTCGGCTTTTCTCGGTTAGGGGTCGCCACAGCAGAACTCCGGTCCGCTAATGATTGGCAGTTGATTTTTTACGTGCTGAGTTGCCAGCCCCGATGCACAGCCTTCAACGAAGGTATGCCCATTCACGCATGTCTCCACACAGAAAACGCTCTAGCTGAGAATCGAATGGGACAATGTCTTGCTGTGAGGCGGCAACGCTACCGCAGCACCACTACCGCGGTTATTTTTTTCTGTTCATATGTAAATGCTTAGAATTTAAGTATTTACATGCTTTATTTATTAAAGCATGTAAATACTTAAATTCTAAGCATTTACATATGAACAGAAAAACAATATATATGATTGCTTACAGTTTTATGCACCTTCTGAGGTAAATAAATAATCATAATACATAAGTGAATGTTAAAACAGAGCCCTTATATGTCCTTTCAAGAAAGTATTTGATGGGTCTTCTAAATGATACATTTGAATCAAACATCCAAATGAAGGAATGTAACTAACTCCGGAGGATTAGAGACAGGTAAACAGAAACCTCATACATGTCTTTGGGAATATCTTCAAAACAGTCAGTAGTCTATTGCCTCATGACCTAAGAGGCTATTCTGGGGAATAAATCACCAACAAGTCATTTATCTAGCCATGACACAAACTCTGCAGGGTTGGAAGGCTGAGAATAGGAATCCTGGGAGTACCTGACAGCTAGTATGGAACCCATGTACAAATGTTTATGACAATTATGAGGTGCACAAGCCAAAAAATCCTGCTGTTGAGTTTTGCACTTTCTGTAGCCACTTCAGGTCACAGTTCTCTAAGCCCAAGGTAAAGGACGGTGCTGTAGTCCACATGAGATGGGACTAATGCGTAAATCACTGTTATTAAGTCTATTATAAATCACCATTACAAAGTTCAAAAAAGGAATACAATTCTGAATCTGATGACAACCTTTGGTCCATAGCTACATAAGTATATAGTAGCCATGTAGTCCAGAAGACCATTAACAAGTCTATCTAGCTAAGGTCAAGATTAATTAGATGATGGTGATTGCTCATCCAGTTGTCCAGAATAATTCTACATTAGACCAATGTGCTGTATTACTTGATGTGTGATAAAGGGAGGAGTAACCTGTACTTATTCCATAAGTAGAGTAATTGTTTTGTTATGTATCTATCATGTTTTGTTTATGTGCTGGTGAAGGTTAAGGTGTTTGTTGTAGATGCTTGCATTGCTATTGGTTTTGAACAGGTATAAAATATTTAGCTTGGAGGGGTCTTTCAAAGCTCAGAAGTCCATGCACAGATCACCATGAAGGTGCCTGTATGAGAAAGACTATAGTAAGAGAGCTTGAACTCTTATCAACCTAGTGTAGTGATGGGTCAAATGAGGGTGGTATGGAAAGAGATTATGACTACTTCTGTGAGATATGATTAAGATAGGTAGACTGATTTTTGTTTTACTGCTGTTTTAAACTGTGCAGCAGTAATACTGGGTGCCTGGCAATCTACTGGTATTGTGATTGGTCCTTTGGGGGGGGGTGGGTAATGTTAGCACTGAATCTGTCAGCCAGTGTACTGGCAATATCTGTTAGCTTGGTATAGGAGGTACTATTGTGCAGTAGCTCAGAGCAAATCTGGGTATTGCCATGGAGATTCTTTACATAACTATAGAGGGCCTTGTGGTTGTCTTTACTATCTGCTGCAATTCTGTTTTCATAGCTAGCTTTAGAGGATTTGATGAGGGATCTCAACCTTTTGTTGAGGCTGATAAGGGAGTTTTTCCAGTCTTGGGACTTTGCCTTTTTCTGCATCAGTTTCCTCCTTCTGTTGTAGAGTTTGTTTATGGCAGGGGACCACCAGATTGGCTTCCTTTTTTTTGAGGAGACCGTCTTAGTTCTATTGGGTATGGCGAGATCCATGCATTTGTGTACATGTTCGTACAGTGCATTGGTGTATGATTCGGCAGTCATGCAACCATTCTCCATTTGCATGGGTGCTGCAAAGTTAGCCACCTCTGTTTTTAGGAGCCCAAAGTTAGCTTTGGAGAAGTTTTCCATGGTGGTTACCTTTGTGTGTGTGGGGAGTAGAAGGGATGTGGATTTCCAAGGTGATTAGTTTGTGGTCGGATCTAACCAGGGAGGAGTTGACTATTGGTGTAGAGCAACGGTCACCCATGCTAGTAATGACCAGATCAAGGATATTGCTACCTCTAGTGGGGGTAAGAACAAGCTGGTCCAGAGCATTGGAATTAATGAATTCCAGAAAGCACTGGGTAAGTGTATTGGTGCATGAGTAGTTTTCCCAGTTAATGGAGGGGTAGTTGAAGTTGCCCAGTATGAGAGTGTTAGGTTGGACCCTAATATTCTCCAGGGTGCTTAGGAATGTGGAGTGTGAGTCTTGGGACATGGTTGGGGACCTATAGCAGGCTATGACCTGAATTGCTGTCTTACCCAGTGTTAGCTGCACCTGAAGTATCGCAGATGATTTATGTTGGGCTACCAGTCTGGAGGTTTGTGCATCCTTTATGAATATGGAAACACCACTGCCTTTGGAGCTTAAGTCCAAGTTCTGAGGCCTAAAGGTGTGGAATGAGTTATAGCCTGGTAGTGCAGGGGTGCTTTCTGCTGCCTTGAACCAGGTCTCTGTTACAGCACAAATGTTGATGTTCTCCAGTTTTAAGGAGTGCTTCGAGCGAGTGCATTTTGAGATTTAAACTTCTAGCGTGGAGCAGCATGACTCTCAGATTGCATTTGTTTGCAGCTGTTACGGTGGTAATTTGGTCTTTGGAACACTGCCTAAAAAAGGCATATCCAGAAGCCCAGGGGTGACAGATGCAGGCCATCTCTGGCAAAGCATCGAGGTCTGTCGATCATGTCATCCCAGGCAGGCAGATACTGGATCCCCTTAGAATGACACCAGAAACTTAGCCAATTGTTGAAATCAATCATTTTCTGCTTATACTGTGGTATCATTCTAGGTGATGGTAGGATGCTGCTCAGGGCTAGGGTCATACCCACCTGGGCTACATAATCCAAGAGCTCCTCCATGTCTCTTTTCATGTAGTCCAGGGAGGTATGTCTCAGGTCATTCACACCCACATGTACAATGACAGAGTCATATTTGTACCTGTTGTTGAGGGACCTGAGTGCGTGCATTATGTGGCGGATCCTGGCACCTGACAGGCAGCTGACTGTTACTTTCTCCTTATTCAATCTAGTGAGTGGGACATCACTGTGCCTCACTACTGAGTCACCTATGACTAGTGTGCTGGGCATGCTGTTTTGCCTTAGGGGCTTTGGTTGAGTGGCACACTGTTTAAGAGAGTTATGTGTCTTGTCATTAGTGTTGTGCTGTAATGGTCAGGTGCGTTTCTGCCTTGGAGGTCTCCTTTCTTTGTGTAGATTTTTATTGAGAGCCTCCGCAAAGGTGGGTATGTGGTTTGTGTTTTTATGTGAAGGCAGTGCTGGTGTGTGTTCTGAAGGGCTATGTGTTCCATGTGGTAGTGGTGCAAGTGTTGACCTTCTCCTCTTGACCAGCTCTTCCGGTCTTGGCTGGAGAGTGCATGGCTTCCAATTTGGATATATAAGTGCATCTCTCAGAAGTCTGAGTGTACATGAAGCAGTTGCTACATTGCCTCAAGATGCCCAAGTTCACCAGGTTAATAGGAGAAAGCACAGGGAACTGACCTTTATACATGCCTGGAGGGGTGGGCATTAATAAATACTGGAGCTGTTTCCTTGTAGAATGTTTAGTGCTGTTAGCACTTTTGTGTGCTACAATAATTGCTACAAGAAGTCTGGTAAAGTGCTAAACTAATAAGCTAGTAAAAGTGCAGGAGAGGAGAGAACTAGCAGATCTAAGGGAAAAATTGAAGAGCAGACTTGGCACCACTCAGAAGCTTACAAACAGTCCTGGATACAGCAAATCTGTATCTGCACTAGATTAGTTACAGGAAAGGTGGGAAACAAGTGCAGATGTGGACTTTTAATCCAGAAAGTTGAAAGATATGGAAAAAACTGCCAAATGGCCAGTAAGCTACTATTTCTGGGCCAGAAACCACTCCTCCTGTAGTAGATAGGCTACCTAGTGCTTAATACTCCCACTGATAGGCTAGAAGGCTTCCCTTCAACACAGAAAGGCTTGGTGGGCTCAGAAGCTTACAAATAGTCCTGGATACAAAAGAAAATAAAAATGAACTATTCAGAAAGACTTCTGAAGCTCTGGCATTATATTGTCTTTCTAGGCTATTTTATGAAAAAAGTAGAATTACAAAATAAATGATAAAAAAAAAAATCACAAAAAAACTAACTAAATAAATAAATACAAACAGACCATTGTTAGTGATCTGGGAACACTGGAATGCAAATGCTGAATATATATTAATTTTCACTCCACTTTATCATGAACATATCTCACAGTTGCCCTGATTTATCAGAATGTCCCTCATTTGCCTCATACTTTTGGTCTGTTCCTCATAAAACATGCCATTTTCTGCCAAATTGTTGTGTAATGGAGTCACTAAGTAATGGCAGGCATTTAAGTTTTCAGACTTCGTGTCATGAATAAAATGCATGTTAATTCAAAATTGGTTAGTCTATCTACTTTCTACATTCATAAGAGCAATATTTAAAATCTGTCCTTGATTTTGGACCTTTGTCACATATCATCTTTTGGCTGTCCCTGATTACTGAGCAAAGAGATGGGAGGTATACACAGTTCTGTAAATCCACTGGTGGGTGATGGCAGACTATAGCAAAGCTAAGCATTCCGTAATTTCTTCGCACATACCTGATCATTGCTGGATCACATTACCCATCAATCCAATTTGCTATATTGCATGCAGTTCTTATAACTTTGCAATTACCCACTGGTAAACAAACAAAAAGTGTAGGAATGAGTCACAGAAAGCATTGCGGGAAGTTGTGAGAGGGACAGATGCTTGACATCACCATATAACCAACCAAATGTGCAATTAGGTAACAAAAAAGGTCTGTTTATCTGAGACTGTGATCCCTGTTAATGGTAACCATGAGGGAATGCTGTACCAGATGTCATTATTAGGGAAAACCAGACTAATAATATATTGACTGTATTAAAATACAAAGGCCTTGGTCTTACACTGGGCCCATCTCTTTCCTTCACAACCCATTCTGACAACATCACCAGTAAAGTCTTTCCACAATTAAAACTTTGCTACAGAATCTCTCATTTACTCCCTCAAGTTGCCATACCTGTCTTAGCTAAAAATGAGTTTCTGCCTAAACTGGAGAATGTCCTTCCATTCCCTTACTGGCATTTCACTCAGCATATAACACACAGAAAGATTACAAGCTGTTGTACATAAAATATGCATATTTGCACTCCTAGCAGATTCTGTCACACAGCATTGTTACCTTATGAATTGTACAAATTGGCTCCAAGTAAGGGCAACCCTCTTTTGGAACACTCATACATTTAAATTATGAAAGCAGGATTACTGCCCACCTCTGAGAACTAAAATTCTCTTCCAAGATAAGGTATGCTCACTAGGAAGTAGCCAAGGAAATATTATTACCTTAACTGAGGCCCCGATCTACAGTGTAATTGGTGAAAGAGACCTCTAGATTTGAACCCGCTATATGGAACAAACTGCCAACTAAGGTTTATTCTCTCTTTTAAGCTTCAAAAAGTCTTTACCTGAACATATCCAAAAAGAAGTCACATGCAACTGTTTTCATCCTAATGGGTAATAACCCTAGAAATTGCATTCACAATCAAGCCAACCATATAATCACCACTGAATACATATTTGCACAACTGTGTACATACTTTGTACATACTGTACACACTGTATATAGATTTTGCTGCATACTGTACATAGATTTTGTAACAACATATACAGGCTCCTATTTCTTCTAAATGTCCTAAATATTGGCATGACTTGCTCTCATTTAAATTACCATTGCAGGTAAGACTATTACATTGATATCAAGCTTCTAATCTCTTCATTTCTTGGCATAACTTGTGTGCTGCCTTTGCACCTGGGTCATGGCTGGAAAGAGTCAGTAGGCCAGTTCATCTACCTGGTTATCAAACAGTAAGTGAATAAATAAATGAATGAATGAATGATTGCAAAATGAAAGGTGTGCTTTTTCATTTCATTTTAGTCTGAAAGAAGCATGCGTACTGCAAGCGTACATTATGCTGATTTTGCTGCTGTGCCTTTGAAGTGCATAAGGAAGGAATCAGCAGACAGAGAGAGCTGTTGAGGGTGTTTGCTTCTTTGAGAATGGAGGACATTAAAATAGGCTTTTATACAAAAAAGTTCAAAAGCAACTGTTCTACATGACCATGTTTGTGTATCTGTAACTGATTCACAATGTGTTAAAGCATTGCCTGCAAGTATAGAGAAAGTGCACAAGGGAGCTACAGGCATGAATGGAATACTTTGTTTTTGAGAGTGGTGCTGTAGGTGCTGAGTGAGATGTAACACAAGTCGCATGAGTTAATGAAAGATTTACTCCTGAGGACCAGGTGTCATCCATTGAAATTTCTAAACTGGTAATACTAATAATGCCTAAAATTGTTAATTTGGTGGCCACCCCCCTAAGTTATTATAACAAAATGGTGTAATGAAGTCCTTCACCCATCTCTGCATTGTGACTTCTCAGTCTGTTCATGCCCCATCTGTGGTCAGTCTACTTACAAAGGGGACATCGAGACATCACACTTACTGATACCTCTTTATTCCTAGCAAACAATGAAACTATTTGTGACAAGCATAAATAATTACTCAGACTGGAGGCCAACCTCTTACCTTCCACCAGTATTGATAAGCATTCTATCTGCACTACAACTGCAAAGTGAACCCTTATAGGCTGAGGTTGTAAAGAAATCCCTCCTAGACATATTAGAAACAAATCTTGGCCACCTAGGCACACTAGTACACCGGCACCTGCATACTCACTCACTCACTCACTCACTCACTCACTCACTCACTCACTCACTCACTCACTCACTCACTCACTCACTCACTCACCCACTCACTCACCTGTCTCCACAAAGGCTTGTCAGCACTGTATACCTATATTAATTAGGTTCAAAAAGCTTACAGCTTCCCAAGGAAAGTTGGTTATCTAACAGTGTAGTACCTCGCGGGCGATACTGCGCAAGTTAGGGTGTATCCATATTGACTGGCAGGTCAGCGCACATTTGAGTGACACGGAGTGTTCCCGTTATGCCTGAATAAGTAACCTGCCAAATGTTGCACTCTGTGAATAACAATAACCGCTAATCATATGTAGAGTTGCCACCTTTTTAAATGCCCAAAGTGGGACATTTTTGGTACAAACGTCAGATTTTGCAGGGTGAAATATACCCATGGCTTATTCTGTTTCTTATAACATTCAGTGTATCGGATACAGAATAACTTTTATGTAACTATTACATAAAATATAGGAAATAATTTTGCCCTAAAATCTCAGGACATTTGCCATTTTTACAATTTTTTTGCAGGACACAACTGTCCAAAGAGGTACTGTCCCTCGCAAAGTGGGACAGGTGGTAACCCTATTAATGGTCTGTTTCTCGTATATTTTGTGATTCCTGGTAAAGCACTGAAGATTAACGTCATTAAATAATGACATACATTTGAGTTTCCTTCAGAAAAGGCATGTTAACACACATCCTGTTATTCTAGCAACTGTCTAAATTTTTACGAGTAAGATTTTGTCGCCATTATTTTACGTTTTGTCCAGACTCCAGATTTTTTGTACTAAGAGCTCCAGAGGTATGCTTTGCATCCTTCATCGCGGTGACAAACAAGAGAGAAAGCCGCACACACCATACTGCGCTTTATTACCTTGAAATACACGAGTTACTACACGGTATCTCTTTTGATTCCACTTGCAGATAAAACTTCACCTTTTTATGCCAACACAAATATATTTTCAAGTTTTTTTAAACATCTGCATTAATCAATGTTTTCTTTTTTGTGCTGTAAAACTATATTCATTCTAGCTATGCAATCACCCAGGACAGGCTAAGATTTACTTATTTATTTGCTACTTTTATAGTACAGTCCTTATATAAACGTCTGCAGTCCGAGAAAATATTTAAAAGCGTAAATACTCTACATTTACAGAAGTAATGCTTTTCGGTCTTCCCAATGTTAAAGTAACTTACTGTGGCATTACTGTAGCACATTCCACATTACAAACAATTTAAATTTTTGCAAAAGGCATGAGAATGCTTTTTATTGGCATTGGAATGTATAAAACACAAAGAAAGTTGTAAAAAGCCTTTGATTGCGATCGGTTAAATAACCATGTAAAACCTGAATAACCGATCGCAATCAAAGAGTTTTATACATTCTGATGCCAATAAAATGCTTTTCACTGCTTTATTTTATTAATCCGATGTAAGCTACATGACAGCTAATTACTATTAACGTACCTTGGTAAATTGTGGGCGTTTAGGGGCAGGGTTTGCTACTGCGCATCCTGCGAGGTACTACACTGTCAGATAACCGGAAAGTTCTTAGTCACTGGTGTCTCTATAGTTAGTCATACAGATTCTACCCTCACCAGGCTAGACAATGAGCTGGTGACAATAATCTGCCTCTCAGCTACCAGAATTCCCATAGTGACCAGAGCCGTTAGGTCTTGCCACCTTATCTACAAATATGACCTTGTGATTGGCAATATGGGATGAATAATCTTAAGCGCTTTTCCTTGGGGGGATACATAATGGATCTTTCTATGCATGTATCTGAGGCAAGAAAAACTTTAATTGTAAATGTTATTCTGCTATCAGTAAATTATTCCAAAATGTAAAAACAAAAACAAAATGTTTGACTTAAGGAATAGCATTATAACTGGTATTATAGAGAATCCAGTATACGTCAGTAAGGGATGAGATGGCTGACAGGCCAAACTGCTTTGTCAGAGATGGATTGTACTTCTCCTTACATGATTTATTCATACTGGCTGAAACATTTGGAGCCACCATAGTGTTATTTTAGGCAAAGTCCATCTCCTGGACATACTAGTTTAGCAAATTCCAGTTTGGCTTACATGCAGATGACACAGCGTAAAAAACATTCAGAAATGTTTAGGCCTTCATGACCCTTGAGCACATCCATATCTGTACCATTGCTTCAAATATCACACCCTACATTCCTGGGGCCAGTGCTATTCATTCATTCATTCAGACTCAATGGCAATTGTGGATGCATTTTCTTATAGATTTGTGATATCCTCATGTCATATCAAATTCCACAATACTGCCCTATAGACTCTTGAGGTCATGGTCAACCTTTACAAAACAAACTTGCGTATCCATGTGAATTACAGGCCCTCTTCAATGTCTCCTGTCAATCCTGATGTATACCTGAATTACTTGGAAAATTATCTAAGAAGCCCAATATGCATCTTCTGGGTGATTTACAGTAAATACCCCTCAGTCAACTGGGGCATCTGCACCAATAATCATAAGCATGCACAGCAGTTACTAGGTTTTGTAGCCAACGTCCTAACCCACATTTCACACTAGGCTCTTTTTAAGCTCATCCAAACCAATACTTTCTATGTCTGCACCTCACCGCAAGTGACACCCTCTTTTAGTCAAATCAAACGACAAGACTGCCATCATCTCATTCAGAACCAACAGCACTCTCCCACTGAACCCTACTACAGTTGAGGAATATTCCAAATTAATGCACCTACTCTCAGAAAAGCTACATAAATTTCATTGTGCCCTCTCAAAATGAACCTCCAGTGTAAGCTGCTACATTCAGCTCCAAATACTGCTCCCATTTAAACAGCTGCATTGAGGTATCTGTTTCCATGCATCACAAACCCAATTCAAAATGAAGCAATAAATTATTATGGAAGAATTACTAGGAATGGGACAACTTTATGGTTGTCATTTCTCTGAGATCTTAATATTTGAAGGTATTTTGCTGAAAACATTTATTAACTTGGAAAGTCCAACTTGGAACAAAGCCAATTTTCAGTGGAGGCCAGGGAGAAATGCTCCAGACGCATGTCTTTGTAACGTGGGAGGAAACCAGAGCACCTGGAGGAAACCCACACAAATGCAGGGAAGACATGCAGACTCTGCACAGAAGGTACCACCACTGAGAATTGAACCAGAAAACCTCTTGCTGGGAGGTGACAACACTACCGCAGCACCACCACACTATCCATTGATCCAGCAAAAACAAATTTTCACTTTCCGCGCTACTGTGTGACACCACAGTTTGTATATATCAATTAGGGGGTATGGGAATTTCTCTCCACAAAGATCTTTTTCTCAGGTCACAGAATGTTGTATTTAGCAAGTATTTTGTGCATTTGGCATTCAAGTGCCTGTCATTTAACAAATCATCATGTATCCAAATTATCACATAAATTGTATAGCAAAAGGAGAAATCTACTGGTGTTGAATAACATTTCCTTCTCCTTTCACTACAAAAAGGATTTTAAACTGGTTAGGAAAAATCACAAATGCTCAATTAAAAATGTAAGGCTACCTGTGCATTAAAAATTGCCACTTCTGACAAAGACAACCACAAAGCGGTCTTCAGCTATATCAGGAGCCTCAGAAGGAGCACTGTTCTGCTCATAACTAATATCTAGTGGTTTTACTTCCTCTGATCCTAAAGCAAATGCCAACACTCTTGCTGTAAAATTCAGTTCCAGATTCACACCCCCTGACACAACCATCAGTCACCCATTACCCACCTAACTTCACCTATTAACTCTCTCGATCAAGTCTTGTCATCTCTTTCAAAAACCAAAACCACTACTTCAGTGGATACAGACTTCCTAAATTTGTCAGTTGTAGTAAAACAAAAATCAGTCTACCGATCTTAATCATATCTCACTGAAGTAGTCATAATCTCTATCTATACCACCCTCATTTGACCCATCACTACACTAGGTTGATAAGAGTTCAAGCTCTCTTACTATAGTCTTTCTCATACAGGCACCTTCATGGTGATCTGTGCATGAACTTCTGAGCTTTGAAAGACCCCTCCAAGCTAAATCTTTTATACCTGTTCAAAACCAATAGCAATGCAAGCATCTACAACAAACACCTTAACCTTCACCAGCACATAAACAAAACATGATAGATACCTAACAAAATAATTACTCTACTTACGGAATAATTACAGGTCACTCCTCCCTTTATCACACATCAAGTAATACAGCACATTGGTCTAATGTAGAATTATTCTGGACAACTGGATGAGCAATCACCATCATCTAATTAATCTTGACCTTAGCTAGATAGGCTTGTTAATGGTCTTCTGGACAACATGGCTACTATATACTTATGAAGCTATGGACCAAAGGTTGTCATCAGATTCAGAATCGTATTCCTTTTTTGAACTTTGTAATGGTGATTTATAATAGACTTAATAACAGTGATTTATGCATTAGTCCCATCTCATGTGGACTACAGCACCGTCCTTTACCTTGGGCTTAGAGAACTGTGACCTGAAGTGGCTACAGAAAGTGCAAAACTCAACAGCAGGATTTTTTGGCTTGTGCACCTCATAATTGTCATAAACATTTGTACATAGGTTCCATACTAGCTGTCAGGTACTCCCAGGATTCCTATTCTTAGCCTTCCAGCCTGGCAGAGTTTGTGTCATGGCTAGATAAATGACTTGTTGGTGATTTATTCCCCAGAATAGCCTCTTAGGTCATGAGGCAATAGACTACTGACTGTTTTGAAGATATTCCCAAAGACATGTATGAGGTTTCTGTTTACCTGTCTCTAATCCTCCGGAGTTAGTTGCATTCCTTCATTTGGATGTTTGATTCAAATGTATCATTTAGAAGACCCATCAAATACTATCTTGAAAGGACATATAAGGGCTCTGTTTTAACATTCACTTATGTATTATGATTATTTATTTACCTCAGAAGGTGCATAAAACTGTAAGCAATCATTTATATTGTTTTTCTGTTCATATGTAAATGCTTAGAATTTAAGTATTTACATGCTTTAATAAATAAAGCATGTAAATACTTAAATTCTAAGCATTTACATATGAACAGAAAAAAATAACCGCGGTAGTGGTGCTGCGGTAGTGTTGCCGCCTCACAGCAAGACGTTGTCCCGTTCGATTCTCAGCTAGAGCGTTTTCTGTGTGGAGACATGCGTGAAAGGGCATACCTTCATTGAAGGCTGTGCATCAGGGCTGGCAACTCAGCACGTAAAAAATCAACTGCCAATCATTAGCGGACCGGAGTTCCGCTGTGGCGACCCCTAACCGGGAAAAGCCGAAAGACACAACAACAACATGCTTTAATAAATAACTAACTAAATAAAAGAAATAATATTTTTGCCTGTCTGTGTGATTTACTGTGCTACTCCATACTTCTCTCTATTGACAATCAGTTTTTCTTAAGACACTGTCTATATCACAAGCATAGCAGGGGCAGCTTAGCCCTGGACACTAGTCAATGATTTCTGCTTGGAAAACATATGAAGTATTTCCTTCTCACAGTAACATTGGTAACTTATTTTCTAAGGCCATATAGTGTGGTATATCCTGTATTTATGAGACATGGCAAACAATGATGTTGCAACTTCAAATGTAGCTCCTGTTCTTCTGGATGTCCAACTGGGCCAGTGGCCCTTTTTCAGGGGAGGCCCAAAACACAAAAACACATTTCAAACAATACAAGAAATCAATAGCAATCAAGAATACATAACTTTGGTAAATATAGATTGTAAATAGTTTATACATAAACAGAGAGTAATATAAAGTGGGGAAAAAAGAAAGCTAACAAATAAACTAGCATGAAATAGCTTGTGCCATCACAGAGGAATGACTGATCAGTAGATCAATGTCATGGTTTTAATGGTAAATATTTATGATACATATATTGTATATGAATAAGAATATGGCTAATTGTTGCTATGCTAGTGTTACTTGTTCTAAACAGTGATAACTAAGGCATTACTGAGGTGAAGTACAAGGAAGGAAGGGCTATGACGATACAGTAGGAGGCTTTAGATAGGTAGATAAAGATAGGAGCAGTAGTGAACTTGAGATATGTAGAGAGAAATTGGAATTCCATGAGAGAAGGGATAGTTTGGAAGGAATTTAGTAAGGGAAGAGATATTTTGGTTGTAAGAACAGAATGATCAGCCTGGAATAGTGCAGGAGCAAAGTCAGTTTTTCGTTATGTGTTCCCTAAGCAGCAGTTTAAATCAGGATGTGTTGATAGAATTTAGGATTGTCTGAGGCATGGAATTCCAGGACTTGGATATCTGGTAGGAGAACAGAGAGTTATCGTAACAATTATTAGATTTAGTTACTTTGAGTAGTAACTGTTTTTTGTCGGCTGAATGTTATGAACCAGTTCTGACTAAGAAGTGACTAACCACATCCATCAAATATTGCTGACAATGACACTACTCAGACTGACAGGATGTTCAGGGCTTCCACAACATAAGAGAGAACCTTCTCCAAGTTTTGGCACCCCTGTAGTTAATTTTATTAGTTAGTAGGGTCTATAAGTCGTGTGGCTAGGGAGGGAGCTCACTCCCATATAAAGATAAATATTTAATATGTTTTTTACTAAACCAAAGGATGGAAGCAAGTCAAACGACAACCAAAACCAAAATTAAGACTTGCAAGGAGTGTCCAAATAGAGGTCGGAAACCAGGATTCCTTCTTAAAAGGATCTTTTATTGAAAATCACAAAATAACGCCAAACCAATCTGTACGTTTTCGACAAAGGCAAGTCTTCATCAGAAAGTGATCTTAAACAACAAACAGAACATTTAAATAGCCATTCAATTTCATGATGCAATTAATTGATCCAGTTACAGTCTAACCAATAAAAATCTCTGGTACTAAAATGTCTATTCAAACTTCTTTAACAGTGCTATTTACGTAAAAGTTTATAAGTACACTGAATGAAATTTTTCAAATACACAACATAATTATTCAAAATATATATAAATTAGTTAAAAATTGTGGGCAGGATTCATGAAGGCTTGCACGGAGTGTAAGAGACGTGCAACACTCCATGCAAGCCTCACGATCCAGGAACAGCCCTAAACTCCGTGTAAGAGACCAGCTAAAACGTCTCTTACATGGACTGGGCGTGGACATGCTAAATACCTCACTTGCATCCAAAAGGTATGCAAATGAGGTATATTAGCGATCCACGAAGCAGAAACCAGTCCGTGTAGGAGACGTTTTAGCTGCAGAAATGTACTCAGTTGACAACTGAGTACATCTCTGCAAAATCAACAACGGAGCGATGTCAGCTCCAAAAAAGGTTGCATATGAGTCAGGTAGCATGCCAATGGCCAAATATGTGGCCATTGGCAAGATAACCCGATGCAAAAATATAAAAATTGTTTTTTTTTTTCGGAAATTGCCGATGTTTAAACCCAGCGCAGCCCCATGCAAACGGGCTGCGCTGTATAAAACTATAAAAAAGAAGGTTATAAACCCACAAATGTGGGTTTAATGCAATACATGGAATGACAATGCAGGGACCAGCAGACAAAAACCAACATGGCCACCGTGTAGTGGTTGCTAAGGGGGGAAGCTGAGTCTAAGACATGTAACTAAGCATTAGTAGGCAATCTCATGTAAATGAGGGTTAGGATACTGAATCCCACAGTCACATAGCAAATGAGCACTGTCTGAGTAGTGTAAGAGATAGAAAAGGGGGAGGAATAGAGTAGGAGATAGGTGACATCACAGGGGGGAATGGTAGACAGAAACGCAGTTCATTGGAGGCCAGTGTAACATGACAGATGACAGGCACAGATCATGGAAAGAGGTGTGCCACTAGAGAAGTCATGGAAAGACAAGAAATGGAAGGTGTACACTGTTACCTAGACCAAAGTTTCTTGCTGGCCGTGTATGCGCAGGCGCAATGAAGCGCAGTAAGGTAGTGTGCACGTGTAAGGCAGTGTGAGCATGTGAGAGCGTGTTGGGAGATGTTTAACACTGTTTGCGGGTGTGCGTGTAAGGCAGTCTGAGGATGTAGGAGGCTGTTGGCAGGCGTGTAACAGTGTTTCGCGGGTGTACGCGTGTAAACCTGAATAAGAAGATCCTTAACCGTGTAAGCATGTGTGCGTGTAAGCCACTGTGAGCGTGTTTCACATAGTATGCAACCTGCTCCCCCCTGAGGAAACAGAGAGGAAAAAGGAAGCAACAGAATTAATAGGAAGCTAGCAGGGATAACTGCTGAAGCTAGCAGGTGAAAATAATTAGAAGCAGGCAATTACACAGGCAGAATAGTAGCCCAGCCCAGCACTTAAAACTCTGCAAACAGTAGTGCAGGATGTTCTCATTAAGAGACACTGCAAGGCAGAAGTAAGCTAATAGAAGTGAAAACTGAAAAAGCTGAACTCAGAGCAGAAATGCTAGGGGCTGCCATAGCTGTCATAATGAGACATAGGCGACTTGCTGAGGGTGGTGACAATGCAGAAAGTGCCAGACAACCCACAGTGAGGAGACGGAGAAGAGTGTACAGGCCCAGGGTCACCTACCATGGGTTACATGAGCTGGAGATTGTAGAGCACTATAGAGTGGACAGAGAGCTCCTGCAGCAGATTGTTGAGCTGTGCAGGCCATGCCTCACACACAGAACCAACAGAGGGGAACCCATCCCAGCGGAAACCAAGGTATGTGTTGGCCTAAGAATACTAGCAACAGGTACCTTCCAGAGACCAACTGGCGATATGATGGGGATATCACAGGCATCAGCCTCCAGGGTACTACACCAGTTCCTGGATGCCATGTCAGCACATGTCGGTGATCATGTATATTTCCCCAATGCCCGTGAGGTATTGGCCAGCAATATACGTCTCTTCCAGCAAATAGCGGAATACCCTGAGGTACTGGGTGCTATAGACTGCACGCATACGCATCAAAGCACCAGCAGGAGAGCGGGTAGGGCCTACATAAACCGCAAGGGCTTCCCTCCATCAACTGCCAGGTCATGTGTGATGCCCACGGAATAATAATGAATGTGTGTGCTGGCTGCCCTGGGAGTTATCATGATTCCCACATCTGGCATTTGACGAGCTGTACCACACATGTGCCAATGGGGACATCCCACACGGATACCTAGGGGGGATGCAGGTTATGCACTGGAGCCGTGGCTGATGACACCCATCAGAAACGCACACACACCTGAACAGGAACGCCATAATGAGGCACACGCACAAACACGTAATGTGATAGACCGTGTGTTTGGGCTGCTCAAGTCACGGTTCCGGTGTCTGGACACATCTGGTGGAGCCTTGCAGTACACACCAACTACATGTACCCAAATTGTCATGGTATGTGCCATGCTACATAATATGATCCTGCGAAACAGCTGCAGCAGGACCAGCATAGGGCAGGGACAAACAGCCCCCCACCATTGCCAAGGCCATCACAGGCAGAGCGTGACTCGGAGGAGGAACAACCTGAGCCTGCCCCAGTAGGCAGAAGGAGGCGTGCCCAGTATGCCCTGGCCTTGGCAAAGAGGCAACGATAGCACATACACTGGCTCAGTAGGAACCCTGGGAATGATACCCCTCTCTGACTCACTCATATAGTAAAATGGATGCCTAACGTGACACAACCTGCTCTCAAACATGTACAGGGAAGTGTAATATGTGCATCCGACAGAGGCAGCCCTGCTGCACCACCTGAGGCATGAATGCTATGTGTTAAGTAATGTAACACCAAGTACCATATGCACACCTGAGGACCCTGACTAACATCCTACCCTCACCAAGTATCATGTCACAACATGACAACGAGATGACCAAGTGCAACAATTGCCTGAAGTATCGCAGTTATCCGAAGGTGACCCAATGTGTGCCAGTCTGGGATGACATGCTGAGCATGACAAGATGCACCACCTGCCAGGACTGGCATGCACCTATCAGTGCAGGCCGTATGGATACTGGCAAAGGCTGTTGTCACCCACAGTGCGCCCTGAATAGGTAAGGCTCAAAACACAAACCTATCTCCAGAGGTACCAGAAGGGATAAGAATAAGATAAGGGATAAGTTGAATCAGCAAGATGCATGCAGTCTAAACACACCCAGTATGGTGAATGTTGATAACTGTGGTGTAACAGAAAACTGAGGCAAGGCTCACAACAGCACCCTAACACTACCAGGTTACACCTCATACTGTGCTGTACAGCCTCAGAACTTGGACCAAGCTACAAAATGATGGTGACTAGCAAGAATTCTCAAGGATAACCACACCCCCATGTCGGTACCACAACAAAAAGCAGCATGAACTAGCCATGCTCAAGTAACAGTGGCTAACTGCCCCCCAGTGTATAGCCTGCTACAGACTACTGTCCCAACACCAGGAACTGCATCCGGCCTATGCTGGAATACATGAATATATCAACTCCTCAAACCCACATTATATTGGGTGACTGCAAATACCCAGACATAGACTGGGAGCATTATACTAGCTCCAACAATGTCGGACAAAGGTTCATAGAATCCACAAACCAAAAGGCCCAGGAACAACGTACCACTCCCACAAGAGGGGTAAGCATACTGGATGTGATAATCAGCAACATGGGTACTGGATGTCAAGATGGGAAGTGTATTGCTCACTGGTAAAACCAGACCATAGAGTAATCACACTGGATATAGAAATCCTGACCACAGTCCCTGGCCGAAACCACAGTGGAAAACATGTGTTAAGCAATATCTGCACTCCTCCAAACTGATGTGGAATCCATTAAAGGTCCCGTGCAGGTGCAAAATATGGGCCACACCTCAGAACCTGTAATACAGCCATTCCATGAACACTGCCAGGAATGCTTGGATTATGCAGTCCTAAATTAAAACAAGACACAGTGCCTAAATCTGGCATGGTGGACACCAGCCATAACGAAAACATGCAAGAGAATGAGGAAGCTACTACATGATAGAGCAAACATGAACAATGAAGTAATCACTGATCAGTAGTATGACAATAAAATCTGTCCACACATGCAATCCATTAAGACCAGCCACAACAAGTGGAATCTGTGAATCCTGAGGCAATGTCACACCTGCCCCAAGTACACAGACAACCCCCAACACCACCCAAGAAATACAAACATATGTGAGAGATGCAACCATCCATCCAAACTGGAGGCTGAGCTCCCTCAACTCAGTACTCCCAAAACAAGTCAGTAGGAGAAGGTAACCACACACACCACAAACACAGTCCCACATAGACCTATCACAACTGCAAACCAAACATATAAACACAGACAAACATTCCCGGAGGCACAAATTACAAACACAGCACACCAACAGAGGCCTCTAAAGCAGACACCCAAATCAAACAGCCTCCAGACATAGCACATGCAACACATAGCACACAAAGCTGGTGTGCCAAACAGTCACAGGCCAGAAGGAGAAACAACATGCCTGATACAGTTGTAATAGGTGACTCCATAGTCAGACACACTGCTGTCCCGCACACCAGACTGAACAAGGGAAAGGGTACAGTAAGCTGCCTGTAGGCTGCCACAATATGCCACATAACAGAAGTATGTAGGTCACTCCAAAGCAAGTAGAAATATGATGCAGTCATAGTCCATGCTGGTGTGAATGACCTGAGATGTACCGCCCTAGACTACATGAAAAGAGACATAGATGAGCTATCTGATTATGTAGTCCAGGCCAGTATGACACTCACCGTTTGCAGCATCCTACCCTTACCAAGAGTAATGCCACAGTACAAACATGGAATGATCAGTCATAGCAAGTGGCACACTTACTGGTGTTATTCCAAGGATGCAATGTCTGTCCGCTTGGGATGTCATGCTTGACAAGCCACACAGCTGTCCTTGGGATGGCCTGCACCTGTTACCCCTGGGCGTCTGAATATTGGATAAGGCCTTTGCCACCTCCATAGAGCCTTTTGTAGGCAAGGCTGAAAAGACTGACCCACCACCCTAGAAAACATAAGTGGGAAGAAACATAAGGGAAATGCTGACCAATGCCAGATGTGTACACCCCAATATGCAAGCTCGAGGCCATCCCCAGAATGGAGAACATCGATGTCTGTGCAGTGACAGAAACCTGCTGCAAGCCTCCTGACAGCACACCAGCACTACCAGGTTATACCATGTATCATGTGTCATGGCCCCAAAACCTGGAACGAAACATAAAAGGAGGGTGAGTATCCGTAGTCAGCACAGACACCCATACGTCCAGGTAACTGACAATGCACAAGGCATTGGAGTTCACACATGTGCAACTAACTGTAGGCAGACTGCTGTGCAGTCTGTAGCATGCTACTGACCGCACTCTCACACACAAACCCCACCCAGCTGTCCTGAAGACAATGGGCAGTATGAATGTCCCACCAAATAACAAACAAGGTACCACTAATTACCACATAGGTGGTAAACCAGTATGTATAGAAAGAGTAACCAGGGACCTAGGGACACAAGTGGACAGTAACCTGTTATGTGACACCCACATTGCCAATGTGGCTAGGAAGACTGTCTACATTTGACACCGTAGCAGGAAAGGAGTCACATCTACGGCAACAGAGGTCATTGTGCCCCCTTACTTTTCTCCAATCACACCCATAATCCAGTACAATGCCTCATATGGGATGTACCTTACCTGACACCTGCAGCAGTTAGAAAGACCTCAAAGGTACCTCACCAAGAGGATAAAGGGTCACAAATACATGTCATATGCTGCCTGGCTGTAGACACCCCAGCTGAATCCAGTCACATACTGCCTACACAGAGGCATTGCATGCCTGTTGTAGGAGGCCATGCCCAACACAGGAGTAATGGACATGCTCCACCCCAGAAAACACAAATCCATCGGAGCTGTGAGAGGGAGAGATGTCAACCTCAACAAATAATGAAATAGTATGTGCTGGTGGGACAGATACATAATCCAGAGGCTCCCACACCCTGGACCAGAATCCCATTCCATGTTAGGCAGAGCCCCTCACTGACACTCTTCAACAGGAATCTTGCCAAGTGGATGGATGATTGTAGAGTTACACTGGGGTCTTCACTGTGTCATGTCCAGACAGAGGCACAGCCAAGCAAAACATAAATGGCCATAATATGCACATAGCAAGGGGTGTCAAAAGCCACACACACTCTGGCTAGGCTAACAAATGCCCAGGGTGGATAGCCTAGTATGACCCTATGAACCTATGAAGATACAAATTGTACAGGACACTAAGGATAATCCCAAGGCTTTCACAACTGAAGGTAGGAACCATGTTGGGAATTCACAGATATGCCCTGAATCACACAAATATCACAAACACACACATATTGCCCACATACATCCTGACAGGTGCAGTGCAACCTCCCCAAATGCAGAATATCTATCCCAGAAGACTGCTGGCCCCTGACATTGCAGATGCTGAGGTAACAGCCAACATCTACAAAGCAAAACACACAGCAGCAATGGTATGAGATGTTGTCCTGGGCTTAGTGCAACATGGACTCCAAGATGAATGGAATGCCAAACCACACTACTGCTCAATGTCAGCCTTACCACAGAATATGTACCCAAAGAGCAGTGTACAACAACAGTGGTCCTTCTCAACAAAGGTGTTGCCTGAATGGATACTGAACACTACTACCCCAGAATCCTGAGAAGCTCGGTTTGCACAGCTATGGAAAGGATCAGCATGTACCACAGACATAAATATATTGGGGACCTACTGACACCGGACCCAACCCAGTGTGGCCTTCCCAAGTGCAGATCCTTCCCCTAACCATGTTTGACTCAATTGAAACAGCCATTAAGGTCATTGATGAGGGCAATGTGCTCCACACAGTGTATCTGGACCTTGCAAAGGCTTCTATACAATACCCTATGTGTTCATTATAGATAGGCTCACCAGCTTAAATATAAACCCACATGTCAGTAGAGGGGTTGCAAACCAGAACAAGGACAGAACAGACATGGTCAGACATGCTGCAGCCATGTCAGACTACAAACCAGATATAACTGGCATCCCACAAGGCTTTGTCCTGGGAACACCCTCATCTGGTATATATGTCCCATAGGTACAGACAAACATGGAAGGACTGTGTCCAAACATGTCTGCAGAGGACTACAAACTGCTCACCACATATGATCCACCAGCTGACACAAGCATCCCACAAAAGGGCCACATAGAAACAGACAACTGGTGCCATAGCCATGTCAGCAAGCTAAGTGCAGAAACGTGTATAGTCAACCCCCGTGGATATACAGTAAGTGCCCACCAATTACCACATAGGTGTGAACCCATTATGTAGTTAACATGTAATGAGAGACCTGGGGACACAAGGTGATAGATATCCTGCATTGGACAAACATGTGCTGTAGTGTTTATAGGAACATACCATATACCCACCTACTCACAAAGGCTGTCAGATCTAGATAAGGGGAGGTCATTGTGGCTCTGCAGTCATCCTTCATCAGCGGTACAAGTGACTACAATAGCCCCTGTGGATATACCTCAGCAGACACCTCCATCAACTGTAAAGTCCCCAACAGTACCTCATCAGGAGTATCAAAGAGCTTGCACAGATGCCATGTGTTGCCTGTGTCACTGGCATCAATGAACATGCTGCACCTTCTTAAACAACAAACAGAACATTTAAATAGCCATTCAATTTCATGATGCAATTAATTGATCCAGTTACAGTCTAACCAATAAAAATCTCTGGTACTAAAATGTCTATTCAAACTTCTTTAACAGTGCTATTTACGTAAAAGTTTATAAGTACACGGAATGAAATTTTTCAAATACACAACATAATTATTCAAAATATATATAAATTAGTTAAAAATTGTGGGCAGGATTCATGAAGGCTTGCACGGAGTGTAAGAGACGCAACACTCCATGCAAGCCTCACGATCCAGGAACAGCCCTAAACTCCGTAAGAGACCAGCTAAAACGTCTCTTACATGGACTGGCGTGACATAAATACCTCACTTGCATCCAAAAGGTATGCAAATGAGGTATATTAGCGATCCACAAGCAGAAACCAGTCCGTAGGAGACGTTTTAGCTGCAGAAATGTACTCAGTTGACAACTGAGTACATCTCTGCAAAATCAACAACGGAGCGATGTCAGCTCCAAAAAGGATGCATATGAGTCAGGTAGCATGCCAATGGCCAAATATGTGGCCATTGGCAAGATAACCCGATGCAAAAATATAAAAATTATGTTTTTTTTTTGGAAAGTGCCGATGTTTTAACCCAGTGCAGCCCTGCGCAAACGGGCTGCGCTGTATAAAACTATAAAAAAGAAGGTTATAAACCCACAAATGTGGGTTTAATGCAATACATGGAATGACAATGCAGGGACCAGCAGACAAAAACCAACATGGCCACCGTGTAGTGGTTGCTAATGGGGGAAGCTGAGTCTAAGACATGTAACTAAGCATTAGTAGGCAATCTTATGTAAATGAGGGTTAGGATACTGAATCCCACAGTCACATAGCAAATGAGCACTGTCTGAGTAGTGTAAGAGATAGAACAGGGGGAGGAATAGAGTAGGAGATAGGTGATATCACAGGGGGGAATGGTAGACAGAAACGCAGTTCATTGGAGGCCAGTGTAACATGACAGATGACAGGCACAGATCATGGAAAGAGGTGTGCCACTAGAGAAGTCATGGAAAGACAAGAAATGGAAGTTGTACACTGTTACCCAGACCAAAGTTTCTTGCTGGCCGCATGCACGCAGGCGCGCAATGAAGCGAGTAAGGTAGTGCACGCTGCAAGGCAGTGTGAGCATGTGAGAGCGTGTTGGGAGATGTTTAACACTGTTTGCGCGGGTGCGCGTGTAAGGCAGTCTGAGGATGTAGGAGGCTGTTGGCAGACGTGTAACAGTGTTTCGCTGGTGTACGCGCAAAACCTGAATAAGAAGATCCTTAACCGTGTAAGCACGTGTGTGCGCGTGTAAGCCACTGTGAGCGTGTTTCACATAGTATGCAACCTGCTCCCCCCTGAGGAAACAGAGAGGAAAAAGGAAGCAACAGAATTAATAGGAAGCTAGCAGGGATAACTGCTGAAGCTAGCAGGTGAAAATAATTAGAAGCAGGCAATTACACAGGCAGAATAGTAGCCCAGCCCAGCACTTAAAACTCTGCAAACAGTAGTGCAGGATGTTCTCATTAAGAGACACTGCAAGGCAGAAGTAAGCTAATAGAAGTGAAAACTGAAAAAGCTGAACTCAGAGCAGAAATGCTAGGGGCTGCCATAGCTGTCATAATGAGACATAGGCGACTTGCTGAGGGTGGTGACAATGCAGAAAGTGCCAGACAACCCACAGTGAGGAGACGGAGAAGAGTGTACAGGCCCAGGGTCACCTACCATGGGTTACATGAGCTGGAGATTGTAGAGCACTATAGAGTGGACAGAGAGCTCCTGCAGCAGATTGTTGAGCTGTGCAGGCCATGCCTCACACACAGAACCAACAGAGGGGAACCCATCCCAGTGGAAACCAAGGTATGTGTTGGCCTAAGAATACTAGCAACAGGTACCTTCCAGAGACCAACTGGCGATATGATGGGGATATCACAGGCATCAGCCTCCAGGGTACTACACCAGTTCCTGGATGCCATGTCAGCACATGTCGGTGATCATGTATATTTCCCTAATGCCCGTGAGGTATTGGCCAGCAATATGCGCCTCTTCCAGCAAATAGCGGAATACCCTGAGGTACTGGGTGCTATAGACTGCACGCACATACGCATCAAAGCACCAGCAGGAGAGCGGGGTAGGGCCTACATAAACCGCAAGGGCTTCCCCTCCATCAACTGCCAGGTCATGTGTGATGCCCACGGAATAATAATGAATGTGTGTGCTGGCTGCCCTGGGAGTTATCATGATTCCCACATCTGGCATTTGACGCAGCTGTACCAGACATTTGCCAATGGGGACATCCCACACGGATACCTAGGGGGGATGCAGGTTATGCACTGGAGCCGTGGCTGATGACACCCATCAGAAACGCACACACACCTGAACAGGAACGCCATAATGAGGCACACGCACAAACACGTAATGTGATAGAGCGTGTGTTTGGGCTGCTCAAGTCACGGTTCCGTTGTCTGGACACATCTGGTGGAGCCTTGCAGTACACACCAACTACATGTACCCAAATTGTCATGGTATGTGCCATGCTACATAATATGATCCTGCGAAAACAGCTGCAGCAGGACCAGCATAGGGCAGGGACAAACAGCCCCCCACCATTGCCAAGGCCATCACAGGCAGAGCGTGACTCGGAGGAGGAACAACCTGAGCCTGCCCCAGTAGGCAGAAGGAGGCGTGCCCAGTATGCCCTGGCCTTGGCAAAGAGGCAACGCATAGCACATACACTGGCTCAGTAGGAACCCTGGGAATGATACCCCTCTCTGACTCACTCCTTATAGTAAAATGGATGCCTAACGTGACACAACCTGCTCTCAAACATGTACAGGGAAGTGTAATATGTGCATCCGACAGAGGCAGCCCTGCTGCACCACCTGAGGCATGAATGCTATGTGTTAAGTAATGTAACACCAAGTACCATATGCACACCTGAGGACCCTGACTAACATCCTACCCTCACCAAGTATCATGTCACAACATGACAACGAGATGACCAAGTGCAACAATTGCCTGAAGTATCGCAGTTATCCGAAGGTGACCCAATGTGTGCCAGTCTGGGATGACATGCTGAGCATGACAAGATGCACCACCTGCCAGGACTGGCATGCACCTATCAGTGCAGGCCGTATGGATACTGGCAAAGGCTGTTGTCACCCACAGTGCGCCCTGAATAGGTAAGGCTCAAAACACAAACCTATCTCCAGAGGTACCAGAAGGGATAAGAATAAGATAAGGGATAAGTTGAATCAGCAAGATGCATGCAGTCTAAACACACCCAGTATGGTGAATGTTAATAACTGTGGTGTAACAGAAAACTGAGGCAAGGCTCACAACAGCACCCTAACACTACCAGGTTACACCTCATACTGTGCTGTACAGCCTCAGAACTTGGACCAAGCTACAAAATGATGGTGACTAGCAAGAATTCTCAAGGATAACCACACCCCCATGTCGGTACCACAACAAAAAGCAGCATGAACTAGCCATGCTCAAGTAACAGTGGCTACAACTGCCCCCCAGTGTATAGCCTGCTACAGACTACTGTCCCAACACCAGGAACTGCATCCGGCCTATGCTGGAATACATGAATATATCAACTCCTCAAACCCACATTATATTGGGTGACTGCAAATACCCAGACATAGACTGGGAGCATTATACTAGCTCCAACAGTGTCGGACAAAGGTTCATAGAATCCACAAACCAAAAGGCCCAGGAACAACGTACCACTCCCACAAGAGGGGTAAGCATACTGGATGTGATAATCAGCAACATGGGTACTGGATGTCAAGATGGGAAGTGTATTGCTCACTGGTAAAACCAGACCATAGAGTAATCACACTGGATATAGAAATCCTGACCACAGTCCCTGGCCGGAAACCACAGTGGAAAACATGTGTTAAGCAATATCTGCACTCCTCCAAACTGATGTGGAATCCATTAAAGGTCCTGCAGGTGCAAAATATGGGCCACACCTCAGAACCTGTAATACAGCCATTCCATGAACACTGCCAGGAATGCTTGGATTATGCAGTCCTAAATTAAAACAAGACACAGTGCCTAAATCTGGCATGGTGGACACCAGCCATAACGAAAACATGCAAGAGAATGAGGAAGCTACTACATGATAGAGCAAACATGAACAATGAAGTAATCACTGATCAGTAGTATGGCAATAAAATCTGTCCACACATGCAATCCATTAAGACCAGCCACAACAAGTGGAATCTGTGAATCCTGAGGCAATGTCACACCTGCCCCAAGTACACAGACAACCCCCAACACCACCCAAGAAATACAAACATATGTGAGAGATGCAACCATCCATCCAAACTGGAGGCTGAGCTCCCTCAACTCAGTACTCCCAAAACAAGTCAGTAGGAGAAGGTAACCACACACACCACAAACACAGTCCCACATAGACCTATCACAACTGCAAACCAAACATATAAACACAGACAAACATTCCCGGAGGCACAAATTACAAACACAGCACACCAACAGAGGCCTCTAAAGCAGACACCCAAATCAAACAGCCTCCAAACATAGCACATGCAACACATAGCACACAAAGCTGGTGTGCCAAACAGTCACAGGCCAGAAGGAGAAACAACATGCCTGATACAGTTGTAATAGGTGACTCCATAGTCAGACACACTGCTGTCCCACACACCAGACTGAACAAGGGAAAGGGTACAGTAAGCTGCCTGTAGGCTGCCACAATATGCCACAGAACAGAAGTATGTAGGTCACTCCAAAGCAAGTAGAAATATGATGCAGTCATAGTCCATGCTGGTGTGAATGACCTGAGATGTACCGCCCTAGACTACATGAAAAGAGACATAGATGAGCTATCTGATTATGTAGTCCAGGCCAGTATGACACTCACCGTTTGCAGCATCCTACCCTTACCAAGAGTAATGCCACAGTACAAACATGGAATGATCAGTCATAGCAAGTGGCACACTTACTGGTGTTATTCCAAGGGGATGCAATGTCTGTCCGCTTGGGATGTCATGCTTGACAAGCCACAGCTGTCCTTGGGATGGCCTGCACCTGTTACCCTGGCGTCTGAATATTGGATAAGGCCTTTACCACCTCCATAGAGCCTTTTGTAGGCAAGGCTGAAAAGACTGACCCACCACCCTAGAAAACATAAGTGGGAAGAAACATAAGGGAAATGCTGACCAATGCCAGATGTGTACACCCCAATATGCAAGCTCCCGAGGCCATCCCCAGAATGGAGAACATCGATGTCTGTGCAGTGACAGAAACCTGCTGCAAGCCTCCTGACAGCACACCAGCACTACCAGGTTATACCATGTATCATGTGTCATGGCCCCAAAACCTGGAACGAAACATAAAAGGAGGGTGAGTATCCGTAGTCAGCACAGACACCCATACGTCCAGGTAACTGACAATGCACAAGGCATTGGAGTTCACACATGTGCAACTAACTGTAGGCAAGACTGCTGTGCAGTCTGTAGCATGCTACTGACCGCACTCTACCACACAATAACCCCACCCAGCTGTCCTGAAGACAATGGGCAGTATGAATGTCCCACCAAATAACAAACAAGGTACCACTAATTACCACATAGGTGGTAAACCAGTATGTATAGAAAGAGTAACCAGGGACCTAGGGACACAAGTGGACAGTAACCTGTTATGTGACACCCACATTGCCAATGTGGCTAGGAAGACTGTCTACATTTGACACCGTAGCAGGAAAGGAGTCACATCTACGGCAACAGAGGTCATTGTGCCCCCATACTTTTCTCCAATCACACCCATAATCCAGTACAATGCCTCATATGGGATGTACCTTACCTGACACCTGCAGCAGTTAGAAAGACCTCAAAGGTACCTCACCAAGAGGATAAAGGGTCACAATACATGTCATATGCTGCCTGGCTGTAGACACCCCAGCTGAATCCAGTCACATACTGCCTACACAGAGGCATTGCATGCCTGTTGTAGGAGGCCATGCCCAACACAGGAGTAATGGACATGCTCCACCCCAGAAAACACAAATCCATCGGAGCTGTGAGAGGGAGAGATGTCAACCTCAACAAATAATGAAATAGGATGTGCTGGTGGGACAGATACATAATCCAGAGGCTCCCACACCCTGGACCAGAATCCCATTCCATGTTAGGCAGAGCCCCTCACTGACACTCTTCAACAGGAATCTTGCCAAGTGGATGGATGATTGTAGAGTTACACTGGGGTCTTCACTGTGTCATGTCCAGACAGAGGCACAGCCAAGCAAAACATAAATGGCCATAATATGCACATAGCAAGGGGTGTCAAAAGCCACACACACTCTGGCTAGGCTAACAAATGCCCAGGGTGGATAGCCTAGTATGACCCTATGAACCTATGAAGATACAAATTGTACAGGACACTAAGGATAATCCCAAGGCTTTCACAACTGAAGGTAGGAACCATGTTGGGAATTCACAGATATGCCCTGAATCACACAAATATCACAAACACACACACATATTGTCCACATACATCCTGACAGGTGCAGTGCAAACCCCCCCCCCAATGCAGAATATCTATCCCAGAAGACTGCTGGCCCCCTGACATTGCAGATGCTGAGGTAACAGCCAACATCTACAAAGCAAAACACACAGCAGCAATGGTATGAGATGTTGTCCTGGGCTTAGTGCAACATGGACTCCAAGATGAATGGAATGCCAAACCACACTACTGCTCAATGTCAGCCTTACCACAGAATATGTACCCAAAGAGCAGTGTACAACAACAGTGGTCCTTCTCAACAAAGGTGTTGCCTGAATGGATACTGAACACTACTACCCCAGAATCCTGAGAAGCTCGGTTTGCACAGCTATGGAAAGGATCAGCATGTACCACAGACATAAATATATTGGGACCTACTGACACGGACCCAACCCAGTGTGGCCTTCCCAAGTGCAGATCCTGCCCCTAACCATGTTTGACTCAATTGAAACAGCCATTAAGGTCATTGATGAGGGCAATGTGCTCCACACAGTGTATCTGGACCTTGCAAAGGCTTCTATACAATACCCTATGTGTTCATTATAGATAGGCTCACCAGCTTAAATATAAACCCACATGTCAGTAGAGGGTTGCAAACCAGAACAAGGACAGAACAGACATGGTCAGACATGCTGCAGCCATGTCAGACTACAAACCAGATATAACTGGCATCCCACAAGGCTTTGTCCTGGGAACACCCTCATCTGGTATATATGTCCCATAGGTACAGACAAACATGGAAGGACTGTGTCCAAACATGTCTGCAGAGGACTACAAACTGCTCACCACATATGATCCACCAGCTGACACAAGCATCCCACAAAGGGCCACATAGAAACAGACAACTGGTGCCATAGCCATGTCAGCAAGCTAAGTGCAGAAACATGTATAGTCAACCCCCGTGGATATACAGTAAGTGCCCACCAATTACCACATAGGTGTGAACCCATTATGTAGTTAACATGTAATGAGAGACCTGGGGACACAAGGTGATAGATATCCTGCATTGGACAAACATGTGCTGTAGTGTTTACAGGAACATACCATATACCCACCTACTCACAAAGGCTGTCAGATCTAGATAAGGGGAGGTCATTGTGGCTCTGCAGTCATCCTTCATCAGCGGTACAAGTGACTACAATAGCCCCTGTGGGATATACCTCAGCAGACACCTCCATCAACTGTAAAGTCCCCAACAGTACCTCATCAGGAGTATCAAAGAGCTTGCACAGATGCCATGTGTTGCCTGTGTCACTGGCATCAATAAACATGCTGCACCTTGTACAATCTGAATGGCAGTGAGCCATGCACATTAGAGACCTGAACCCCAGCACTGACTTACATAGGACAAGCTGTACTGTGTGCTCCATAACACAGAAGCCACCCCCAGCACAGGCTACCCATAGAGTCACATATCAATCTTCCTCAATAGGAACCCTGATGAGTGGATGGGAAATGGTAGATTTATCCTGGGTACCACTGTCATGTCACAGGTAGACAGAGGCACAGTATACTAACCATGACATATGTCATGGCAGACTCCACGTACAATGTGTGTTGAAGGACAAACATACTCTCCAAATAACATTACACATGGACTAGGGCACATCGCTAGTGTTTGCAAATGTACACCTATGTTGTGGAATACACTACCAATGTTGGACAAGCCTGGTTTAAGTAGTTCATATCTGAACAGAATGCAACATGGTCAGATGTACACAACTGGCCCGTAACCAGGCTGTTGTGCCCACTATCGAAATGTAAAGCAGTGATAACAGTAAAGCCTAGGATACTGCCCACCACAGTCAAAGTACTACCAGTACACTATACAGTACTACAGTGTTAGGTCAGTGTGAAAGGATGTTGACAACTGTATGCAAAGTATCCCATGCAAGCACTGCAGGCACAGTATAACCCTGTTGTGTTCACACACAAAGCAGTTGTACCGTAACTACACAACATGACACACAACACACAACCATAAACGGGTGATAGTTGTTGAAGTTCACACTCATCCACAAATGTGGTGGGCTGCAGAGTCCAACATATGGAATGCTCACACTGGGCATGCCCACACACATTGACAACATGCCATGGGAAGGCTGAACTGGGCATGCTCACACACTTAGGCCAAATCTCGGTGTAGCAGTTGGACACACATAGCTGGTATTATTATGTTGTATTCCAGGAACCAACCACATTATAGCAGTCTGCCCAGTGCACACAGCTAAATGACTACAGAGACATACGTGATATAGTGGATCCCTCCCAGATGCAAACATCTTCCACAGATGCACAAGTTGTTCATACAAACAGGGAATGCTATGGCAATAAAGATGTGCAAACAGTCTATCAGCAACAAATAATGTGCATATCACAATTAAACATATGGGTGTAGGGTCAACACTAGGCTGTGTGCCCTAGGGAATGACAGCTTAGCCAGAGTGTGCTTGGTGTCTGCCTCACCACAGGATGCACATTCCCCTTTCTAAACACAGATGATGTCAGCACCCTCTAAGTACAGCAGGAGAAAAGAAACTCCCCAGTAATCCGAATAGCGTGCTCTGCTAATGCGTCCATCTCAAGTGTCATAACATAGTTAGGTAGGGGTGTCAAATCCTGCAAATGCTCAGTGTGTGTGTGTGTGAGTGGGGTTGGTGTGTGTGTAAGTCTGTGGGAGAGGAATGCCCCTTTTGGCAAATAGGAAAACACACTATGGGATGCACATATCCCTTTCTAATCACCAATGATGTCAGCACCCAATAAGTACAGCAGGAGAAAAGAAGCTTTCCAGTAATCCGAATAGCGCGCTCTGCTAATGCGTCCATCTCAAGTGTCATAACATGGTGAGGTAGGAGTTTCAAATCCTGTAAATGCTCAGTGTGTGTGTGTGAGTGGGGTTGGTGTGTGTATAAGTCTGTGGGAGAGGAATGTCCCTTTTGGCAAATAGGAAAACACACTACAGGATGCACATTCCCTTTCTAAACACCAATGATGTCAGCACCCAATAAGTACAGCATGAGAAAAGAAACCTCCCAGTAATGCGAATAGCACGCTCCACTAATGCGTCTGTCTCAAGTGTCATAACATAGTTAGGTAGGGGTTTGAATCCTGTGAATGGCAAGTGTGTGTGTTTGTCTGAGGGGGGTTTGTGTGTATGAGGGAAATGTCACTTTTGGCAAATTGGAAAACACACTACAGGATGCACATTCCATTTCTAAACACCAATGATGTCAGCACCCAATAAGTACAGCAGGAGAAAAGAAACCTCCCAGTAATGCGAATAGCGTGCTCTGCTAATGTGTCTGTCTCAAGTGTCATAACATAGTTAGGTAGGGGTTTGAATCCTATGAATGGCAAGTGTGTGTGTTTGTCTGAGGGGAGTTTGTGTGTGTGTGAGGGAAATGTCCCTTTTGGCAAATAGGAAAACACACTACAGGATGCACATTCCCTTTCTAAACACCAATGGTGTCAGCACCCAATAAGTACAGCATGAGAAAAGAAACCTCCCAGTAATGCAAATAGCGCGCTCCGCTAATCCGTCCGTCTCAAGTGTCATAACATAGTCAGGTAGGGGTTTGAATCCTGTGAATGGCAAGTGTGTGTGTTTGTTTGAGAGGGGTTTGTGTGTGTGAGGGGAATGTCCCTTTTGGCAAATTGGAAAACACACTACAGGATGCACATTCCCTTTCTAAACACCAATGATGTCAGCACCCAATAAGTACAGCATGGGAAGAGAAACCTCCCAGTAATGCGAATAGCACGCTCTGTTAATGCATCTGTCTCAAGTGTCATAACATAGTTAGGTAGGGGTTTGAATCCTGTGAATGGCAAGTGTGTGTGTTTGTCTGAGGGGGGTTTGTGTGTGTGAGGGAAATGTCACTTTTGGCAAATTGGAAAACACACTACAGGATGCACATTCCATTTCTAAACACCAATGATGTCAGCACCCAATAAGTGCAGCAGGAGAAAAGAAGCCTCCCAGTAATGCGAATAGCGCGCTCTGCTAATGCGTCTGTCTCAAGTGTCATAACATAGTTAGGTAGGGGTTTGAATCCTGTGAATGGCAAGTGTGTGTGTTTGTCTGAGGGGGGTTTGTGTGTGTGAGGACAATGTCCCTTTTGTCAACTATGTGAACAGACTACAGGATGCACATTCCCCTTTCTAAACACTGTTTAGCAGAAGGCCATGGCTCTGGCACAAGATGTCTGCTGCTATGATGCCCCTTTGGAAGATGCTTGTGTCTGCTGAAGAGGCGATTATGGTGGCCTGTTTGCAGTCATCTGCATATTTGGGCAGCCACAGTCCGTCCGTGTTGGCCTGTACCTCCAATAAAATATACCCAACAAGAGGGTCCCAGGACTAAGCCTTGTGGGACACAACCCGTAACTGTTGTGGGGTCTGGCATGGCTCCAGCAATGCTAACCATGTGGTATCTGTCCTTGAGCCACTGTGCAATCCATCTAGTGACATAGGGCCTTATATTTAAGCTGGTGACCTTCTCTAGAATGGCCAGTGGGGTATTGTTGTGACGGCTTCTGCAAGGTCCAGGTAGGCTGTGTGAACCACCTTCCCCTCGTCAATGGCCTTGGTGACTGTTTCAAGAAATCAACCGGTTAACCCGGTAGTGCTGGTGTGCTCTCAGTAGCCCTGAACCAGGCATCTGTAACTGCACAGATATTGATGTTTTCCATGCCAAGGAGTGTTTTGTGTGCACGCATCTGGAGGTTTAGATATATGGCGTTGGGTAGCATTGCTCTTAGTTTCGTATCCCTTGTGATACCTATGAAGGTGGGTTTGTCATTCGAGCCCTGCCTAACACAGGCACAATGGGTGTAGCAAGAGCCTTTGCCAATATCTGAATGACCAATGCAAACTGTACACATGTTCATAGGATGCAATTGTCAAGGAATATGCTGCGTGGCCAGTATAGTCCTCCAGCATGGGTCCTCTGAAGTCATCCACCCCAGTCTACACAAGTGTAGAGTCTGCTTGTGCTAAACACAGTCTGTGTGCAGTGACAACCTTGCCTGGGGGTGGAGATGGGATATGGATGTCCAGGGAAAGGTGGACATGGGCAGGTATATACAATGGTGGTCTACCTCTGGTGTGGAACAGTGGGTACCCACATTGCAGATGGACATGTGCAATATGTATTAAACCATGTGGCTGTGGTGTGTGGTTCTGCCATAGCACATGGACCCACAAATTGTAGTGGCGGTAGGGTAAAGAGGTAGAGGCCTGAGTAGTTCCCACACACAATATGCCTGTACCTGATGTTAACAACTGGAATGGTGTATGTGAATACCTGCATATCCTGGCACTGTTCCCAGGGAAGCTAGGTGTGTGTCCTGGATGTGGGTGTGGTGTGCTGGACTGGTAGTGTTGTGTGTTACAGGTCCTGTGGTCCCAAAGCATGGTATAGAACACAACCTGCCAGTGCGATGTGCACATCTGACCCTGATGTAGGTGGCTGCATATGCATATACATGCTATCCCCCACCTGACAGGTAGTAAGACAACCACAAACCTCTGTGGAAATGAAGATGTCAGCACCCTAGAAATACTACAGGTGCAGAACAGATGCCCAGTAATTCGAATAGTTCGCTCTGCTAATGCGTCGCCCTCAAGTGTCATAATATAGTTAGGTAGAGGGTCGAATCCTGCAAATGCTCAGTGTGTGTGTATGTGTGTGGGTGAGTGGGGTTTGTGTGTGTGAAAGGCTGTGAGAGGGAAATGTTCCTTTAGCCAACTGGGAGAACACACTACAGGATGCACACGTCCCTTTCTTAACACAGATGATGTCAGCATCCTATAAGTACAGGAGGAGAAGGAAAGCTTCCCAGTAATGCGAATAGCGCGCTCTGCTAATGCATCCGTCTCATGTGTCATAACATAGTAATGTAGTGGTTTGAATCCTGCAGATGCCAAGTGTGTGTGTTTGGATGGGGGGGGGTTATTGTGTGTGTGCAGATATGTATGAGGAAAATGTTCCTTTTGCCAACTGGGAGAACACACTACAGGATGCAGACGCCCCTTTCTTAACACAGATGATGTCAGCACCCTATAAGTACAGCAGGGGAAGGGAAGCCTCCCAGTAATGTGAATAGTGCACTCTGCTAATGCGTCTCTCCCGAGTATCGTAATGTAGTTAGGTAGGAATTTGAAACCTGTAAATGGCATGTGTGTGTGTTTGGATGTGGGGAGTTTGTGTGTGTGCATTTCCGTCTGAAAAACATGTTAGTTTTGGCAATCAGGAGATCACACTACCTGATGCACATTACCCTTTCAAAGTACTGATGTTGTCAGCACCCTCTAAGTACAGCCAGAGACGAGGAACTATCTAGTAAACCGAACAGTGTGCTTTGCTAATGCGTCCTTCTCACGTGTCATGACATAGGTAGGTAGGGGAATGAATCCTGCATATGGCAAGTTTGCATGTGTGTGGGGGTAGTAGGGTGTGTGTAAATGCAAGTGTGAGGGAACAGATCCTTTGGCAAATACTACTATGCACGAGATGCTGCATACCCCACGAGTAAACAGAGGGGATGTCACCACGCTATCAGCACTGCCAGACAGGGCGAGTTGGCTAGTAATGCCAATAGTGTGCTCTGCTACTGTGTCTATTACCATCGCCAGAGTACAGATAGGCATGTTTGGGTAACCCACAACTATCACGTGTGGTTGTGTCACACAGTATGACCTTGTGCGGGTGTTTGTACATACCAATGCATGCCATCGCCTAACCCAGCAATGGCATTGCACACATGATTTATGTGTGTGACACATACACAGAAATACCTGTGACCTGCAGTAGTTACCATGTCTGACACATGCTTTGTGTGGATAAATGGTATTAGCAATGTATACCAATATGACTGTGTGTCCTAGTGTGCAGGGTCCGACGTGGTATGTCCCTATACAGTGTGGGTGTCTATGGTGAAAGACCTACAGCAGGGGATACACATCTGGTCTGGCCCATATAGTGTACATGTAGTCAATGTACAGGTGCTGTATGTTCCCACCTGTTGTGGTAGTGGTAACATGTCATTCCACTGCATGTCGGTGACCACATGCTGTGAACTCTTCAGCTAGAGTGTTGTAGCTACAGTAATGCTCACACACAATGTTCGGCTGGATGCAGTATGGCCTTATAAACACAGTTCATGGGACTGTCATATTGCCGGTGTTGTTATGGAGGATAGGTGGTCTTCCTGTGTATGTGAGGGTTGTGTGTGCCATGCTATGAACCAGATGGCAGTCCAACACACTGTCAGCTGCACCTGAGTAGGCCCTGATGGTTTGTGCTGTGCCAACAACCTGGAGGTGTGTGTATCTGTGTTAACTTGGGATACCACACCCCTATCCATGTGTGTTACATGTGTAGGGGCGACAGGCATGGTAAGGGGCATAACCTGTCAGTGATGGGTAACACCTGTGAGGCATGAATCATGCATCTGGTACTGCACAGACACTGCAGTTCACCGTTGAGGGCAGTGTCCGGTGCATGCATCCTCCGGTGTACACTGCTGTAGTTGTGTAGCAGCACTGTTAGTGTCCTAACCTGTGTGATACCCACGGAGGTCGCTATGTAAACCATGTCCTGCAGCATAAGGCAGTATGTGTGTACCAAGGAGCCATGCCAGTATACATCGGGCCATGTGTGTCACGTGCAAGATGACCCGTGAACATCAATGTGGCTTCCTAGCATGTAAGCAGACGTTGACAGCCAGTGGATACCCTATGAATGACAGTGGAGACTGAGCATAATGTAGACATACAACAGCCTTCCCACATATAGTGGTAGAATACCTGGGGAGATTATGTTGGCAACCAACATCAGGCTCATACTGGCCTGTGCCACATGCTGAGAGATCCATTCTATGTTCCCTATCATGTAATCCAGGGAGGTATGTCCCAGGCAGCCACACTGGCATGGTCAATGAGTGAGTCATATCTGTCCATGCCTCTGTCTGACCTGTATGCATGTGTGCTGTGGTGGACCATAGTGCCCCTGAGTCATATCACCGTGCCCTTTACCAGATACAGCCTGTTGAGCGGGACACCAGTGCAGCACACATGACAGGTACCTGACACGTCTGTAGCAGGTGTGTTGTGTAGCCCTACAGGCTGTGGGTGTGTGTGGCACAGGGATGCGTGCCATGTGTGGCATGTGCTCTGTTCTGACGGAACATATGCCTGTGTGCCAGCTGCGGAGGTGATGCACAGGCAGGCTGCTAGTCTGAGTCCCCACGTATGCCCCAGTGTGTTCAGCATGCTGTCAGTGTGTGTCAATGTCTGACTGGTATTGTCGTCACTGTAATATCATGTATTGCTTTATTTATTTTTTCCTACATATGTTGACAGGGATAGCCCAACTGGATGCATGTCCATTCTCAGGGTAGGCCCGTGAAGACAAGCTACGAGGGTAGCAGATACAGCATTACAGAATACTAGCATGACATATTACAAACAGATTATTTACAGAGATTACATAAGTAAGCAGGTCCAACATGTTCCACAGGTTAATGTTAGACCTGAGCACAAGCCAGGATTAAATTGTATTTACACAGTACAGTGGTTCACACAGGTTACACATCCGAGTTAGTCAGGCCTGATACACTAACATAGCCAGTTACATGACAAATGTTGTTTGGGTCTACTGTTAAATGACCTAAGGTGGACATTAGGGTAATATCAGCTGGAAGTGGGTTCCAGGATCTACGTACAGGATTTGCAAAGAGAGAATCACCAGCTGTGTTAATAGACTCGCTAGTTCGAAGTAGTACAATGTTAGAGGATCGAAGCGGTCTAGGATTGTTATAGGGGGTGATTGTAATTTAAGTGCAGGAGTATTGTCTGGACTATACAGGATTTTATAGGCCATAATCAGTTGGTTATACTGTATTAGGCTGGGTACTGATAGCCAACCAAGCTGATTTAGATTGATGCAATGATGTGTCCTAACAGGCGGGCCAGTGGCAAACCTGGCAATGTGGATGTAGCAAATCCAGTGCTTGTTAAGGACAGTCTTGTTCATATGTGAGAGTAGAGGGGATGCATACAGAAGGGCTGCAACAAGGTGTGAGCGAGCTATGGCACCTTTAGCTGGAGGGGCTAGGAAGGCTTTAACTCTGTACAGTGACCCTAGCTTTCTATTGATGGCTTGGCTAATCCGGTTAACATGTATGTCACATATGAGGTTATTGTCTATGATGACACCTAATAGTTTTTGTGATGGGTCAGGGTAGATTATTGTGCCATCAGTTGATGTTATGGTAACAGTGAACGTGGTAGACCTATGTGTTTGTGGAATAACAGCAGTTCAGTTTGATTGGGATTTAGGATCAGACGATGTTCAGAAAGCCAGTTCACTATTGTATTACAGGTGGTCTGGGTAGCTGAACATAACTCTACTGGAGATGTGGCTGAGCAGATCAGAGTAGAGTATACAGCATATTGGATACAGCTGGCCTTTGGGATGACAGTATAATGGTCGTTAATGACGATGGAGGACAGCAAGGTCCTTAGCATAGAGCCTTGTGGTACTCTGTGGGTGTTAGGTAGATGGTTAGAGGGTTTGGTCTGCCAGAGGCCGGCCTGCTGTTGACCATGCAGGTAGGATTGACACCATTGGAAGGCTCCAGTATCTAGACAGTCTGTGCAGGGTGTGGAGTCCAAGTTGGTGATCAACCATATCGTATGCCTATGAGTTATCCAAAAAGAGGGCTGTGGATACATCATTGATGTTGCAAGTATGGCTTATGGTGTTAGTAAAGGCTAGGAGGCCTGACAGACTGCTGTGATGAGGACGTACGCCATGCTGAGTGTCTGCCATAATGCGAGTTTGGACTAGGTGGTGCATGACTTGTCTATGACGACAGTCACCATAATCTCTGCATGTGGAGAGTGTATAGCTATTGGCCTATCAGTGGAGACGTCAGTAGAGCTGCCTCCTGTGTGAAGTGGGATTACATATGACATTTCCCAGATGGTGGGGAAGTTCGATTCTAACATAGTACCTCTGATTACCTTTGAGACAGGGTAAGCAATAGCATCATCTGGTTTTGATAGGTACTTGGCAGGGTGTTGATCGGCACACAGTGTAGTGGGTTTCACTGTTACAACCAAGGCAATGGAGGAGTGAAGTGGCGACTGGTTGGCAGCTAGATGCAAGTAGATTTCTAGGGGTGCTGCTTTCAGGACCAGGGGAGCTAGGAGGTAGATGGCAAGCTAGGGCCTACACTGTCTCAGTAAAGGACTGGTCAAAGCTATCAGGAACATCTTCAGGGGTATTATCATTAGTAGCAGCAGGGATTGGGTTTGGCATTTGTCCTGTACGTAGTATATCTGACATGCCACCTGACAGGGTATGGCATCACTGGGTTCAGAGAGACCAGTCCCCAGATTGGCTGTGTGGTGGCATCCCACACATGTGTTGTATATACCTGGCCAAGGGTGATGGCTGACTGCATACATGTGGCAGCTGTGACAATGACACATGACCCACATAAACCACGACTGGACCATAGAGGCGATTCACAGGTTACCTTTGGACATGCCACCCTAGTAGTGTGATTGCCATGGTGTGTACCAACACATAGGGCCAATGGGGAACAACATACTGAAGGTGTGTATGTGTGGGTGGACTGCCTCTGTCTCATAGCACTGACATATATGACTGCACATGTGGGTATATGCCGGGTAAGACGTGTGCAATGTGTCACAGGCTACTTACATGCGTACAGGACAAATAGTGACGTTCTGTCATTTGTAAGGTTGACATACATATGGTACGCTATGCAGATGTCACTAGCAGTCTACAGAAGCACTGTAACCCTGCATTGCAGGTGTAAGCAGTGTTCCAGGGGACCCCAGGCAAACATGCATGCAAACAAGGCTACAGTACACAGGGCTGGAAGTACTGCATCATACAACAAAGAAGGGGTAACAATAACAGTAATTCACAATGCATATATGTAGGCACTGTCAACATGTACCCAGGAATACGCAGCACAGATGGCCATGGTGGAACCGATATTATGTCATACTTATTTGTTGTCTGGACAACATTGGTACTGCACACATATCTACATGTGTGAGCATACACATGGCATAGTTGTTGTGGGCATCTTGACACCATTACTGTACATGTCCACCATTGCATATCACTACTTGCGTTAGCTTTCCCCCTGTGCTACCCATGTATGCGGATATCTGTTGACAACCTTACCACTGGCATGCAATTATGTGCATCTGTTATGCTTTGGTATGTACTATGGGTGCAGATAACAATTCAGGACATTCATACAGTTACTACAGCAGGCATGCTGGGGTACACACACAGTCATAGCAGCACACTGTACTGTCACCAACATGATACTACTAATACACGTCTATGTAGTCACCCTGTGCATCAGCAACGTGTTTACCTGTTCCCGCAATGATGTTGGAGATTGCAGGAGGTGGCACAGTGTCATCATATGCACAGGGTGTGGATTAGGTATGCCTGAGTCAGCCACTGATACCACCAATTGACATGTGTGTGTATGTGTGTTGGTGAGGGGCAGCAGTACAGGGTGGGCCAGTGTTGCTGCAGTGTGTGCGTGTATGTGGTTGCCCTAGGTGTTAACATTCCGCATGTGTGTATGCACGCACACAGTTCCACCTCATGGCTGCCATATACAGGGGTTTGTGGACAGCCACAGACTGCACCTGGCAGGCCATACAGATCAGTGTCTGCGTGCACGGACACGGTACCTGTGCCTGGCAGGGGTGCTACGGACCGTATCCAGTACAACGCCTGACTGGTACTGTCATCAGAAGCGGGTGTGTGTTGACTGGACACATGTCCCTGTTGGGACTGTCCAGAGCCACGTGCATGTGGTCTCCTGGGGCGTTCCGATGACAGCACAGACCCAGCATTGCTGGGGCTGCTGCTGGCACTATGGGGGCATGTGCGAGCCTGTTGCCATCCGCGCCGACTGCCAGCTGCTGCGGCTGCCGGCATACGGCCACGTCGACGCCGCAGACGCCCACCATTGCCCTGGCTCATGGACATCTGGTTGTGGAACTGCTGTAATATGTCCCCACAACGTCTGTCTATGACATCGGTGAAGTTACGGATAGCATCCGCAATGTCACGCATACTGTCCGTCATGGCTGTGCGGCATGCTCTGAGCTCCCTCAGACCCTGTCTGGTGTACCTTTCTATACGTGACTGAGCCTGCATGACAGTCCAAAACATCGCTGAGGTTGACAGACCTCTTTGGGCACGTCGGCCAGGGGCAGTACGCCCACGGATGCTCCCACGAGAACCCATGGGCAACTGTCTGTGTGGTACCATTGGAGGACCCTGCCCATGGCTGCTGTGTGGGGACACATGTGCCACAGGTACCACATTACCCTGGTCTATGCCCGCTGTATCCTGTCCATCACCTAGGGACAGTGGTGACATAGGATGTATAGGCAGGATGACTGTGCAATGATGGGGTTGACAGCTGTGTACTGTCAATTGGCTGACCAATGGCAGACCCTGACACACCTTCCTGTACCATTACACATATATCATCATCACCAGTAGCCGTGGCACAGGTTTCAGGTTCCCTGCTGCAGGTCACCAGAGCAGCCCCAGAACCTGTGGGATGAAGACAGGAAACACAGTTTACATTCTCCAGACATTGTTACCAGTGATGCACTCATACACACATGCACACCTGGACACATGCACGCAGGCACACATGCACACATGCACACATGGACACATGCACACATGGACACATGCACACATGCACACATGCACACGTGGACACATGCACACATGCACACATGCACACATGTTCACATGCACACATGCACACATGGTCACGTGTACACATGGACACATGTCCACATGCACACATGCACACATGGACACATGCACACATGCACACATGGACACATGGACACAGGCACACATGCACACATGCACATGTGGACACAGGCACACATGCACACGTGGACACAGGCACACATGCACACATGGACACATGCACACATGCACACATGGACACAGGCACACATGCACACATGCACACGTGGACACAGGCACACATGCACACGTGGACACAGGCACACATGCACAACTGGATGCAGGCACACATGCACACATGCACACATGGGTACTGACACACCTGCACACATGCACACATGCACGCCCTGCAGTATACACACAGAGCAGTACTGAGTTACACTACTGTTACTAGCATTATCAGGACTATTATAGGTTATGTTAAACACACTCACCAGCATGGATGGCCTGTCTCTGTAACCCTGGAGGGACCTGCAGAAATGATGAGATTAATGTTAGTGGGCACATCTGTCCCATTGATATTGCATATGTTCCAGTGTACAGAACAGTCAGGTGTACATATGGCATTTACCTGCACGCTCCATGTCGTGCTGCTGTGTGGAACCAGCCTCCATCATAATGCAGGTGTACTGCTGTTGGTGTTCTGGGGCTGGAGCCACAACACTTAGGAGTAGCCCCTCCAGTCTGGTGAGGGGGGGATGTGTGGCCACCCCACCTCCTGTGGCGACCTGTTGCCTGTGGATATCTGCTGCACGCTGCCGGACAGTTCGTATTAAATCACTGCAGTGATGTCATACCTGCTCATATGTCCTGTTATGCGTGCCAATTTCATTTACCCTACGGACCAGGTCTTGCCACAGTGCGGCCCTCTCCTGCTGGTTCTGACTGGTGCGGGAAAACAGGATGTCATACTCCCGCACCAGGCTCTGGTGGATCTCCTCATCCTCCGCAACAGAGTAGGCGGGGTTATGCTGTCGCGCCATCTCCCTGGAAGAGAACACAGACAGGATATCAGCGGACGATGACAGCAATGTATGGCACACATACTATACATGATATGCATGTGTAGTGATATACTACTACTCCCATATGTTGCATGTGTGTGTGTCATGGCGGATACACGGGTGCATGACCAGATATCAGTGCTCAGTGAACACCTGTGCAACCATACCTGCCACATTCCACACTACGTAGTAGCATGCCCCATCGTTCAGCACACACTGACAGGTGCCATGCACAACCTCACTCTGGGGGTCCAGTCCAAGGTACTGTATGTGGGACACCGTCCACCACTCTGATGTAGACATACGTTACTCGGCCTGGATATACATATCCCAGCACCACCACCAGTACAGTGGACTACATTGATATGTATGTGGTTAGACAGTTATTCACTTGCTGGGACTGAGATGGTATCCATGCAGCACACTGTGCCAGTGGAAGCCACAAGCCACACTGCTGGCCCCTTTGCAAATGCTTACCACATACATGCTGCAGATTGCATGGCACTTGCACACACATGTCTACCCCAGACCCTATGCACAACGGTTAGAAATCCTGTCCAGTGGACCCCAGACAGAGGCAGACTGTATAACAATAGCAGGAGGTTACTGCAGGACAGTGCACATTCACATTGAGGGTAGGCATCTGTGGTCAGCACTGGTACTATGCTACAGTCCGTCATAACAACAGCCACAGCCTACTCTGGGAGGGTGATAGACAAGAACACTGTGGATGACCACGGGGCCTTCTTCAGTTATGTTACACATACAGACCACATGCCTCAGATATGCTCTGTGTTAGTCCACACCTACTTAACATTCACCTGACACATGCATATTGGCTACATTCCTGCAGACATGTGTGGTGCACATATCCCCCCTCCCTCTCCCTCACCTTTTGGATATTTATCACAGATGCATGTAACATCACTATCATCGCACATGTCCAGGTGGGGGCCGCCCTCGGCAGAGCGGAACACACAGCATCCCTGTGACCTCGTGGTCCCCCTGGATGTGTGCTACCAGAACTCTGAGGGGACATACCACCGCATGTAACACTGATAGTTTATCTGGGCCGTGCTACAGGATATGTACCTGGACAGTGGCATGCAGCAACGGTGGTCCCACAACACTAGTGGGGCACCTCAACTGACCCTGGGGATTACCACATCATATGCATAATGGGCCTGGTCTGCTACGCTATGGGTTAATGCAGTAGGGGATGCATGTGCAGTGACATCAGGTACCTGCAGACACTTGTTCCCAGCCAGTGTGCCTTTGGGATGGGCTGATCCTGACATGTGGGCCTGGCTGACATGTCAAAGCGGTCACTACAGCCATTGCTAGCCCAACGCACAGACACATGCTGCCAGGATCCTGGCCTATCACTGCTTGACATGTGATGTGTGGTCATCCCCTTTTGTTGGAACTACATACACACAACATATCACATGGACATACCTATAGATACAGACCTATGACACATTTGGAGGGTTGACAGTATGCACACTGTTAACCTGCTACCTTGCATTACCTCTGTTTGTCGCAGCTGGTTGCGTTCCACAGCTTCTGCTTGCTGCTGCTATCACTCTCAGTGCTGACAGCTTCAGGGTAGGAAGGGTCACAGTTTTTTTTTTGTGTGATCTCTCTCTCTCTCTCTCTCTTTCTCTTCAACTTCTCAGCCTCCCTCTGTCTGCTTACAGACAATGCAATTAACTTATTGCATGTTGGGAGTGTTAGCACTGGATGCTTTTGTAGGTATCTGCATAGGTCCATGTGATGGCCTCTGCACCAATTGGAGGCCAGCATTTGCTAATTGCATACAGCCAGTTGTGTACTGATTGCAGTTCTCACTGTGATTTCAGATCACTGCTATAAAAGGGTATGTGTGATAGGCGTTGCCCTTTCACATTGTGTGGGCGGGGACCATGCTGGTATGCTGTGGACAGTGTTCTGTGAGTGTAAAGGTTAGTATCTCTCTCCTGCTTCAGGCTGTGTTGTATAGTCACATTTCTCCATTCCTCTTTCATGTTCCCTGTAGCAAGTGTGTATGCACATTGACTCCTACAAGTATATATAGTCATATTTATATATATATATATATATATGTATATATATCTATATATATATATATATGTGTACATATGCATACATATATCTATGTACTTTAACTGACCTTATTATCTACAGGCTGCCAACTAGCATGGCTGTTTATTTTCACACACTACGATTATGGATATCCATTGTTTTTGACATTTATTTTAAGTTACATGCTTTGTGTACTACACATCCTATATTCACTTTACATTCATCCCTACTTTTACAGGTTATATTTATTTTAGCACAATATGTTTGTATGAGAGTCATGGCTTAGTGGTAGGTTGTACAGACTAGTGTTTCCAAGGTCCTGGGTTCAAGACTGACAGTGGGAGTTTATTTTTCTTTTGAACTGAGTACAGGACCTGTCAAAAACAGTGACTAAGGCACTTTTAAGCAGTTGTAACCGGGCTAGCGCTGGTTTGCGTGGAGCTTACACATGCGCACTGGCGGTAAGCTCCGCGCACACCCGCCTACAACTGCTTAACGGTGCTTACTCTGGCGCACACCCGCGCTATTTTCTTTGAAAGAAAAGAAAATGGGGAGACAGGAAAGTGGTGAAAAAGGGGTCACAAATAGGGTAAGACAGTAGGAAACAAGCTTGGGATGTGCAGGAGGGATGTAGGTAAGGCCCATAGCTGCCCATTTCTTCAGCAGCAACAGCTGTGCATATGTATGTAATTTGGTGTGACATTTGAAACCTTCCACCCCTGGGAGAGGTGTCAGGACAACAATAATACTTGTTGTACAGCCAATTGTAATTGATAGGGTCCATGTCCAGTGGACATGTGTGCGGAATGGGCAGCTATGTATGGGGCGTAATTTTTTTGTGGGTACAGAGTGCCCTTTTTTTTTTTTTCAGGTAAGAGTGGTATGTCAGGTGAAGGAAGTTGGTTCAGATGGGGAGGTAGGCTGGGTAGGTAAACAGACAAGACAAACAAGACGCATACAGGGGCGGTGTATGACACGTGTGGGGGGGGTTACACAAATGACGGGGACGGAGGTTTGGATATCCAGAGCCCATGAGCCCACAGATGGCAACAGTGGAACTGATATCCCCACCCATAGGCAGTTGCCACTGTCCCTTCACTGCCCAGGACGGGCTGTGCTGGGGCTGTGTAGGCGGGCAACGGGCAAGCCCGTTAGTTGCACCACCGTGCCTCGAGCTGGCGTGGGGCTCAAGGACAGAGTCCCGAATCTCCCTACGCACCACAGTCCGGACACTACGGAGGGTGAGTGGTGGATCTCCTCCGGCCACACTTGCAGAGGGGGGGTGAGCCCCATCCCTTGCAGCGCTTCCACCCGCAGGTGGCACAGGGCCATCGGAGGAGGGTCCGGACTCGGCACTAGTGCCAGGTGCACTCGCCAGCTGAGGTGGGAGAGGTGGGTCCGCCGGAACCCGCCTTCCCTGTCGTTCTATGTTTTACATTATGTCATGACAGTTTGGGTTAGTGACATATAATACCATTCACAGTTAGTTGTAACAGCATGCATTAGTATTCCCATTAACCAAACACCCAGATATTCACACCATTGAACAGCGTGCATAACACATGCATAATTTGAACAGTAATACACAGTCCAACAACATGCAGGGTTGATTGATGGCAACAGGCCATCAGGTGTGGATGTATGAACAGGGCGGATGCATCAACAGACATGCAAATATATATGACCCAACAGGACAGACGTCCAGGGGTGTTAATTGTGATTGCACATACCATTTTCACGTGGAATGGGTTATAGGTGGTTAGAGGGTGGGGTAAATAAAGTAATATTAACACACATATGCTGTACATTTCTAATAGCTACAGTTATATACACACTACTGTTCTAACTACAGTGTCCTATATGTTAACTACTTAACCTTGCAGATGGGACTGTTACTGCAACATCAATATACATTTTCTTGCTGTTCATACACATTCATATCGAGCTTTGTTCAGATACATCATCCTGTTACTTTTGCTTTATATACTTGTAGACAAGTGTGGATGTTTGGTATATCAGACAATCATCCTATCTGCGTATTTCAGACTGGGAGCAACATATCCAGATTTTGGTGTACACATTCCACATGCAGCAACACTTTGAACAGATTTTGCTGTTTGGTTCTGAGTCTCACATGCATTTAATTCTGTCCTAACTGCAGTATAGTTTATTCAGGGGTTATTACTACTGTATTGCTGTATTCCTGACACTTTCTCACACTCTCTCACTTGCTTTCATGTTACTATTCAGACTGGTACTTCTAGGCTTTATTGACATGTTTTAACAGTAGTTATTACAGTTCTTTCCAGCAGTCTCACTTCTGTCATGTTTCAGTATTTCCACAGGGATATATTTCACACATGTGATTTCATCCTCTTCTGCAGCTATACTTTACATGCTGCTGCAGGTTGTGTACTATTTTCTTACAGGCAGGGCAGTTTTATTTCAAAATATATGTTGGGCAGTTTCATGTTTAGTTTACACTTACAGGCTGGGAACTGTTGTAATCAGGCAATACTTGCATACACTTTCACACTGTTACTTGCAGATTTAATTCCTTCCTGGCTACACTGCACTCTTTTGCTGACTGTCATACATTTATATATCTTTACAGTTACTAGTAGTGGATTACTGACCTGCCTGGTGGCGCAACCGCACCAGCCTATTGGCATAGGCTCTGCGGTTCGCAGAATGGACACCTGCAGCTGTAATATAAATGAAGTAATATTGGAATACACATCTCCATAATTTCAGGTAGTTTAACTTTCTACATACATAATTAATTGTTACTTACTCAGTGGTGGGGCGTTGGGTGATTGCCGGGCCTCCTGGATCCAAAGGTTCAGTTGGTCCTGCTTGCGTCTCTTCAGGTCCGCATGGTGGTGACGGACCTGCTCACCTGTCCTTGGAATTCCTGTGGCACTGGTGAGTTCATGAGCCAACTGGTCCCACGCCTCAGCCCTGTACGCTCCCCAGAGGACCTGGCCCTGCATGAGTTGGGCCTCATGGTTGTGGACTAGGAGCCAGGCCATGTACCTGGACTCCTCAACACCCCACCTCTGCGCTCGGCGACTACCCTCTCCTACACCTGACATTCTGCCTGCAGGTCTGTTCTACAATCGTTTATGCTGTGTATTCCGCCTATGGGGCTTATATAGTCCGTTTTCCACATATCTGTGATTGGCCATTTTGGAATTGTATCAACTTCAGTAAACCTGCATTGTCATGCTGTAGTTTGTATTCATTCCTATATATGAGCTATTATTGCATTTCTAGGTACTGCTGTCATGGCTTAGTGGTTCTGTACCTTGACTATGGTGTATAGTATCCTGGGTTCGAACCTGGCCACTGCTTTTTATTTTTCATGACTGTCTAGACATGTTGAGGGGTGTGTCTGTGTAAAGGCAGTTTTGATACGGCTTGCTCAACGTTGCCCGTCGGTTAGCTTGTTTGCGGTGCGCAGCTCCAGCAAACGGGTACGCTGGTTTAAGCCTCATTTGGCTATCGGCACGCATATTCCGCTCAGCTCAGTTAGGGGCACATATATTTAGCATGGTAAACCACTGCTCAGCTACGGGCACTCAGTTTGCACCAGTTGGACCAATGCTTATCTACGGGCACATACACTCACTATGTTGAACTGTAGCTCAGCTATGGGCACATCTGTCAGTTTATATTCATTTCTTAGCTCACATTTATTCAATATAAATGGGCTATTTCATTGCATTTTACATATATTCTGGTTTTATGTGTACATATGTGTCAGGGACTTGTTTCCTGCTTATTTTGCAAAAAAAAAAATTTTGTGTTGTGGGGGCTCGAACCATGAATGCCTGCTCTGCAGCCGGCATCTCTACCGCTACGCTATTGCTTCCTGGCTTATTTTGCATATTTAGTTCTTATATGCTTTCCCATTGACTGCTAACTGTAGCTGCGCTACGGGCACGCCCGCGCAAACGAGCGCATTCACGGTTAAACATTGTTACAATTTAAAAAAAATATGACATGTTCATTTAGATTGTTTTATGTTTAATAGTCTGTAGGGGCATTTGTTGTGTTGTGTTTATTCACATTTCCGTGGACTCTGTTGTGGGTGTCTACTTTGGACACCTTTACACTTATGGGGGCGTGTCCGCTTGCAGGGATCAGCCTATGGACACGCCCCCACATGTCTTACATGGACCGTGTTAGACTTAAGTGTGATTCAGCATGCTCTCATGAATATGCAGAGCATGCTGACATCACTCCGTTTAACTGCAGCCTCCGTGTATGAGTTATAACTCTTACACGGAGGCTTCGTGAATCCTGCCCTGTATCTTCCCATTATATATATAAAGTTACTATAGCAGTTGTTTAAAAATTATTTAAAATTATTTAAAAAATCTAGCCCTAATTCCATATTTCCATAGCCATCTTGTGGCTAAAACCTAAAATCACAATTTAGCAGCCCTTAATTTAAGAACTGAGGAAATGGAAATCATGTCATTCAAACCAGGTAACTTAGTGGAATCCAAAATAATCTGCCAGTACAACTCTCTATATTCGAGTTTGGCTTCCCACATGCCACCTCTTATTTCCTTTGGAATAATTTCTAAGACAAAGAAAAGAAATATAGCCTGGGAACAAATCAAAGTATGTCTAAAAAGGGCATTTTTGCTATTTTGTTTCTTTATTTCATACAAATGCTCATATATACGTTTTTTTAACTTTCTCTCGGTTTTTCCAACGTAGTAAGAACTGCACAGTTTACATATAGCAATGTAAACCACACCAAAAGTATTACAGTTGGAAAAACTGTCACTAGTAATCTCCTTGTCTCTTGCTGTAATGTAAATGCTGGTTTTATTAGCTATATAGGGGCACTGTGAGCAGGATCCACATTTAAAAGTAGCCACTCTTTTTAAAGATGCACTAGCCTTATTCTGTATACCAAACTCAAATAATTGTTTAAAATTTAAGGCTTTCCGATAAGTAAACTTCAAAGATTTATTTTTGAATACATTTAGATCGGAAATTTCCACAAACCTGTTCCATTCATTAAAAATAACTTCCTTAATTGCAGCTGCATCCCCTGAATAATCTAAAATAAATGCATCATCCCACTTCTTAACCTCATTCATGTGGGTATTTGTATCTCCTGCAGCTTGAATGGTTTGTCCTAAAATAGGGGCAAATCTATCTTTTCTTCCCTGGGCCACTAAATCAAACATCTCCTGTAATAACATATCGGGGTAACCACGTCTGTTAAACATTTCTAAAACTTTACCACTTTCGATGATGAAGTCATGGTCGTCTGAAGTCATTCTACTAACTCTTACTAACTGTCCCTTAACCAGATTCTTCTTCTGGAAAAAGGGGTAGCTACTCTTGAAATGTAAGTAAGAGTTGGAGAATGTTTCCTTATGGTAAATACAAGAAGAAAAGCCATCAGCTCTTTTGGAAATGAAAACATCCAAATAAATGAGGGTTTCTGAATTATAACTATAAGTGAAATCTAAAAAGGTGGTGGAACTTTTTAAATAATCTAAAAATTCAATAAATCTTTGATATGTATCTGTCCAAAATATGACTATATCATCCAGGAACCTTTTATATAAAGACCAGCACCCAACAAAAGGACTGTTTAATACGTATAATTCTTCCCATCTAGACAAAATTATGTTCACGTATGTGGGTGCACATTTAGCCCCCATTGCAACTCCCCTCTTTTGCTTAAAAAATTCTCCTTGGAAAAACATATAATTGTTGGTGAGAATTGTGTCCATGAACATTAAACAGTTCCTAAAGTCGTCCCCTGAAAACGATTTGTTATCCCTCATACTATCCTCTAGCCACGGATCCAAACAAATCTACCATGTCTAAAGTAACAAAGGACAATTCTGAGGAAAATAAATGAGGTTGAACACACCTAAGAAAATCCCAAGAGTCCTTTAGTACAGTTGGACCCTCATAAGAAAGCTTTTTTAGTTTATCATCCACAAATTTGGCCAGTGAAGTAGTAGCAGAACCTTCCGAGGCCACAATAACTCTGAGAGGAGGGTCCACTTGGTCCTTATGGACCTTAGGTATCCCGAAAACTGAAGGGACCCTGGGATGTAAGTTAATCAAGAAATTGTAGGTATCCTTATCAATAGAACCCTCCAATAATAAATCATACAATAACAGCTTGATTTTAGAATGTGCCAAACTGACCTCGTTGACAGAGGCCCGTGAGTATTTGGAGGTATCATGAAGTAAATCCTTCATTTTGGATTCATAGGTTATGAAATCCATCAATACTGTACCTCCACCTTTATCGGGCTGCATAATTCTGACATTCCTGTTATTTCTCAGTTCGTTTAACACTGCTTTTTCACCCACTGACAAATTAGGAAAAATCCTGTGCTGGCTTACTACTTTCCTAATTTCCCTTTCTAGAATTATATCCAAGTTTTTCAGTTGTGGATGTAAAGGTGGATTCATAGTGCTTCTTTTCCTCAGAGAGCCAGTACCCTCTATTTCAATTTTGTTTTCCTGAAATAATAAAGCAAATTTCATTTTTCTTAAAAATAACTTTAAATCTACAATTAATCTGGGTAAACTGGCCTTTCTAATGGGAATAAATTTAAAACCCTTTGATAATAAATGAAAATGTTCCACTTTTACTTCTATATCACTATAGCTGAAAATCTTGTAGTCATTCAATGTATAAATATGACCTTGTTTTGTTACTGGAGTGTTCATATCTAAATGAACATTCAATGATAATTCCATCTGTAATTGTTCTTGTACTGTGGATAACGGACAGGATTCTGGTTGCGAATCCTGTCCGATCTCCATAAAGGGGCAGGCATGTCCATTTCAAAAATTTCAGGTTGATCAAAAAACATATCCTGCCCCTCTAGATCTACATTCTGTCTAGGAGAATCTACAGGTCCATTGTCAGTATGGTAAAAGGCTGCAGTAGCAAAAGAATAAGATGTTTTAGGTTTAGGATAAGCCTTACCATACTTATAATCCCTTACATCCCTCTCTAATTTAGCCTGCTTCCTTTTCATGTTAGTCTTACATTTTGACTCCACATCAGAAAAAATGTCATTATATAATTTCTTTTCAGATTCCACCTTAAAAAGCAGGTCATTAATAATGTTTACATTAATTCGCTCTATCTTGTCCAGTAAAATTGTTCTAACTCTTTCGTTTTCTTTAATTATAGAACCCACAACATCAAAGCCACACATCATAAATCTTAATTAATTCTGAATGAAATTCAGAACCTTCAATAACGTTGTTCGGAAACTTAACTATACGAAGAACCTTAGGTACAATTTGTTTGTTTAAACATTCCCTAAGGAATGAACAATCACAACCAAGACGCTTGTATTTCTCTACCAAAAAATATAATTCGTCTATATTCTCCCTGTAAGTATTGGTTCTCCCCTCGTGATGTCCAATACTAACAGGAGATTCTTATAACAAATAATCTTTCTCTAAAAAAGTTTTGAAATCAAATCTGCCATTTGCAGATGAAGAAAAGTCACCTTGACAATCTGGTGTAACAGCGGACTGTCTGTTGTTTGGTGGCGCCGCACCATCTCCTCGATGGGTAGAAACTGTTGAACGCAAAAGACAGGGAAATTCTGAAAAATCATCATTGTTTGAAAGCAAATTGTCATTGGAACTATTGCCACCATTAGTTCCTCTCGCAGGATTACACATCTGCTTGGAGGTTTTAGATAATTTATTAGCATAAGTTTGTGATAAACTACCACTGTTTAACGCTGAGGCCAAAGTAACTATAGAAGAACAGGCTGGCGTCAAAAGTTCAACCAGCTGAGAAAGCTGGCCAGTAACCTTACGAAGTTCACCCTTCTCATGTGAACGTGAAATATCAAGAGTGGTTTCACCCTCTGGACTCTCCGCCATCGCACAAAACCAAAACCAAGTCAAAGGATGAAAGCAAGTCAAACGACAACCAAAACCAAAAATTAAGACTTGCAAGGAGTGTCCAAATAGAGGTCAGAAACCAGGATTCCTTCTTAAAAGGATCTTTTATTGAAAATCACAAAATAACGCCAAACCAATCTGTACGTTTTCGACAAAGGCAAGTCTTCATCAGAAAGTGATCTTAAACAACAAACAGAACATTTAAATAGCCATTCAATTTCATGATGCAATTAATTGATCCAATTACAGTCTAACCAATAAAAATCTCTGGTACTAAAATGTCTATTCAAACTTCTTTAACAGTGCTATTTATGTAAAAGTTTATAAGTACACGGAATGAAATTTTTCAAATACACAACATAATTATTCAAAATACATATAAATTAGTTAAAAATTGTATCTTCCCATTATATATAAAAAGTTACTATAGCAGTTGTTTAAAAATTATTTAAAATTATTTAAAAATTCTAGCCCTAATTCCATATTTCCATAGCCACCTTGTGGCTAAAACCTAAAATCACAATTTAGCAGCCCTTAATTTAAGAACTGAGAAAATGGAAATCATTGTCATGTTTTTTACTAGCTTTGTTCCTTTTCAAGGAATACACTGGACAAAAAAAAAAAAACACTCAATGGATCATGCTTCAGTTTTGTTCTATTTGCATTACTGACCAATAGATGGCATTAATGATGCCCCAAAGGTGCGTACTGTCTAATGCCTTAATTACTCCCATACCGAATAGATTTAAAATTAAGTGATATTTTGTTGTAATAAAAATTAATTTAGAAGGTGAGGCTTGGGAGCCTAATTTCTTTAGATCTTCATGAAGGCTATACTTTTTATATCCTTTCTGAGTGTTTGACGTATAATAGCACCACTAACATTAATGTTGCAATGTTTATAATAGCAAGAGTTGGACACCATCCAGTTCTCATTTCTGAAGTCATGACAGAACAACCAGCTTACTTCCATCTACTAATTAATGAATTTAATTTCTGAGTCATCCACTTTGTATTTGATGTTGCTAATATACTGTGCACAAAAACAACAACAGACAATATTAATAGTTGTACATATCTGCAGGCACAGTGAAAAATTCTCACTGAATAATAGGAAAAAAGGTGATTGGACCAGTTGGACAGGAAAACAAGAAAAATGCTTCACGGCTATCAAATGATAAAATCCAGTGTATACCAAGATTATATATTCCCCATTCTGAAGGAGGTAAGGGCCTCCTTGAAATTCATTACACATATAGCTCTGCAATCATCTGACTGCACACATATCTGCTGACCTCACCAGATTCAAATGTAATGAAAACTTCAGCTCCAGCTTTACTCCTCTCTACTTCAACCTTCCATCATGCAATATCATCAAATATAACTCCCCCTACTATCACTAGGGAACAGGTCCTTAATGTTCTCTCTAAGACCAAGAACACTGCATCAATGGGCCCAGACAATATCCCAGGATGCCTTCTAAATAGCATGAAGCATGAACTATCAGGGCCTCTGGAATTACTATTTAACTGTAGCCTCCAAAAAGGCTTCATGCCTCATGAATGGAGAAAGGCAACAGTCATCACTCTGCACAAAGGTAGGCCATCTACAGACCCATAAGTCTCACTAGTTTTATATGTAAAGCCATGGAAAGAATTTTCATGGAGATGATCAATAGAGCTATAGTAAACCTCCAGACACTGGACCCAACCCAGTTTGGTTTCGTAAAGGGCAGATTATGCCTACTCAACCTGGTGGACTTCTTTGAGAAGGTCACCAAAGATATGGACGAGGGCAAAATTGTTCACACTGCCTACCTTGACCTGGCCAAGGCATTTGACACAGTACCCCACTTGTGCATTGTTGTCGCACTCAAGAGGTTAGGTACAAACCAGTATGTTACCCAGTGGATAGCCAAATGGCTCACAGACAGGACCCAGGAAGTTAGAATTGGGGAGTCCATCTCTACAAAGAAGCCTGTGACAAGTGGAGTCCCTCAGGGATCAGTCCTTGGACTGCTCCTTTTTGGCATTTACTTCTCAGAAGTCGAGGTCAATGTCAATGGTCTCTGGCTAAATAAATTTGCAGATGATTGCAAATCAGGAGCTGTCATTGAATCTCACACCGACACAAATGTTCTCCAGGAGGGACTGATGCAGACAAACAACTGGTGTCAGAGTCATGGACTAAAACTAAATGTCAAGAAATGCATAATAGCATCCTCTGGGAAGTTATCTATCCCTGGTAACTATCATATTTACAACACACCCCATAGATCTGACCCAGTAGTCAGGGACTTAGGGACACATATAGATAGTAATCTAATTTGATCATCATGTGTCTACAGTGGTGACAAAATCATTCTATGTTGCACAATATATAAACAAAGGTATGGCATCTAAGTCCAAGGAAGTCATTGTTCCACTGTATTCGGCATTCATCAGACCTATCCTTGAGTGCAATGGCCCCTTTGGTGTGTACCTCACCAGGCATAAACAACAACTGGAATGTTCACAGAGGTTCCTCACTAAAAGAATACAGGGCATAAGTAATATGTCCTATGCAGACTGCCGCAAGGCCCTATCCCTGTATTCTGCCTCCTAAAGGCTTTTGAAGGGAGATCTATGCCTGGCATAAAGGGCATTGTCAGACCCCACTCTGATAGACCTCCTGCATATCCACAAAAAAACAGTACCAGAATTACCCATTCTAAAGACTTAAACCTTGCCTGTGATATAAACAGGACCTGCTAAAGAGATGGGTATGTATCCCAGAGACTACCCCGTCTATGGAACAGGCTCCCTATCCATGTGAATCAGAGTTCCTTCCTAATCCAATTCAAGTGCAATTTGGACAATTGGATGGAAAACCAGAACTTCATCCCAGGTTTGGCACCTATGTCTCTGATGCAAACAGGTAACCTGTAAATGGTTCATCTCCCAGGACCATGCTTACACTTATCAAGGGTAACAGAACTCGTCAGAGATTTGGGATGCATGGCTAGGCTTAAAAAGGCCCTTGTGGTCATTAGTCTAGTAAACACCTATGAACCTAAAAAAGAATTTACAGTCATATTGAGATATGATACTGATACATGTAACTCCATATGAATTGCAGAAGGAATCATTTCTGGGCACATTGCTGGTGCTGTGAAGAGCACTTTTGGCTAATAGGAATTGAAACAATACTAATTTCATGAACTTTAATCATACTTTGACTTAGGAATGAGGTCCATTCCCATCATAGTACCAGAAACCCAAAAGACTTGGTGAAAATAAGCAGTGGTGGAGCAGTTAATGTTGTTATCTCACAGCAAGAGGTTCTCTGGTTCAATTCTCTGCTGGGCTGCCTTCTGTGTGGAGTCTGCATGTCCTCCCTGTGTTCGTGTGGGTTTCCTCCGAGTACTCCGGTTTCCTCCTACATTCCAAAGACATGCATCTGGAAAGTTTCGCCCCAGGCCTCCACTGAAAACAGGCTCTGTCCTAGTCGGACTTTCCTGGTCAACAAATGTTAAATAAATAAATAAATAAAATGATGAATCATTACACAACACATGAACAAGACAACTTTTTTTATGCAGCTACCACTCTTACCTTAGTAAAGCATGGCTTGTTACATTAGCTGGAATTCTACCAGGCCAGTAAGCTACTGTAGGAACTCTATGGCCTCCTTCCCAAGTCGTCTTTTTTGCAGAACTGCCACCTGAAATGAGGTAACATTTAAGAGCAAGTAGAAAGGTAATTGTCTTCTACATGACATAATTCTCAACCATTTTGTTTTATTGAGATACAATATATACAAATACTTTTTTAGCTAGAACAAAGCATTTTGTTTGTTTCATTCTTGCATATACTACAACTATAAGCTCTAACTCTCACTCAGTATTTGCACCTTTTGAAGTCAATTTAAATTTAAATTGAATTTCTGAATAAAATGACTTCTGACTCAGAAAGTAAGTTCTGATTGTGCTGCACCAGTTTACATTGAACATATCATTCACAACTGAAAAAAAAATAAACAGTAACCATGTTATGAACTTTGAGATAAGATTTCATGGGAGCATGTCAATCCATTTGAGGTGATTTCAGCAAATGCAAAGAAACTGAAGCCAGTTCCCCAAAACCCACCTTCGATGAAAGTGGAGATTGCCTTCTTCATCACTGTTGTGTGACTTCAGAGTTGGTATATATAATTCTATGGCGTGTTGGGTTGGTACCCACTCACATGGGAGGTGCAGGGGGCTTTCCCCCTGCAAAAATTTTTTTTTCAATGTTCTCTGAAGGCAGATTCAGTGAAGTGGCTTTAGTTTATTTACATTTGTCAAAACCACCTTTGATGGATCAACATGTACCAGATTTCACATGTTTTTACCTGTGCATCAAAAAAAAAAAAAAAAAAAAAAAAAGAAAGGAAAGACTCTTGTCTTATGCCTGCCATTAGAAGCAGTGGGACATGAAAACATTTCCAATGTGTCTTTTGTACTAAGAAAAGGGGTATATGGATGCGGTATTCTATTTGATTATACCAGGCACAACAATAGCATTCTCCCAGTGAGCTAGATATGCTCATGCAGTTAAAGAACATAAAGTCTGACATAACATGGTGGCATGAAGTATTTAGATTATTTTGTTCCAAGAACAGTCCCATGTCAATGACTATCATGTGATGCTGTAATGATGACTCAGTGGCTCTACCCACCTTCCATTCTCAATCTCAGTAGTTCCTGTTTGTTGAGACATGGAGACGTACGTGTAAAACACAGGTATGAAGCAGACTCATCAAATCTAATGTAACCAAATCCCAATAATCAAAGCTAAAAACTTCAAAAATCATTCTGTTAAAACACTGTTTCATCAACAATTAACCAAAATGCAACAATGTAAGTTGCTATCCCCAATGTGTTTTGTGGAAAGCAATGCTCTCACACCTCTCGCACCAGATAAACCTAACTGCACCCCAAATGTAACCAAAACCACAGTATTGACTCCATTCCAAACCCTAGCTATAACTCTGAAGTCACTGACTTGCTTAAGGCCTACAGCAGATACATTCATTCAAATAGTATTTTCTTTAGTGTAACGCTCACACAAATTAAATGTTCACACTCTACAACACTGGCACAACTCACCTATGACTAACAGGTCTCAATCAAACTGCCTCTGAAAAGGTACCAAGCCTGCTCCCCTCCCATTACACTAACTCTTATGGATCCTATTGCCTTCTACTTGCAGACTTGGTACTCCTTGGCAGACTGTTTTCCTCATTAATTATTTGTCTTTCTGTCTGCAATGGTTAACTGTGATGATTCATTTACTTTGACAGTGCCAAGAACTCTGTTACAACTGCAATGAAACAATGTTTTAACTTAATGGGCCAGATTCAGTAAAGTTTGCTGAATGTAGCGCACTATGCCAATACCAGAGGCAAAATTGTGGATAACAATGTAATATGTAAATATGCCACAGTGAACTCCAAATATCTCGGCACACAATGGAGTATCTCAGTAGTAACCGCATACTGCACATTACTTAAAAGTAATCCATAAGTAATGAAAAATCACTGTCAGAGCATGATGCACATTAACAAAGTTATGGAAACATGTCACAATGTAAGAAGCACGGCAGGCATAAATAGATATCATAACAGAATCTCTCCAGTAAGCTTAAAGACAACTATGGAAAATCAGTATAAGTCCTTTCTTATTAAAATTTGTTAGCTATCACTTATGGATTCCAATGGAATCTGAAAATGTTCTAATAAAAACTGAATAAAGACTAAGGGCAGTCACGGCCACAACACCACAGTTAACATTAGCTAACAATGGGTGCAGGATGTGTGGAGAACAAAGGTAATGCACATACCCAAGGAAATTGGGAGATGGAAAAGAAGATCTGGGGTATGGGTGAAGAAGAGGGACTCACATGAAGTATTTTGGAAGAGGAACATCTGAGGGAAAGTCAGAGGGGAATGGGTAATTTTTTATTTTTTTGGTAGGAATAGGTTTCATTTTTTTTATTTATTTTTTTTAAATAGAAAGATAATGATATGAAAAGAGGAGGAGAAGGCAATCACAGCAGGTATATTCATAGAGCAGATATCACAAAGCAAGATAGACAAAGGTTGGAGAAAACATTAAAGACAGGTAAGTTACACAGACAGCACAATGTACAACACAGGCAATGGAAAGTTGTCAAACAGGGTGGGGATGCACCAGCCATTGTGAAATGCAGAAAAACAAATCTACTTATACACAATCACATTATGACATGTTGCAAACTGTGTGGTAGTCATACCTGGATGTGTATGACCAATGGTAGATGTGTGCTGTAGATTAATAAATGAGGATCACAGTACACATTGGGTAAATAAACACATATCCAACTAGTCAGTCAACAGTGAGAGTGTAAGCCAAGTGACATCACACATAAGTAAATGCAGATCTAGGACTGTTAGATAATCTCAGAAGAGGACAGGATAGAACCTCCAGCCATGCATGCGATAAGCAAATAACCAGGACAGTGACAAGCAGCAGTAATGCACAAAGCAGCAAAATGGCTGCTAAATGCACAAGTAGGTATACATGACCCAAACAAATGTGTAATAGAATGCATATATGTGGCACACATATGCCATGTGAAGGGCAGCACGCAGGCGTAGGTGTATATGTATGACTGTCAGTGGCCTAAACAGATCATACAATAAAGTAATGTCAATACATATACACACACCAATGACATGTAGGAATATTTGCCCAAATCTAGCACTACAGCTTAAAAATATCAGGTTGCGCACATGAATTTCAACAGCATACAATGGTTAACACACAAGCTTAATGAGAACAAGGCTGTATTGCAAGCAGTAGACAGCAACTTGTGTGCAGATATCCAGTATCTGTAAAATGTACATAAAGTTGGCACATGTTGACCATGTCAGCAACATAATACATGACAATGGACAATAATTGTAACAAAGGCAAACATATCTGCAAAATACATTATGTGAATACGAAGGTGGAAGGGAGGTGGACAAACTGGGTCCACCGAAAGGAAGACAATGATAAAGCAGGACAAGGTATGGTTACATATTTCAAATGCATGGGTACACCACAAGGGATGCTGCTAAAGCCACCCTAAAATACATTTAAGCAAATGGCAAATGTATGTCACATAGGGAGACTGCATTGCTGATGTCCACCAAAATGAACATGTACAAATCACACATACATAGTAATGTGCAGTCATGTAACATCAACAGGCATAGGCACGCAAACTAAGAATTTCAGTCACATGCACTTATACCATTATGCCAATGTGCAATAAATAACATCAGATGTATGCCATATACCCTGGCCTTTACTGAGCAGAGGACACTCCTGTGAGCATCATTACAGCACATCAGTGATAAGTCAGTGAATGCTCACATGTCAAAGGTACAATGGTGTTTCAGTATGAATCAGACTATGTGCAGTGACATGTACAATCATCAGTTAATGTGTACAGATATTGCTGGAAGATGTGAACTTATGTGAACAAGGAATGGATATGGAAATGTAACATACAGCAAACATGGCATACTGTATTGTTACTGAATAAATTATCCTTACTATGATGTATACATGAATGTTAAATTGGTGCTTGATATAGGCAGAAAAGAGGGCTTCCCATAGGTATGACATACCCTTATATGACCCCACATGGCGTCAACATTGCCAGCACATGGCACACAACATAACATCATGCCAGTGGGACAACATGACAACAACAAATCATATGAGCAATGACATGTCCTTCTGTTGCACATGCATGACATGGCAATACACAAATCTTAACCATACCACTATGGTAGTGCTAGACTATGGACATCATGTGTTGTCTGTCAGTTTCTCTCAATAAAACACATGTTTACAGAGTAATTGTTGCAGCAGTAGCTGCAGGTTAACTGCCACAATGCATGGACAGCTGAATGTGGAAGGAAAGTGCAATGTGTTAATGTGTGTCATGCACACACCGAAACATAATTAAATGTCACACAATGATATATAGATGGTATCTTTGCACATATACACATAAGCATGACAGCTACATGGTATGCATGCACAACAGTGCATATACAGTACAATCAATTATATAGCAAACAGCATGTTGGTAGAATAACATGATTGGAGCACATAGACAATACTTAGGGACTTGAGGGACCACCCTGATGGGGAAATTGCAAATCATCTCTCGGGCTATCTCCTTGAATAAGTCATGTATTTCCCATGCCATGTCCTGGAAAAAATTCCCCATCATATCCCTCATCTCTGTTCGAAACACATCAGTCACAGCCTCCTGGATCTGCTCCCAGTTGTTGTTCCTGGAGTTGTCTACTCAGTGGTGCAGCAGAGATGATGCCTCATGTAGGTGCAGGTCCAGCTTCTCATTGTCATCCTCATCATTATCATGGTCATCATCATTTGAGGACTCTGGCTGTGGCCTAGCATGCACTCATCATCTACAGCTAATTGGCGATTGTCCATGGGTCCCATGCTCTGTCAAGATGAATCTCAACACAGGACAGAAATTACACATGCATACCTGATACTAACCATCTGAATAACATACCCACAGTGATGCAATGAACAGGTAGAGAACAGTCATCATGAAAAGTTAAAATATGTTATGACCACAGTCCAGTGTACCACCATATGTGGCATATGTCAGTAGTCAAACCATAGCAATGAAAGGCAAATGTCTATTGGGTTGCACATTTCAATGATGATCATAGCAGAATTTAAAATGAAACTGATGTACCCATCTGCAATCTAACATACATTAATTAACATAGGTTCATAGGTAGGTACTAGGCTATTGGCCCAAGGGCCTAAGTAAGCCTAGCCAGCAACATTCCATCCACATGTGAGTTTTGCATCTAAAAATACAAGGCCGAAGGTGTAGTAGCATACATTGAACTTCTTATTTAATACACAGTTCAAGTTGAAATGGTGCAAACATTAGTAAGTAGCACAATTATAATCAACAGAATTGCTGCTAGTGAATAGCTTCTCATGCATACAGCATCTTCCCTATATCACTTTGTCTATATTTATGGACATGTCCAATGACAGAACATATCAGGGACACAGTATCCATCACACAATGTGAGCAGTTCAATCAAGGCTGTGCAATGACATGCATACTACAGCTTACCAGTGGAAATCATGACATGGACTGAACAGTTGTTTAATGGCCAGCATTAAACATGGCAAACATGGGTGGCCATGGTGGTGCAGCGGTTAGTATTGCTACCTCACAGCAAGAGGTTCTCCGGTTCGACTCTCGGCTGGGGTGTCTTCTGTGTGGAGTCTGCATGTCCTCCCTGTGGTCGCGTGGGTTTCCTTTGGGTGCTCCGGTTTCCTCCAATATCCCAAACACATACAGTAGGTGGATTGGACACTCTAAATTGGTCCTAGGTGTGAGTGTGTGCGTGTGTGTGCCTTCTGTGGAAGGTTGGGCGCCAGGCTGGCAACTCAACACCGTATAACTCCAATGCCAATTATGAGCGGACAGATGATCTGCTGTGGTGACCCCTAACCGGGAAAAGCCGAAAGAAGAAGAACAAGATTAAACATGGCAAACATAAGCAAAGCAAGCTCATGTAACATATCCTGACATTTGAATGAAAGCGTGCCTGACACTGCCTCATGCAACATTATCACAACTGAAATTTGACAAAATAAAAGCTTGAAAACTACAAGATGACATTATTAGTGTGACCTGCACTGTTTAATAACGGTGTTTGCCTCAGTAACCTGTCCAGCTGAGTGTCTGTCAGGATTTCATTATTTCCATTCTTTTTCCCTTGCATGTCTACCCTGAGCAGATGTGTCTGTGTGTGAAAGGACACTGTAGTCTCTGCATGTAATGAGTCATATAAACAGCCACATTGTTATAAGGAAGATAAAGTGAGATGACAATATCACAGAAAATATACAAGCCATATGACAAACATCTTAGGCAGCATGGTTATTTGCTGACTGCACATCAATGTAAGGAATACAACAGTAACAAATATTAATAATGTTCAGTCATAAACACAGTTACAGTCTATGACACATGACAATGTAGTATATGTTTTAAAAACATACTGTATATTACAACTGTATGCATAACCTAGCCATATTTATTAGCAATCATTAGGCTTCAACATGCAAACATCCTGATGCTTCTTGCTGATTAAGAAATGTTGCAAAGAAATGCCTATCTGCACAGGTATCCCCAAACGCAGGATACAAGTATGTCATAGCAAAAACACCCAAGGTGTTGTAGGCAGATGCAATACCAATGCTGAACTGAATGGCATGCCACAGTCTATCAATGACAGTGTAAATGCTGACACAGCAGATACCCACTCAGTCTGTGAACTGACAGACTATGCACAATAGATCAGTCACTGGGAACCACATTTACACATACAAGTATGTCAACACATGCATTATAAGCAGCAGCAGTCAAAGTGCTTAAGACTTGTATGCAAAACAGCCACCTCAAAAATGTGTGACAGATACACAAACCTGACTGTCATTTAGATTGTGACCTACATTTCAAAAACTATCTTCAGAAAACATGGCTTGTTACTAAATGATCCATAAACATATTTGTATGTCAATCAAACTTGTAAGCACTCAGTGTGATTATTGCAATTACCTTACTGATGCATGATGGGTATTCTGGCATTCTAAGCAATATACATGATAATGTAAAAAATAGGACACGTAACAAGGATCAGATATACTTTATTTAACAAAACAGAAAAATTAAGTGGCATACGTCTCTCCCTGTGCTGCTCCTCCAGCTTGTGCATCTGATCAATGCAAAGTGCACGATTACAGGTCCTGTCCTTGTCACTCGAAGAAAAGAAGACAGCAACTATGAATGATGTAGTCCTCAAATAACAGGGATATACATTGGCCAGGTCAGGTTCTAAAAAATTTACTTTTGAAAAACATCAGAGAATCACCACATTCTTTTTGCAATGTTACACACACAGGTTTTTACATGTTTGAACAGAGCTGAACACAGATCGGAAAATTTGAGATTCCAACCTGCAACTCTAATCTATGTCCACACTATAACCCTCACACCCTCACACCTACCTACTCAGCTAATCCATCTTGCCTGAGAGTGTGTCTTCTGAATGCAGTGAAAAGACTTGGGTTTATGAATTGCAGGGATGGGTTACTAATATGGATTACTGCTTAGGATTTCAGAAAATAACAATGTGTTGGGTACTTAGGTAAATAATTTGCAGGAATTAATTCATGTCAGTGCAGTGGTCACAAGCAGTAACAGCAAGCAGTAACAGCAAGTGAAAGCCTTCATCCCTCTGACAGTGGGACGGTGTCATGTATCATATAGCTTCTGTTAACAGAGACAAAAAAGATGCTGTACAACAGAGATGCAGTAACGTATGTGGGAGGACTACATTTACAGATCTTCCTTGGCAAAGTGCACATCACAGATCAAATGCAAATATCACTGTATCTCCCTGTTCTACATTTCAGCTGCAAGTCTGACCATCTGACTCCCTTAAAAGATAAGGAAATGTGTTTGTTGAAGTGAATTTAATAATGAATGACAAAATTACACTTAATAGCACCTTTGCAAATAATACCATATCCACAAAACTTTTTGTAGGACAGATAACAGTATATTGTAAGCTTTACATATAACCCTGTACGTAAAGAGTTGCTGTTATAAGAACATTATGGATTATGAAGATATTCATAGAAATTTGATGAATTACCGAGTTATTCTTAAGCAAGCACAAAATAACCATTAATATTAATAAGCAGTTATGTAGGGAAGAATATTTAACGAAGTGTGAAATACACAAAGATAACAATATAATGATAGGTTTCTCCGACAAGGAGTTAAACCCATGGCATGCCAAAATATAGGCATGCTGGCCTGTATCTTTATAGGCCAAACTACTAGCCAGCACATGTTTCTTCTTAACAAACAGGTACTGCAAGTGTGTATTCATATTCCTGTGGATAATGGAGGAATAAGGAAACATCCGACACATAACCGCTATTGACCATTATAATCTAAATAAATAACAGTTACCAATCATAAATGAAAAGGTTTGCGTAGGCAGTCAGACAGGCATACCCTTAGCTTAAACAAACAGGGCTGCAATAAGAATGTTCAGTTTAGTAAGAGGAAGGAAGTAAAGAAGTTATTTATGAGTACACAATACTTTCATATTAGAACAAATAACTATGAATGCATGGTCAGCAGCAGCCTAGGCGTTACAGGCGTCAGTGATACACAATTGTACTGGATATGTAAAAGTATGTCATTATATGTTGGAAAACAGATGCACATTTGCAATGTTCAGTATTACATACATTAGAAACATTAGTAAATAAATGAACAGCATGTGAACAAAACCCATACTTATAAGGAGAGTATTCACCACATCTTTTTAATTATCTAGATGAGCTAATTGTAGGAACAGCTAGTTAATGGTTATAAAAACCATATCTCTGACATATTTCGAACACAGCTACATCTCAAAACTCTATAGGAATGCTTAGGCATCCTTAGTATTATAACACTTACTGCAGGCATCAACCAGCTCTCTCCTTACCTCGGGGACCCTCCAATGAAGCTCCTATACATCCATCTGATGCAGATCACCATATCAGTGGTAAACCTGCACTCCAGTCCAGTAGATCACCGTATGTCAAGGATGCTCCCTCACAATCTGGTTGCAAATGTTGATCATCCCAAAGTTCCTTGGCCTGTCTGAGTCTGGCTCTCATTTGATGCTCCACACCAGCAGATGGTTATCATCTGAATAGTCTCCTCCTTGATCCAATTGGATACGCGAACACATTGAAGCCTTCTGGAACTAACCATCTTGATAACGTCGAACACTCCAATGGAAAATGTAGTCAGATCTGAAAATTTCTGACTGAAGTCTGACTCAGTTCACAGGTAGCAATGGTCTGATCTGTAAATGTATCAAAATCAATATTTAAAAGTGGCACTTATGCCATGTTATCAGATCATTGGAAGATAATGGGCATGTGCTACACATAGTACCGTTTATCAATAACTACTGGTTACTTTTGAGGAGCACCTTCCCATTAGGCTGAGCTATTGGTTAATGTGCCTAATTTCCAGAACTTACATGGACGTGGGCAAATGGGATTCCAAAATCTGTAATTTTAATGAACCTTATTAATTATGTAGTACACAAATGTTACTTAAAATATGGATGCACATTAGCTGCTTTTTCTTTCATAGTAGCTGATAAGGTGAATTGGCACCTGTTAACATTTCTGTTTTGGGGAATATTAGCTCATTATGTATCTCTTTAGACTGATCTTTATGGAAAATGCGTCCATTATGACAAATGTTTGTAACTTACTGGAGTAGTGTTTGATTTTCCTGTATGCATATAGGTGTTGAAATCTGCATCAAGGGCATGCAGTAATTTCCTATATGCAGTTGTATAGACAGATTTACAGGGTGACGTCATACACTCTGTGGTATATGTACGGAAACCTACGGATTCCAACAGTATCCGTATGTACGATGTATTCCTTTGGCTGTTACGGATATTTACTCATTGATGTTTCTTAAAAAAAGTCTTATAACTACTTGGTCAGTACAAAAAGCATCCATACTATTTGTGACCTGTTTACAGATACTGAGCTTTTCCGACACTTTCTGTAAATTGTTCAATTGCTAATTTACAGATATCACTGCTCATTGATAATTAAATCGATCTTGTCTGTTTAAGCTGCAATTGTATTACAACTACAGCAGCACACATTTCTGTTCACATTTCTGTAATATTTTAATGTAAAATTTCAATGTTAAACGTTAACAACATGAATATAAGGATAAATGGATGTTTCTCATGCAAATCTAAGTTGTTGTTTACTTAGCGTTATGCAATGTCCTGCTTTTTATGTAGGAAAAACAGCCAGAGAATTAAGTCGTACAATTTATGAACACAAATATCCTATTAGTGTGGGTGATGAGAACAATGTTCTCAGTAAACATTACAATAGTGAGAAATGTAAAGTTGATTTCAAAGTTGTTACTGATCATGTGTCTAAGTTTGATAGTTTGTTTGATCCTGAAGAAGATTCAGACTGGAGGAAGTATTTATGGCAGGTGAAACTTGATGCCTACTCCCCTCCAGGTCTGAATGATAGTCTACTTGAAGAGAAAAAGAAGTAGGCAGTAATTGATTAATTAAGATCATGTGATTTTAAAGGGTTTTAAATGGAGTGCTTTTTGTAACAACATTCAGTCTGAAGAAGTCTTCTGAGCAAGATGAAAGTGCTTACTGTAACTGAACATTTGAATAAGTGATTTCTGTTTTTTAAGCTATTTTTATAGTAGTTCTGTGAAATTTTATGGGTGTTTTCATCCATTTTTTTTTTTGTTGTATGAATGCTTTTCAGTGGCTTAATGGCTTAAACCACTATATTTACTACCGATTGTAAGGTGAATGAGGTTAGCTGTGAAGAGTTCCTTAAACAAAGACTGGGTCAAATACATTTCTCCCACAGAACAGAACAAAATGTTCATGCTTGTTCATACAGCCTTCATAAATGTAGTATGTATTCTCCAGAGTGGAAAAAGGTATCTTATAAACAGCCTCACTTTTCTGTATCAAATTCCTGTCTGAGATCTGGACCCAAAATATTGCAAGAGTCCATTTGATTTGTACATTTAGTAAACTAGAAAATCCATCCTTTGAAGGGATCACTCAAATAGAACAAATTTATTAATTACCTGTTATTGTTGGTCCTGTTGGTCTCCCAATGTATGTACTGACATCAGACTGTTGTGGATAGAGGGAAACAGCTCTACAGAGTTCAGACTGTTTATTTCTCCATGTGTGTGTGGGATCTCACATTCATTTTGTGTGTGTGTGTGTGTGTGTGTGTGTGTGTGTGTGTGTGTGTGTGTGTGTGTGTGTGTGTGTGTGTGTGTGTGAGTGTGTGTGTGTGTGTGTGTGTGTGTGTGTGTGTGTGTGTGTGTGTGTGTGTGTGTGTGTGTGTGTGTGTATATATATATATATATATATATATATATATATATATTTACTATTGTGTACATGACTCACAGGCAGTCGAGTCCTTGTATGCTCAAAAGCATTCTGAGAAAGTTGCAATGCCAAATTCCAGTATACCTGACACAAACACAAAACCTTGAAACTCCTTACTGTTTTAGACACAGGAACAAGTGTTACCACAGGTCCAGAAGGGGGCCAGGTTGGACAGTCGGTAATGTTGGTTTTCGACATCACAACATTCACAATGCGAGACTCAGCCAGGTGGACTTGACCAACTGTGAGTAGAGTACATGATTGTAAACAATATATGTACATACACACATACAGACATATTTATTTATTTATCATTTTGTTGACCAGGAAAGTCGGACTAGGACAGAGCCTATTTTCAGTAGAGGGAGAAATGCTCCAGACACATGTCTTTGGATTGAGAGAGGAAACCAAACTACCCGGAGAAAACCCACGCGAATGCAGGGAGAACATGGAAACTCTGCACAGAAGGCACCTCAGCCAAAAATCGAACCAGAGAACCTCTTGCTGTGAGGCGACAACGTTAACTGCTGCACCACTGTGCCACCCATATATACAGATAGGGATTCACTTCAGAATCCCGAATTTCCGAAACATTGAATTTCATATGATCGAGACATATGATTGATGTTTTGGAATATCAAGATTCAGGAACAAATCCAAAATAAAAAAAAAAATCTTTTTAAACATTTCTGCACCCCCCCCCCACACCTCCGGTACTTAAATATACCAACTCCAAAATCGCACTACAGTGAGGAAAAGGGAAATCTCCTGTTCCACGCTATATGCAGATCTCTCAGAATTTCAAAGTTCTAAAACTTTGATCATATGGTCTCGACAATATGAATTTTCAAAGTTTTAGGATTTCGAGATTCTAAAGGGAACCCACAGATAGATATATCTCAAAAGCAGGGTGAGAGAATGCTGTCCTCCATGCTCCCCTTTGTGCGACTACATCTAGTCGTGAAGTTGGTTTCCTTGATGTAGTTACACAAAGAAAGCTTTGACAAGATCAGTAAGTTATATTTTAGATCAATTGTTGATTCTGAATGAGTTAGCGTTCTTCAAAATTACCATTGAAGACTGGTCTAAACTATGTTCCTTTTATAGAACCTGTATGATCTTGAAGTACTGAAGTAACCCTAATTGTGTCCCCACTGTGAATATTAACGTCCATAACTACTTCAAAGTCTGCTTTAGAAATGGTTATGGGGTACATACCTTATACGGAAGTTGTACTTGTCAGGTATAAGCACTGCAACAATTAGTGATGATTTGTGTGAAGGAAAAGGATGTCAATTTTTGTGAAAAGCTGCTATAGCAGGTTATAGCAGGAGGACAATTTTATTTAAAGAGTTTAGTAAAATTAGATTTGGCCTGCTTCCAGACAAAGGGGGATGGAAGGGGTCATGCAATTTTTTAAAGATTTACTGCTGCCTTCAGTACAGACTGTGTGATCCGAGTTGTAAAATTTGAATCTGAGTGGGTTTGAGACAGGTGAGTAACAGATTTCTTGACAAATAAATAAAGGCATTTATTTATCTATTTGACTTTGTCAAGTGGGTAAGTAACAACTGTTTCTTTCATTATCCAGGCCATGAGGTAGTAGCAGCTTTTCAAAACAATATTTATAAAGCAGATTACCTTATGAGTTCAGTTTCAAACCAATATTTCCATTTAGATTATAGTATAATCAGCATTTAGACTTGTAATTCAGTAAACTACTAAGTGCTTTAACAAGAATATTTACACAAATGACTCTATTCTGTACAGGAATACTAGCATTGATACAGTTCCATAACTACTATTCTTTGTGCTTTTTATATGAATGTCATTTACAAAATCTCTAACATTATATCCGGAAAAGTTATTATGAAGAGAAGGTATATGTGGTCTATATTAGAACATCCAAGTTTCAAAACTTTGAATGTTCTAATATTGAACCCTATTCAGCGAAAGCTGAAAACATCGAACATACAGAACAGCGAATTTTTTCCTAGGGAAAAAAAATTTGCTGTTCCAAAACACATACACACAACACAAGCACACCAAACAAACAGCAATCTGCACACATACACCTAAAATCTTACATCTAACCCTACACTAAACTATACACACACCACTAGGTATCCACTTACCTTAACCCAAACCCTAATCCTACGGTTCGTCACTATCGCACACTCACCTCACCTGTGCCCTAACCCTAACTCACCTACCCCGCCCTAACCCTCACGTCCACACAATCTCACACTTACCTGAGCCATGGCCTACCCTAACTCACCTAACCTGCCCTAACTTTCATGTCCACACAATCGCACACATACCTAACCCACGCCCAAACCCTAACTCACCTAACCCATCCTAACCCTCACATCCACACAATCGCACACATACCTAACCCATACCCTAACCCTAACTATCCTAAACCACACTCAATCGCACACTTACCTGAACCCGACCCGTAACTTTCCACCACAGTGCTGAAATACCGAAGCAACAGAAACGGACAACCAAATTCTTTCCCTAGGAAACAATTCAGTTTTCTGTTGCTTCGATATTTTCAGCTTTCGCTGAATAGGGTTCGATATTAGAACAGTCGAAGTTTTGAAACTTCGATGTTATAATAGAGACCCGGTATATGAAGGTTAAAGTAATAAATTACATTACATTTTGTTGGGAGAATACACCTTCCTATGCAAAGAGTTGATAGAAGCCCAGTCTTTCCATACAGTTTTGCTCATTATACTGTCACGATTATTTATTTATGTATTTATGTATGTATTCATTCATTCATTCATGTCCTGTAGGATACCCTATATGAGCAATGGGTATAAATAGTTTAAATGTCCTTGAATATAACTATCCCATCTCTTAAAGCTGAATTTTTTCCAATCTCATTATTGTAGAAAATTTCCTTTTCATATGAAATGTTAGGTTTTATGCAGTGTTGTATTTTGTCCTATCAGTTTTCCTTCTTTTAGGTTCTATTTAATTTTTGGTGAGCTTTTCCTATAATACCACCTATGTAATTTTCAATGCTAAACATTTGGAGTTGGATTGTGTAGTTTCATAACAGCAGTTAAATGGAATCCCCTAGTAGTGAAATATGATTGTTTAGATTCTGTTTTGTCATATATGACTGGAGTTAGAACTGCTTTCATTGATACATATTAAGCTTCCAATCATAAATGAAAAGGTTTGCGTAGGCAGTCAGACAGGCATACCCTTAGCTTAAACAAACAGGGCTGCAATAAGAATGTTCAGTTTAGTAAGAGGAAGGAAGTAAAGAAGTTATTTATGAGTACACAATACTTTCATATTAGAACAAATAACTATGAATGCATGGTCAGCAGCAGCCTAGGCGTTACAGGCGTCAGTGATACACAATTGTACTGGATATGTAAAAGTATGTCATTATATGTTGGAAAACAGATGTACATTTACAATGTTCAGTATTACATACATTGGAAACATTAGTAAATAAATGAACAGCATGTGAACAAAACCCATACTTATAAGGAGAGTATTCACAACATCTTTTTAATTATCTAGATGAGCTAATTGTAGGAACAGCTAGTTAATGGTTATAAAAACCATATCTCTGACATATTTCGAACACAGCTACATCTCAAAACTCTATAGGAATGCTTAGGCATCCTTAGTATTATAACACTTACTGTAAGCATCAACCAGCTCTCTCCTTACCTCGGGGACCCTCCAATGAAGCTCCTATACATCCATCTGATGCAGATCACCATATCAGTGGTAAACCTGCACTCCAGTCCAGTAGATCACCGTATGTCAAGGATGCTCCCTCACAATCTGGTTGCACATGTTGATCATCCCAAAGTTCCTTAGCCTGTCTGAGTCTGGCTCTCATTTGATGCTCCACACCAGCAGATGGTTATCATCTGAATAGTCTCCTCCTTGATCCAATTGGATACGCGAACACATTGAAGCCTTCTGGAACTAACCATCTTGATAATGTCGACACTCCAATGGAAAATGTAGTCAGATCTGAAAATTGCTGACTGAAGTCTGACTCAGTTCACAGGTAGCAATGGTCTGATCTGTAAATGTATCAAAATCAATATTTAAAAGTGGCACTTATGCCATGTTATCAGATCATTGGAAGATAATGGGCATGTGCTACACATAGTACCGTTTATCAATAACTATTGGTTACTTTTGAGGAGCACCTTTCCATTAGGCTGAGCCATTGGTTAATGTGCCTAATTTCCAGAACTTACATGGACGTGGGCAAATGGGATTCCAAAATCTGTAATTTTAATGAACCTTATTAATTATGTAGAACACAAATGGTACTTAAAATATGGATGCACATTAGCTGCTTTTTCTTTCATAGTAGCTGATAAGGTAAATTGGCACCTGTTAACATTTCTGTTTTGGGGAATATTAGATCATTATGTATCTCTTTAGATTGATCTTTATGGAAAATGCGTCCATTATGACAAATGTTTGTAACTTACTGGAGTAGTGTTTGATTTTCCTGTATGCATACAGGTGTTGAAATCTGCATCAAGGGCATGCAGTAATTTCCTATATGCAGTTGTATAGACAGATTTACAGGGTGACGTCATACACTCTGTGGTATATGTACGGAAACCTACGGATTCCAACAGTACTGAAAATACCGAAGCAACAGAAACGGACAACCAAATTATTTCCCTAGGAAACAATTCGGTTTTCTGTTGCTTCGATATTTTCAGCTTTCGCTGAATAGGGTTCGATATTAGAACAGTCGAAGTTTTGAAACTTCGATGTTATAATATAGACCCGGTATATGAAGGTTAAAGTAATAAATTACATTACATTTTGTTGGGAGAATACATCTTCCTATGCAAAGAGTTGATAGAAGCCCAGTCTTTCCATACAGTTTTGCTCATTTTACTGTCACGATTATTTATTTATGTATTTATGTATGTATTCATTCATTCATTCATTCATGTCCTGTAGGATACCCTATATGAGTATTGGGTATAAATAGTTTAAATGTCCTTGAATATAACTATCCCATCTCTTAAAGCTGAATTTTTTCCACTCTCAATATTGTAGAAAATTTCCTTTTCATATGAAATGTTAGGTTTTATGCAGTGTTGTATTTTGTCCTATCAGTTTTCCTTCTTTTAGGTTCTATTTAATTTTTGGTGAGCTTTTCCTATAATACCACCTATGTAATTTTCAGTGCTAAACATTTGGAGTTGGATTGTGTAGTTTCATAACAGCAGTTAAATGGAATCCCCTAGTAGTGAAATGTGATTGTTTAGATTCTGTTTTATCATATATGACTGGAGTTAGAACTGCTTTCATTGGTACATATTAAGCTTTTCTTTCGGCATTAACAGTGGCACATTTTTGCTTTTGTTTTGAAATATTTTGTGTTTGGCTTTATATTTTTTATTAAGGTTACTGTTTGTTATAGTTATTTTGCATTTAAATATTTAGCATCAGAATGTAGTAAATGCAGTTTGGGTCTTTTTATTTTGTAGATGTTTGTTGTTACTCCCCTGTTGTGTGACATACAGTTAGTATGTCTACACAAGTGCATGTGTGTTTGTGTGTGTGCTTGTGTGTGTTTTATCTGCCAATACTTTGCTTTTTCATATTTTTCTATATTTGTTCAATATTTTGGATCCAGTGAAAGCATAGTCACTGGATAGTGGCTATACTGGATTACACTGTGTTGCCAGTCTATCTGTAGCAGTTGTCTGTGTAGAGTTAAAATTAATATTATTCTTGGCTGGGGTGCCCTTAGTATAGAGTCTGCAGTACCACCTTGTAAAGTTATAGAGTTTCTTCTGTGTTGTTTTGTCTCCTAGCCTGCAATCATCAGGCCTCTACAGTAGCACCCTTTTGGCTGGGTGCACTGGTTTTAGCAAACATCTTACAGATATGCCCATATGCAGAATAATGAACCTTCAAACTGCACAGAGGTGTGTGCCATATGTGAAGGAATGTGTATTT